>NW_006408594.1:6877096-6932104 GCF_000296735.1 Chrysochloris asiatica
TGTGTGTATGCTTCCTTACCACTGAAGATCAAAGGATTGCACCTCAGTGTAAAGAAAGCAAAATCCTCATAATTGGACCAATAAATAGCATCATGATAAACGGAGACAAGATTAAAGTTGTCAAAGACTTCATTTTGCTTGAATCCATTATCGACATTCATAGAAGCAGTAGTCAATAAATCAAATGACGTATTACATTAGGCAAATCTGCTACACAAGACCTTTTTAAAGTGGTCCAGGGCAAAAATACCAGTTTGAGGACTAAAGACCTAAGCCACAGTATTTTCTTTCTTTTGTTTGCTTTTGGTTTATTTGTTATTGTCATGTTCTCCTTTAGCATTGGTTCCTATAGGTACAGAAAGACATAGAAAGTGTTGGGGAGACTCAAATAAACTCAAAGTGCTGATTCCCAAATGGTCCACATGCCAGCGCTGCCCCATTGGCCCTACGGGTCATGGAAAGCACCTGGTTTTGGATTAACAAGGTCTGGATTTAAGCCTCTATCATGCACCAGCTATGACTAAGTGTCATGTGGACACTAAGGTCAGTGTTAACAAGGTACACTGTCACAGGCATTGTGCAAAATGCTCATCTAATTCCTACAACCAGCCCATCTGGTAAAAATGATAATCTCCATATTCCATGGGTTTGTTAATCTGACCCATTTCCCACTCTCTTCTCAAATTTGGGTTTGTGGAACTCCCTTTTACCATGATATTTTGGATGACCTTATATGCATGTGAAAGTTGACCAATGAATAAGGCAGACTGAAGAATAATCTGTGTGTTTGACTTGTGGTGTTAGAGAAGATCAGACAAGTCTGTGTTGGAAGGAGTACAGCTAGAATGTCACTTAGAAGCCAGCATGACAAGATTCCGTCCCTCATACTTGGGACATATTATCATGAGGGATCAGTTGCTGGAGAAAGAATCTCATTGCCTAATGTCATGCATCTGACTAGCTCTTGCTCTTCAAAACATTTAATTGAGCCTCGTGAAATATTTTTTCTAGAAAAACACATATCCACACGCTTCACAAACAGCCATGGGAAACAGGGCCTGCATTTATTCCATATCATGAGGAGTCTCAACAGAATGAACCCTGCCTAGTACACAAACTCTTTGGGTTACCTTAGCAAATCAGCACCAGCCTGGGTATCCAACAGCTTTGGTGGCACCAAATGACTGCTCATCTTGTCCCCAGCAGAATTAGAGGGGTACCCAAGTGTTGAATGATTATCTGGTTGGGAAAGTGGAAAACAAGGTTATTCTTTCATCAAACTTTATAAAACTCAAGTGTAGAATGATTTATATCATGTGAAATCAAAATCTTAATGAAACACTCATAATGGACTAAATATTCATAAGTTATTGCTTTCATGTTTTATTGAGGTGGAACTGACATCCAATAAGTGCATAAAATTAAAGACTCAGTTCAATAAAATTTTCCACACTGAATCATCACCAGCCAGAGCAGGAGAGGATTTCTTTCCTCATACCTGCTCTTTGTTCACACTGTCCCTTCCTCCAGGATTCAGATTCTCCTAAAGGCACAGCTTAATTTTCCTGTCCTTGAACTTCATTTAAGTGGAGTCATTTGCTTGGCTTCTTTAAATTAATATAATGTCTGTGAAATTCATCGTTGTCATTGTGATATCAACATATTTAATAAATTATTATTGCTACATAGGAAGGTATAGGGTCAGGCACTGTTTTGCTATAAGTCGCTATGAGTTGGAACTAACAACATGTAACATTCTATTGTAGAAACAAACTAGAATTTGTTTATTTATTCTTTTATCCATGGGTGTTTGGGTTGTTTCTGGTCATTGGTCATTATGAATAAAGCTGCTATAAACAGTAATCGTACCTGTCTGTGTTGGACATCTACACAAGGAATCCCCAGGTTACAAATGAGATCCGTTCCTAACTGCGTCTTTAAGAATTTGTGGGTGAGCTGGCTTTAGTGGTTGGTACGTAAATTTAAATAATAGTGATATTAACTGGTCTTTCTTGTTGTTGTTGTCAAGTGTTATTGAGTCAGTTCTGACTCACAGCGACCCTGGATAGGGTTTCCAAGGAGCAGCTGGTGGGTTTGAACTGGTGACCTTGTGGTTCACAGTCTGGTACTGATCCTACAGCGCCACACCAGGAGTCTGGTCTTCCTTGCAGGCATATGGAAGTGATCCTATCACAGACAGAATGAAACAAGTAGGAAAACGCTAACTTAAGAAATGTTTAGGATCTAGAGTCCCTGGAGAATGCAAATGATTCATGTGATAATTGCTAACCAAAAGGTTGAAGGTTTGAATCCACCTAGAGAGCCTCGGAAGAAAGTCCAGGTATTCTACTTTCAAAACATTCATCATTGGAAGCCCTGTGCAGTTCTACTGTGGCACACATGAGTCAGAGTGAGGGCAACTGGCATTGGTGCTGCCTTATACCAGAATGGCTCTAAATACTCTACAAACCTTTGATTCTCTCAACAACCCTGTGAGAAGACATAGAGATGAATACTATCCCATTTTACAGAGGAGGAAACTGAGGCATGGGCCGTCAATGTCACACAATAGGTAAGTGAAAGAGAGAAAGTGTGATTCCAACAACTATGAGTCTTGAGTTGTGGTTCTCAACCAGAGATGATTTTGCTCATCTCTCTCTCAAGGGGACATTTAGCAATGTCTGGAGACATATAAAAAAATTTTTTTTTGGGGGGGGTACTTTTTATTGAGAATTGGGCAAAGGTTTACAGAGAGATCATTAACTTTCATTCAATAATTCAGACACATTTTGTTTCATCTCATTGATTGCCGTTCCCTCAACGGAAGGAACATCACGTGTTCTACTTCCTTTCTGTTTCCTCTTCCTATTCCTCTTCCTTTCTTAACTCTTCTGAACTTTGTCCTTAGGCTAACATTGCCCTTTTGATCTCAAATAGTTGATTCTTTTAAGGTGTGCATACCTCAGTAGTATTATTGTTGCTCTTATAGATCTGTGTCTTGTTCGGCTGGAAATTGAGCCGCAGACATTAGTTCAATTGCAGAACTGAAGGGTGGCCAAGGACAATAGTCTCAAGGAGCTACCAGTCTCCGTGCACCCAGCACAGCTGTTTTTTTTTTTTTTTTTTATCATCTTGAATTTTGTTTCACATTTTTATCCCACTCTATCTGGGGCATTCTAATGTGATCTGCTTCAAAGCAGTTGGTAAAGGGCACCATCTAGTGCTTCTGGTCTCGGGGTTGTGGAGACCAATGTTGGCATGGTCCATTACTCCACTGGACTGATTCTTTCCCGGCATCTTCAATTTTTATCACTCTTCTTTCCTTGTCTGGAAACATTTTTGACTGTCACAATTTAGGAACGGAGGTGTTACAGGTATCTAGTAAGTAGAGGGCCGGGATGCTGCTAAACATCCTGCAAGGCACAGTCTGAAACTATTAATAGTGCCAAGACTGAGAAACTCTAGTTCTACTAACACCCTGTGATCCTTAGCCTATTTTCATATGAACCTTATGGAATGAGGGCAAAGGTGATAGCAGGGAGCTCTCTGGTCTGACCATATCCCTGTTAACCTTGCTCTGTGGTTGGGAGGCAATAGTTACGTTGGAAGAAATGTGGAATTGATGAGAAAGGATTTTTTTTGTTTCTTTGTTTACTGTGAATTGGGTGAAGGTTGACAGAGCAAATCAGTTTTTCATTCAACAATTCATACACCTTTTGTTTCATCTCTTGAATGGAATCCCCATAATGCAACTTCACTTATCCCACTTCCTCCCTGCGTTTCCTTTTTATGTTCTTCCTTCTTTTCTTTCCTTTCTGAACTTTGTCATTGGGCAAATGCTGCCCTTTTGATCCCAAATGTTTCGTTATTCTGAGGCGTGTGAACCTCCCTAGAACTATCATTCCCCTTTTTAGACCTGTCTACTGTTTGGCTGTAAACGAAGTTATGGAGGTGAGTTCTGTTACAGGCCTGAAGGGTGACTAAAGGCCATAGTTCTGGGGTTCCCACCAATCTCTGCCCAACCAGTAAGTCTCATCTTTATTAAGATTTTGAGTTTTGCTCCATATTTTTCTGCCGCTCTATCCAGGACACTCTAATGTGATCACTTTCAGCACAATTGGGAGTGGTAGCCAGGCAGCATCTAGTTCTTTGGGTCTCAGAGACACGGAGGCTGAGGTTCATGAGGTGAAGCCCATTAATGCATTAGAGTGACTGTTTCCATGGGTCTTCGATTTTCTTCACTCTTCTTTGCTCTGGATGGGGAGAGATGACTACCCACAAGCTTTTAAGACCCCAATCACTACTCACCAAAGTAGAATATAGAACATTGTCTTTGTGGACTATGTATGCCAATTGACCATGGTGTCCCCTGAGACTATGGTCCTGAGGAAGAGGATTTGAGAAATGGTTTCAGTGTGAGAACTTATCAAAGATTTGTGACAGTTTGTCTTTGGCTACGTGGAGAATTTTTGTTGTTTTTGTTAAGTGCTGTTGAGTCAGTTTCAATTCATGGCAACCCTATATAGGGTTTCCAAGAAGCATATGGTGGGTTTGAACTTCCAACCTTGTGGTTAGAAGTCCAGTGCTTACCCTATAGTGCCGCACACTTATTTCTTCAATGACTCCTTCCCCTGAAAGCCACCTCCCTCAAACATGCAATCCAACTAAGATCTAAATTACTCTGAAAAGAAAGCTTTGAGATAATCCTGTAAATGTTATCACCAACACCCCATCTCCCTTCCTCAGACTACTCCCATCAAATTCACAATCTAGGAAACATGAAGGTGGTACAAAACTGGGCAACACTTCCTTCTGTTACAAATACGATCACTATGAGTCAGGCAACTAACAATAATAGCTAGATCACACCATGGGTTTACCCTGCCTGCAGTTCTGAGGCAAGTCACTAACATCTCTCTCCTACAAAGATGTCATGTCTAAACTACTCCTATGTTCTAATTTTAGGGGAAACTCTGTGCCTAATTAAGTCTGATATTTTGAGAGCCAAACCATCCCCATCTGGGGCCCTTGCAGGTAATGATGCAACTTGGTAAGTCATATTGTTGTCATGAGGCAGTGTTGATTTCATTTTGACTTGTAGATATCCTTCCTATGTGACAGAGCAGAATTACCCCAATAGTGTTTCAGTCTGTAATCTTCATTGGAACAGACTGCCAGATTTTTCTCTTATGCAGCCACTTGAACTGCCTATCTTTTGGAATAGTAGCTAGGCACTTAAACATTGTACCACCAGTGCTAGTCACATCATACTTCTAAAGATGTTTTCATTTAAACGTCAAACATTCTTATAAAGGAGAATTCCATCAAGTTGAGCCTCAGACCCTTCCCAGACTCACACAGTTAGTAACTGGCTGGACAGGGATTGAACCCTGGTTGGAGGAACCTGGGAAGAAGAAGCGGTTGAAAACCCCAGGAGCACAGTTCAACTCTGACATGTGTGAAGTCACCATGAGTGGGCGTCGACTAAGTGACAACTGTTTTTCCTGACATCTTTTTTTCCTGAACCAACACCCCCTTCCTTCAGCACTTGTCCTTCAGCACTTGTCCCCAGAAACAGCAACCCCCACCCGCTGCATGTTGTCCTACCTTCTCTCAGTGAAGCTCTCTCTGACAGCCTCAGGCTCCCACTCTCTCTGGTCAGACAAGACTGTGAGCTGGCCTCTGGACTACAGATGGACCAGCACATAGTTCATGTCTCCAGACAGTCTGACAGACCAGAGGGAGGGTCCAAGGCTCTGCTGGCAGGCTCTGAGCAGAAATTGCAAAACTGGGCTGAGGTTAATAGCAGTAGATGCAGAAAGGCCACCAGATAGCTTTTCTGGGAACGCATGGGCTTATTAATGGCTCAGTCATTTGTTTTCCTCTGCACAATGTGAATATATTTCAAACGCTGGACAAAAGTCCAAGGCCTAAATTCCATGTCTCCTTTGCATCTCTTCCTAGCTGTGTGCTGGACAGTGTAATGACTGGTTCAGTGTATGTTGTTGTTGTTAAGTGCCGTGGAGCCGGTTCCAACTCACAGTGACCCTGCCTAGGGTTTCTGAGGAACAGCTGGTGAGCTTGAATCCGACCTTGTGGTTCAAACTGACCTTGCAGTCCAGCACATTAACCCACAGCACCAATCTACAGACATTAAATATATGAGGAACCTTCAACAGTTCATGGAAAAATGGAGTTAAAAAATGATGGCATTTTTTTTCATGAACTTTTTTTAGCTTTTTATTGTGAATTAGGTGAAGGCTTGTAGAAAAGATCAGTTTTTCATTCGACAATTCACACACATTTTGTTTCATCTCATAGATTGTAATTCCTTCAATGTAACATCACTTCCTCCCTTGGTTCCTGTTTTCATTCCTCCTCCTTTCCCTTCTGAACTTTGTCCTTGCGGAAATGTTACCATTTGGATCTTAAACAGTTTATTATTCTAAGGTGTTATTGTTGCCTTATTTGTTGTTGTTGTTAAGTGCTGTCAAGTCGGTTCCAACCCATAGCGACCCTGTAGACGGTTTCCAAGAAGCGACTGGTGACCTTGAACCACCAACCTCGTAGTTCAAACTGACTTTGCAGTCTAACGCATTAACCCACAGCGCCACACCAGGACTCCTAAAAAAATATGTTCCCTTTTAGGCCTATCTATTGTTTGGTTGAGAATTGAGCAATGGGAATGAGTTCAGTTTCAAAACTGAAGGATGACTAAGATCCACAATCTCTGGGATCTACCAGTCTGTATCCAACCAGTAAATCTGGTCATTTTTATGGTTTTGAGTTTCGCTCCACATTTTCTCCCAGTCTATCCAGGCCCTTCTAATGTGATCCCTTTCTGAACAATGGGTATTGGTTTCTGTGCACCATCGAGTGCTTCTGGTCTCAGGATTGAGGGGACTTGTGTTCACGTGTCCGTAAATACACTGGACTCATTGTTTACATGTGTTTTAGATTTTCATCACTCTTTTGTCCGGTGGACAGAGACCAATAGTTAGTTGCACCTTAGGTATCACTCCAAATGTTTAAGACCCCAAGCAATAAAGAATCTTAAATACATATTATTAAGTGAAAGAAACCAATCTGAAAACCCTACATAGTATATGATTCCCCCTATAGGACATTCAGGGAAAGGAGACCTTGAAAATATCAGTGTTTATAAGGGGTTTAGGGGATGAGGGCAGGATGAAGAGGTGGAGCACAGGGCATTTTTAGGGCAGTGGAATTGTAATTGTGGAAAAGTGACATTAACATTTATCGAGACTCATAGGACTACGTAACTTCACAAAGAATGAATCAGAATGTGAACCTGGACTCTGACCACTAACAATGTATCAATATTGCTGAATCAATCATAATAAATTTCAGAGGCCAGTAATAGGGAAACACTGTGTGGGAGCTTTGTGTTTCTGCAAAAAAACAAACAAACAAACAAAAAAACCACACAACTTTTTATAAACCTAAACTATTGTAAAACATAAAGACTAATTTAAAAAAAAGAAAGAAAGAAAGAAAGTTCTCTCAGGAGTTTCCACAGAATGAGGTGCCCTTTGCTCTCAGAGGTCCACTGCTGGGTGAGGGCTGGAACAATCCTGGAGATACCAGGGAGGACTTGCTTACAAATGGAAGGCGGCCAAATCGCTGCCCTGTTCTCCAACCCAGTGCAAATGTCAACACTTCTGAATTACTGTTGGCCTGCTGAGAACAGAGCGCTTTAACCACCCCAAACAAAACAAAACAAATCCAAGCAATTTATCGTCCAGTTGATTCTGACCAGGTGTGCAGGGTCTTCAAGGCTGTGACCTTTCAGAAGTAGATTGCCAGCACTTTCTTCCCAGGTACCTCTGGGTTGGTGCAAACTGCCAACCTTTCCGTTAGTAGCCCAGTGTTCAACCGTTCGCACTACCCAATCATGAGCCCAGAAAGGCGACCTGGCATCGTTTGTCAGATCCACTGGCAGACACCCCTCAGGCAATGACAGTCATGAGGAGTGGAGAGGGGGCCACGAGGCACACTCCAACCCTGACATTCTTGGATTCCAGGAATCTTGTTGGTTCTGCCTGCCACAGCATTGAGGGGGAATTTGAGCAAGCACACAATTCGCCAGACGCAGCTGAGTTCCAGGCCTGCCCCAATGCCGTGACTGGAAGCCGACCAGCTGTCCTAGAGCAGGCCCAGAGCAGAGAAGCAAGGCTCCCAGAGGATGGGAGGGGCCTTAACTGGACACCAGGACCACTAAGTTCCAGGCTGGGCTTGGCCAGGCCCAGGCTGCTTGTCCTTCAGGAACTCTGTAACCTTCCGGCTGCCCCAGACGATGAAACGGAACTGCATTCATCTACTCCAAGGGGTTCTTATGAAGCTCAAGTGAACTTATCCTGAAAATCATAAAGGCCAGGGCAAATATCAGGTGTTCTTACTACTCTCAGTTTTATATATAAAGGACTCCCGTTTCAGGGAAGACGTGGGGGATCCTGCAGGATACGCCCTGCCCTAACTAAAAATGATAATTTTAGTCATCGTGAGGTGCGGTGGGAAGGAGGGAAACATCATATACAAAACCACATAGGCCCAGACGTGAGCTGGTCTCATTTTCTCCTATAATCACTTGGCGAGGCAGGGAGCACGTACCCAATTTACCGTTGCCAAGACTGAGACTTAGGGAGCTTAAGTGACTTACCCAAGGTCACAGTGTCTGGCATGACTAGTAAGTGTTAGATTGGGGTTGGAACAAAGCCTCATCTCTTTTCTATGGATGAACGAATAAGTGAACTTATAAACTGTTGTAGCCCTGCCAGGCATGGGGTGGGGAGCTGGCAAGGTGCTGGAATAAAGGACTGACAAGGGGTAAATTTAGTTAGGATTTTTGGTGGGACTGTAAGTAACAACCCCAACTTGAACTGTTGTTGTTGTTAGGTGCTGGCGAGTCGGTTTTGACTCATAGTGACCTGATGTACAACTGAATGAAACACTGCCCAGTCCTGCACCATCCCCACAATTGTTGGTACACCTGAGCCCATTGCTGCTGGCACTGTGTTAACACAACTCAGTCAACAGAGAAATTACAGGGGTTCAGACAGCTCTGGGAACTTCAGGTCCTGAGACCAGCTACCCACCAGAGGAGATTGGTCAGTCTATCTGCCTACATATCTATCTATCTATCTATCTATCTATCTATCTATCTATCTATCTATATCTATTTATCTATAGCTATGTGGAGCTCTAGTAGCGTAGTGGTTACGAATCAGGCTGTGAACCTCAGGGTCAGCAGTTCGAAACTACCAGCCCAGCTGTTCCGTGGGAAAGATGAGGCTTTCTGCTCCTGTAAAGATTTACAGCCTTGGAAACCCTGTACAGGGTCACTATGGGTTGGTACCAACTCTACGGCACATAACAACAACATAGATATGTAGTCCTAGTGTGGTGCTATGGGCTAACGTGTCAGACTGCAAAGTCATTTGAACTGCAAGGTCAGTGGTTCAAGCTCACCAGCTGCTCCTTGGAAACCCTATACAGGGTCACTATGGGTCAGAATCTACTCGATGGCACTTAACAATAACAATAGATATGGAGTCCTGGTGTGGTGCTGGGGGTTAATGGGCTGGGCTGCAAGGTTGGTTTGAACCAAAAGTTGGCAGTTCCAACTCACCCGCTGCTCCTCAGAAACCCTACCAGGGTCACTCTGAGTCAGAAATAACTCTACGGCACTTAACAACAACAACCTAGAGATAGATATTCAGCGTCCTGGTGTGGTACTGTAGGATAATGCACTGAACAGCAAGGTTGGTGGTTCAAATTCATCAGCTACTCCTCAGAAACCTTATTCAGGGTTGCTGAATCAGAACTGACTTGAAGGCACTTAACAACAACATCTGTGTATTAGCTATCTATTTATCTATCTATCTATCTATCTATCTATCTATCTATCTATCTATCTATCTATCTATCTATCTATCTATCTATCTTTCATCTCTTTCTCCACCAGGCTGTGTTTCTTTCAGGGTGAGCTTTTCTACAAATGAAAACACAGAGCCTCAAATCTCTTCCATTTCACATCTTTCTGATTCCTGCATCGTTGATGCAAAAACATTTCCCCCACCAGATCCCATAAGAAAATTCCTTGAGAAGATCTCTCAGGCTGCCCTGTGTCTCACAGCCCTCTGTCCTCTGGAACAGTCACTGTGGCCAGGATCATGGTCCCTATCCCATAGCCAAATGTTGTTGTTCTTTAGTGCTGTTGAGTCAGTTTTGACTCATAGTAACCCTGTATAGGGTTTCCAAGGAGCAGCTGGTGAGTTTGAAACACCTTTCTTGCGGTTCAAACTGACCTTTCAATCCAGTGCTTATCCTACAGCAACACACCAGGACTCCAAAGGGGCAGGATTTTATTTCTGGAAGTCCTTACCAAAGCCATGAGGTGAAGAAGAAACAGGCCCCAATAAAGGATGTTCTGCTGGACTCCTGGTACGGTGCTGTAGGATAAGCACTGGACTGGGATTCACCAGGTCGGTGGTTCAAACTCATCAGCTGCTCCTCAGAAACTCTGTACAGGGTTGATATGAGTCAGAATCGACTGAACAACAGCAACAACTGCTGGGCTAGTCAACAGATGAATGTCCTCTAAGAAGGGGGTCAGGTGTCAAAGAGCTGGTTGCTACTGATTTAGCCCAGGAATTTGACAAAGTGACTTGTTTGCTAAACAGCCTATCTCCTCCAAGGTGGGAAGGATCTGGACACCCGATGGGTCTGCAAAACTATAGGTGAGAGGTTCACTTTGCTCAAACAGAAGAATCCATTTTAGGCTCTCTGCTGACCTTGGACGTTGTCCATGTAACTTGCAGAGGAGCAGGCTGGGAATGGGCGGGTTCTTGCCTCTGGTCACTTCCTCCCCTGGCATCAGAACCTGTCTGCTCAGTTGGGGGTTGAGATATGTCACACCATGAGGCTTTGTCTACTTAATCAGGAGACTGCAGGGGTGGCTCAAGGAAGTTTTACTGTGACCAAGGATGAAATCTCACAGAGCACCTGAGCCTGGCTGTGGGCCAATGGACCCAACTCAGCTCCCTTCTCACCCTGCCTGGGTGGCCACTTCCTAAAGCCTGGGCCTGAAGTCTGACCTGCACAGAAAAGTAAACCCACTGGGACTGATTCGAACGAGTGTGATCCCCGTGAGAATGAGAGAGCTGAGGGTTAGGAGTCACAGTAACCTGATTAGTGTAGACACCGGATTGCATTGTAGCACAAGCTGATCATGCCCAAGACCAGTGGCTATTACTGCCCAAGTTTCCAGTAAGCTAGGCTCAGTGACGGGGAAGTGGCGGTTCTGGGACGGAGTTCTTGCCTTCTATGCGGAGGACCCAAGTTCAATTCCTACCCAGTGCATCTCATGTGGAAGCTTGCGTGCTGCTCTGACGTTGAACGGGTTTCTGTGAAGCTTCCAGATTAAGACAAAGTAGGAAGAAAGGTCTGGTGATCTACTACTGAAAACCAACCAATGAGAACCCAGGAATCACCCCCGTGCATGGGCTCAGCCCGCTTGGTGAATCTGCTTAATGTGTTTGTTGTTGTTAGCTGTTAGGTGCCATCTAGTTGGTTCAGATTCACGGTGACCCTGTGTTCAACAGAACGAAGGTATACCATCCTTATGATCATGGTTCTGTTAAAGCCCACGTACTGTCATCCCAATTCCTTGAGGGTCTTCCTCTTTTTCAGTGACCCTCTCTCTCCTTTACCTGATATCCTTTTCCAGAGACTGGTCCCTCCTGATTAATATGTCGAAAGTGTATGAGATAAAGTCTCACCATCTGTTCCTCTAAGAAGCATTCTTAGAAGACAGATTTGTTTATTCTTTGGCAGTACATGGTATATTAATATTCTTTGCCAACACCATAATTCAAAGGCAGTACTTCTTATTAGGTTTTCCTTATTCATTGTCCAGCTTTGGAATGCATGTGACGTAATTGAAAATACCATACATGATTTGGGTCAGGTGCACCTTAGTCCCCAAAGTGACATCTTTGCTTTTGAACCCTTTAAAGAGATCTTTGCAGTAGATTTGCCCAATGCAATACATCCTTTGATTTCTTGACTGCTGCTTCCATGAACGTCCATGGCTGATCCAAGCAAAATCAAGTCTTTGACAACTTCAATCTTTTCTCCATTTATCATGATGTTGCTTCTTGGTCCAGTTTTGAGATTTTTTTTTTTTTTTTAATGTTGAGGTGTAATCCATACTGAAGGCTATAGTGTTTGATCTTCATTAGTAAGTGCTTTAAGTCCTCTTTGCTTTCAGCAAGCAAGGTTGTGTCATCTGTATATTGCAGGTGGTTAATGACTCTTCCTCCTATCCTGATATCCTTCTTCACATAGTCCAGTTTCTCTGATTATGTGTTATAACACAGATTGAAATAAGTATGGTGAAAGGTTACAACCCTGACACATACCTTTCCTAATTTTAAACCATGTTGTTGTTGTTGTTAAGTGCCATTGAGTAGATTCCAACCCATAGCGACCCTGTATAGGGTTTCCAAGGAGCAGCTGGTGAGCTTGAACCACCAACCTTGCAGTTCAAATGACTTTGCAGTCTGACACATTAGCCCACAGCGCCACACCGGGACTAAACCATGTAGTATTCCCTTATTCTGTTTGTAACAACTGCCTCTTAGACCATGTTCAGGTTCTGCATGAACACAATGAAGTGTTCCGGGTTTCCAATTCTTCAAAATATTATCCATATTTGTTATGGTCCACACAGTGGAATGCCTTTGCATAGTCAATAAAACACAAGTAAACCTCTTTCTGGTAGTCTCTGCTTTCAGCCAAGATCCATCAATGATATCTCTTACCCCGCATTCTCTGGCAGTTCCTTGTGGATGTACTGTTGCAACCATTTTTTTCTTCAGTTAAACATTTCCTTGTGTGTGATATTGATATCATTAGATAGTATCTGCATTCTGTTAGATCACCTTTCTTTAGATGGGCACGAATGTGGATGTCTTTCAGCCAGACAAACTGACAGAAAAGTGGTGAGTATGTGTTTGCTCTTGTTGCTAAGTGCCATCGAGTCAGTTCTGACTCATAGTGACCCTGTATAGGGTGTCCGAGGAGCAGCTGGTGGATTTGAACCACCGACCTTGCAGTTAGCAGTCAAGTGCCGATCCTACAGTACCACACCAGGACTCTGGTTAGGTGTTGAGGTTAATGCTTGTACTAATTTTGTGAGGTCACTTCTGTGGCGTCAATGAAAAAGCAGACTTGGAGAAGTAAAGGACTTAAGACAACACACTCAGCAAATGGGCTGATTTTAACCTCCATGCTGAGCTGCCCCTGTAAGCCCAGAGCCCAAAGCTCAACTCTCAGCCAATGTTCTCTGGCTCTCCTCAAAAGCAACAGGAACTGTCTCCTGGGAAGAAAGTGATGAAGAAGTCAGGGGACCTTGTCTGTGCTCCTCCCATAGTGTCCAGGGATGCCTCTGGCCTCTGCAGACCCATGGAGGGTACTCTCGCCAGATGTGGTGTGGACTGCTCACCAGCCCAGACCCGGGCCCAGGCTCAGAGCCAACAGGACAGGAAACGCCCAGCCCTGAGCACATTCTCCGCTGCTCTGAGCAGGGAAGGGCAGGCTCCCCCACAACCCAGACAGTCTCCAGATGGTTTTCCACTGAATACTTTCCCAGAGCTGGGGGAATCCGGCAGGGCGGGACTACAGCAGAGCTCTGGGCCAGCTTCAGGAGAGCAGGGGGGCTTGGCTGTCTCACTGTACTGGGGAAAACCCATTCTCTCTGGGCTGGTGTTTCTCCATGTTGGTTGTTGTTAAGTGCCCTGCAGTCAGTTCTGACTCATAGTGACCCTCTGTATGTAGGGTTCCCAAGGAGCAGCTGGTGGGTTTGAACCACCACCCTCACCTTGCTGTCCAGGGCATTATCCTGCAGTGCCACACCTGGACTCATAGCAACCCTGTGTAGGATTTCCAAGGGTTTAAAGCCTCCTCTTTCTCCCATGGAGTGGCTGGAGGGCTCGAACTGCGGACCTCGTGGTTCACAACTCTGTGCTTGTCATGTGGAGCCACCACACCTCCCTTCTTCATGTTTCTTGTCAAGTGCTGTAGAGTCGTTTCTGATGCCTAGCAATCCTGTGTAGGGTTTCCAAGGAGTGGCTGGTGGTTTTAAACTGCCAACCTTTCGGTTGCCCTTGAGGTCCATTGCTCATCCTTGATTGCCACACCAGGATGACCCATGTTTAGTGGGTTAAATTGGGTCCCTAACAAACTTTGTCTAAATCCAAACCCCTTATTACCTATGAATATGAATTATTTTGAAATAAGATTTTTTTTTTTTTTGCAGATATAGTGAAGGACCTGAAGATAAGATCATCCTGGAATTGTAGTTGTTAAGTGCCATTGAGTTGGTTCTGACCCATAGAAACCCTATATAGGGTTTCCGAGGAGCGCTGGTGAGCTTGAACCACTGACTTTGCAGTTCATGACTTTGCAGTCTGACACACTAACCACAGCACCACCTCAGGACTCCCCAGCCTGGAATTAGGAGGGCCCTAACACAATGACCCTATACAGGGTCATTATGAGTCTAAACCAACTCCACAGCACTTAACAACAACAAACCCAATGACAATGTCCTTATTTGTCATTGTTAAGTGCCATCGAGTGCTTATAGAGACCCTGTAAAGGGTTTCCAAGGAGCAACTGGTGTGTTTGAACCACCAACCTTGTGGTTAGCAGTGATGTTTTTATAATAGATGGAATAGGAGACCCAGAGACCCACAGGAGAAGGCCATGTGAAGACAGAGGAAGAGACTGAAGACAGAAAGCCCCAAACCAAAGAACAACAGAGGTTGCTGGCAACCACCAGAAACAGGGGAAGGGGTCTCGCTCAGACTCTGAAAGAAACCAACCCTGCCCACACCTGGATTTCAGACTTCTGATCTCCAGAGTCCTGAGACAATACAGATCTGTTGTTTTAAGGCACTAAGCCAGGCTTAGTCAAATCCAACTCCTGCCAACCCAGGTGTGTCCAAGTAGAGTGCTGTTAGGGGTTTCGATGGCTTCTTTGGAAACAGATCACCAGGTCTTTCTTCCTAGGACCCTCTGGGTGGACTCGAACCTTCAATCTTTCAGTTAGCAGCCAAGCACATGAACCTTTGCACCACTCAAGGAGAGGGCAGGGAGTGGAGTTTGGGGTCCCATCGGGGCCAGTAACTTTTCCATGTGCTGGTGGGGGAGGCTCGCAGAGGGTCCTGGGGAGCTGGTGCTGAGTGGTGCTGGTGGTCTGTGTAGGTCAGAGAAGGCATGCTGAAGGTAAGGACTGTTGTTAGCTGCCATCAAGTCCATTCTTACCCCTGGCGACTCCGGGGATGAGGGGCTTAAAAAAGTTCATGGGACAATCCTATTGCATTTCCATTTCATTTTCCCACAAGCTTTTTGAAACCCCCTGGAAAGCAGAGTATGACTTCTCCATAGGGTTGTTGTTGTTTTCTTCTCATTGAATCTATTTTATTGGGATAAAAAGGGGCAGAACAAAACATAAGCCCCCTCAGTAATTACCATTAATAATTTAGTGACGTGATAATCTTCAAACTGCCCATCCATTTCACCATACCTTTCAAATCACCCACCGCCTTCAACGGAATGGCCTGTGAGTAGAAGCTTCCCCTCCTGCCTGCCCCTGCTTATCACTAATCAGCTCTGGATTCATGTACTGGCTTATTTCCTGTAAGTGAGTTCTCACCATATTTCTGGTTCATTGTATCTTTACTGGTGGAACCCAGCTGGCCTAGTCC
This sequence comes from Chrysochloris asiatica, assembly GCF_000296735.1. Lineage (NCBI taxonomy): Eukaryota > Metazoa > Chordata > Mammalia > Afrosoricida > Chrysochloridae > Chrysochloris > Chrysochloris asiatica. The sequence continues at coordinate 6,892,891 of NW_006408594.1, forward strand.
ACCTGGCATTTCTTGACCACGATGTCACACAAACATTGAGCTGAATGGGTTACCACTGTGTTTCCACTCACTGGAGGATTCTGTATCACCCACTGTGGTTTATGGCTGTGATGTGCAGTGGAGTCGGTTCCAACTCATAGCGAACATGTACAGGGTTTCCAAGGTTGTAAATCTTTACAAGAGCAGAAAACCTCATCTTTCTCCCTCAGACTAGCTGGTAGTTTTGAACTGCTGACCCTGAGGTTAGTAGCACAATTCGTAACCACTATGCTACCAGAGCTCCTTGGGCTGTGTCATATCCACTGGTAAAAGAGGACAGTTGGCAATAAAAGGGTTTGTCTTATATCACTTTTTTGTTAAGATTGCAGTTGTTGTAATGCCGGAACAGGATACTGGGTCTCAGGGACAGCTCCTGGGGGCAGCCCCTTCCTGTCTCTCCTCCCTACAGAGATCAGCCCATCAGCTTTGCCTCTTTGCAGCTAATGCCCACACAGTGTGGTCCGGACCTGCTTGTATCAGATGAAACCGGTGGCCCCACGGCGTGGAGCCCACTGAAGGGAGGACAGGCTGGCTCTCTCCTAGCTCTGGCATTCTGCATTTTGGAGAAGCTTCGGTCCCAAAAGGAGACCCTCGGAGGCCTCATGTGCAGAGGTGCTCTCCCATGTCTACACCTGACCACCTGGTGATGACATCTCGTTGTCCTCAGGAGAAAGCAGGCATTGCCCAGGACACACAATGGCCTTGGGCTGCCAGGACGCCCTGGACCAGTCATAGGGAAAAGGAAGCAGCGTAGCCCCCAGCTGTGTCTTCTACTATAGAGTCTTCTTGGCTGTAATCATTGCATAGAGGGTGCTCTGGTGGTACACTGCGCTTAGCACGGGGCTGCTACCTGCAAGGTGGGTGGTTAGAACCACCAGGCGCTCCCTGGGATGAAGATGACTCCATCTGCTTCTATGAAATGAACAGCCTGAGAAACCACATGAAGGAACGCTTCTCTGTTCTCCGGGTCCACTCAAGAGCAATGGATTGAGGCTGGCTGTGGCATCATTACATAAGGAGTCCTGGTGGCAGTTTGAACCCAAAGCTCCACAGAGAAAGGCCTGAGGATCTGCTTTTGCTAAGATTGCTGTTGCTGTTGTAAAGTGCCATCAAGTCATTTCCAACTCATAGCTACCCTGTACAGGGTTTCCCAGGAGCGGCTGGTGAGTTTGAACTACAGACTTGTGGTTCAAACAGACCCGCGGTCCTTGCTTTTCCTACAGTGCTATATACTAGGACTCCGTGTTAAGAATAGTCTAGAAAACCCCACGGGGCAACTCTATTCTGTCACATGAAGTTGTTATGGGTCAGAATCGACTTGACAGTAGATCACCAGGTCTTTTCTTCTGTGGCACCAGGTCTTTTCTTCTGTGGCACCGCAGAGTGGGTGCCTTTCACCTAGTATTCAGGAACAATCGATTTTTAACACGCACGCTTAACCTGGGTCCAAGGACTTTGTAGGAGTCGAGGGAGGAAGTGGGAATCCAGGCAGGTTGGTAAGGCTGAGGCAGGGTGATTCACACAGCAATCCTTGTCTTATAAGGATTTAAAACAAAACACAAACCCACTGCCCCTGGTCAATTCTGACTCATTGTGCCCCTAGAACTGAGTAGAGTCACCCCATAGGGTTTTTCTAGACTGTACTCTTTACAAAAGCAGATCCCCAGATCTTTCTTGTGTAGAACTTCAGGTTCGAACTGTCAACCTTTCAGTGAGCAGTTTAGTGCACAGCCATTGTGCCACCGGGGTCTTTATGGAAGGACATGGCTCCATCTTTCTCCTTCAGAGTAACTAGTGGGTTTGAACTGCTGACCTTTTGCTTAGCAGCCACTGAACCACCAAAGTTCTGTTAAACAGCTTTTTGGTTATTTTTTTTTACATCTTAAAAATTTATTTTATTGTGAATTCAGTAAAGGTTTTTAGACAATCCATGGCTACTGAATCCATGTATCTAAGCACACAATCTCATCAGCTTTACATTCAGCCAATCATACACTTTGTTTCATCTCAATGATTAGAATCCCTTCCACACAGTTATCCCGCTTCCTCCCTGTGGTTCCTATTTGCTATCCCTTCCTACCCATCCTCAATGTTGTCCTTAGATAAACATTGCCCTTTTGATTTTGAATGACTGACCATTCCATGGTAAGCACACCTTACTAATGTTGCTGTCCCCTATAGACCCATCTACTGCTTGGATGAAAATTAGGTCACAAGGTTGAATTCCTTCCCAGACCTGAAATGTGGTTGAAAGCCATAGTCTCAACTTCCTCCAGTCTCTTTCTGATCAGAAAACCTGTTTTAATTATTTTTTAATGAAATAATTTTGAGTTTTGTTCCACATTTTCTCCCACTGTATCCAGGACCCTCTAATGGGATCCCTCATAAAGTAATCAAAAAAAATGGTAGCCGGGCACCATCTAGCTCTTCCGGTCTCAGAGTCACAGAGACTGATGTTCACATGTTCCATTAGTCTGTTGGACTAACTGCTTACAAGCTTCTTCAATTCTCATCACTCTTATTTCTTCTGCACATGGAGAGACCAATAGCTGCAACTTAGACGGCCGCTCATGAGCCTTTAAGATCCCAGATGCTACTCACCGAAGTAGAATGTAGGACATTGTCTTGGTGGACGATGTTATGCCAATTGACCATGGTGTCCCCTGAGACTAGTGTCCTGAGCCCCCAGATGAGATATGTGATTATATCTAGGAAGTTGTTATCATTTTGCCTGTTGTATGCCTCACCACATTCCCAGTTGTGTTCACAGGAAAGATAAATACTCATGTACAAACATCTTCTTTCAAAGTCATATATTTGTGGAATAGTTGAAAATATATATGAATCCTGGTGTGGTGCTGTGGATGAATGCGCTGGACTGCAAAGTAGGTTTGAACCACAAGGTCAGTGGTTCAAGTTCACCAGCCACTCCTAGGAAACCCTCTATAGGATCGCTATGGGTCAGAACCAACTCAATGGCACTCAACAACGTTTCTCTTTAAATATGGACACATTTTCTTAAGCTTTTACAATAATGGTATCATACAATTTAAAGGGCTTATTGAAGTAAAATTAGCTGACATACATACACCCAGCCTGAAACTTTCCTTTTCAAGGTATTTCAGCGGCCTCAGGGGCAGGGGCTAGAATTGTGGCCGAGTCCCAACCCCGAGGTGTGGTTCTTTCTAGAGTGGGCCTGTGTTCCCACGCAGGAGGCTGATATTCAGGCCAGCACACATAGTGGGCCTTGGCGTTGGGCAGGCCTGGGTTTGAATCCCACATCTGTTCCTTCCTGTGAGTGTGGTCCTGAATCTTAGTGTCCCAATGTGGCTGTAACAGAAACCCCACATGTGGGTGGCTTTAAGGAACAGAAATATATTTCCTCCCACTTTAGGAAACTGGCATTACTCATTCAGGGCACTGGGTCTAGGGGAAGGTCCTTGCCTCTCAGCTTCTCTAGCCAACATCCTGGGCCCTTGGCCCGGTCTGCCTCCCTCATCCTTAGAGAGGACCGGTCTTCTCTCTGTGTTGGCTTGCTTCTGAGACTCATCTGTTCTCTTTATGTCTCAAAAGAGGTTGGTTTAAGACACACCCTGCACTGTTCCCCAGTGGCATAGTGGGTTGCATGTTGGCCTGCTAACCATATAAGGTCAGCAGTTGGAACCCACTAGTCTCCACAGGAGGAAGATGAGGCTTTCTGTTCCAATAAGATTTATAGCCTCGGAAACCTTACATACACAGCATGGCTATGAGTCGGAACGGACTTACTGGTCCACAGCAGCGGCACTAATTGGGCCTCGTTAATGTATGAAACCAGATTCCCAAACAGAATGACAGCCACAGGAATAGGGGTGCCCCAGAGTGAAAAGTCACACTCTATAAAAGTACAATGAAGAGATTTATTGAAAGTCCAGACACAGTGCAAACTGGGAAAACATCCAAATTCACAGAGTGAAAATGACCACTCTGCCGGACACTAAGTGAGAAATCATTTCTGTCGAGTCAGAGCAGGAACTAAAAGTTACAAAATCATAATTGACTAAAGACAATCAGGGAGTCAAAGGTGAGATATCTAACTGTGGGGGCCTAGCAGAGATAGGTGGGTGACATATAGATGGGACAGCATGGCTGATGAAGGGACGTGGCCATGTCCTTCAGGACAAGGGCAGGACAGGGCTTTGGGGAACTTTCTGTTAAAGTGGTTTCTGGGGACCCATTGTAAAGATTTATGAGAATGTGGGGCATCAAGACCCCTCAGGCACAAGCGATCACATCGCCCATCTGTTTGGCCATAGGAAAGACCCTCTGGGTGTAGCTTGTACCTTCCAGACCTCAGAGGAGAAGAATGTCTCCTTTAGGGAATACAGGCAGGCCAGCATGAAGATGAGACAAGGCAGTTTTAACATTCCACGCGGATTCCAGACTCAGGTTAAGACTTTAAAATGGAGTTCAGACTGCTCTCCTTACACCAAGTGCCTCGGATTTCAGATTCTTGTACAGGGGTTATGACTCCTGGTATGGCTTTGTAGGATCAGCACTGGACTGGGAATCTCAAGGTTGGCAGTTCAAAACCACTCCCACTAGGTGCTCCTCAGAAACCCTATACAGGGTGGCTATGAGTTGGAACCAAGTGATGGTACTTAACAACAACAACAACAACAGGGTTCAGGATTCCAACACATAAATGGAGAGATATGGTTCACTCCAGGACACTCTGGGGGAAATGACTGAGCCTCTCTGATTGGGATCAGTGTCAGAAGTGAGCAAGTACTGCTCCCCACACACTCGGGGTCCCTCAGTGCTGCTGAGTAGCTCCCCTGTGAGGGGAACCCTGGTGGCGCCATGGTTAAGGGCTTGGCTGACAACTGAAAAGTTGTCACAGTCCGTTTCCCAGATTTGCAACCTTGGAAACCACATGGAGCAGTTCTACTTTGTAATATAGTGTCGTCCTGCATTGGATTTGGTTTCTGTTGGAGGCAACACGAATGGGGAGTGAATGTGGTTAAGAGACACACGAAGTTAGAGGAAGGGCCTGGTGCAGGGGAGAGGGGACACTCCACACCAAGGAGGTCAGTGAGGGGTGATCTGGGAGTTGAGCCAAACTGGCCCTCACACCATCCTGTTGCCCCAAAACAGGGTTCCTGGGATAGCCCAGAGCACCTGCTCTCACTTTCAGCCAAAGATCCCCCCAGAGAAGTGAACCCTGGTTGCACTTAAGTGAACACAACTGTTTGTCATTTGCCTTTTCTCTGCCAGGCAACTGAGATTAATGTTAATGAACCCTGCTGATTCATGGTGGGGAACCCCTGCCCCACTCCACCCATACCAACCCACAGCTCACTCTGCTCAGGGCTTGCTGAAGAGTGGCCAAGATTCCTTTAAAGTTCAGAATTATTCCCGACTTGCTCCAAGCCTGTATTCTAACCTCATCCATGAGCTAGCCATTTCCCACCCAAAGTGGGCCTTTCCAGGGTTACACAAACATTCCACGGGCACGCCTGCTTCCCTAACTTTATTCAGCTGGCATTGGTCATTACAGAGTGCGGAAACTGTCCTGTCTCCAGCACCTCTCCCCACCTGCCAGTCCCCAGTGGTGACACAACTCTGGTAGACGGATGATCTATACAGCTTTACCGGCTTCGAGCTCTGTGCCACACACAGAGCACCTACGATGGATCACAAAACAAGCATTTCCTGTCAAGTTGACTCCAGGTGTATGAGAGGAGAACTGTGCTCCACAGGGTTCTCAATGGCTGATTTTTGGGAGCACAGTTCTCCTCTCATACACCTGGAGTCAAGGACTGGGAGGTGGGGAGAGGACAGTCTTTGAACCTACAAAGGTTGGACGTTCAAGTCCAGTCAGAGAGGCCTGGAAGACACCTTTGTAGGTTCAAAGATTAGAGCTGAGAGTGTCAATGTGGAATATTAAGAAGACTGGTGTGGCACTGTAGGATCAGTACTAGACTGCAAACCAGAGGGTTGGCAGTTCAAACCCACCAGCTGCTCCTCGGAAACCCTATATAGGGTTTGATGAGTGGGAACCTACTCAACAGCACTTAATAATTTTTATATGAATATTTTATTCCAGCTCTCCTTTCTCATCTTTCTATCAGATTATAAAACATTCTGTGACCTGAAGAGACACATTGCTAGATGTTGGTCAGACCCTGTTGCGTTTTGTCCTGGACTCACAGGAACTATGCCATGTAGCTGTGAGCTGTTGACTCACTGCATAGGGGCAGGAAGGACAAGCCTGCCCCTCAGGACTGGCCCTATATGATCTTCTCACATCTGTTGTTTCTCTCTCCTGTAGAACTGCTGAATACAGACGAATCAGGTGTCTTTGAAGTCCTTTGTCAGGGAGCCTGGGTCCCTGAAGCGCCTGTGGAGCAGAGGCCCCTCCCTAACTTGCGTTAGATTGTGTGGCAGATGAGAATGACACTTTTATTGCGTTGAGCCACTGAGGTTTGGAGGTTGTTTGTTACAACATGAGTTGGAATTGACATTAACAGCAATAGGTTTGGGTTTTGTTATTGGCCAGAATTTTCAGTGGTTGGTTGCCAGGCCTTTCTTCCAAGGCATCTCTGAAGGGTTAGAATCTCAAACCTTTGTGTCAGCAGGAAAGGTGCTAACCATATGCCCCACCTCGGGGACTTCTTTTAAAGGAGGTGGGGGAGGGGTGCAGGAGAGGGAAGGGTATATAGTTGTAGGAAGCTAGGGAGAGAAGTAGGAGACTGCCCCGTGGGCCTTTGTCCTTCTCTCCTCCCCCTAAGGCAGGAGATCTCTCTCTGGGCCTTAACAACGGGAAGAAGCTGCACCCACGCCATCACGCCCCCTCAGCTGCACCCTCGACATGGGAGAGACTGCTTCCATCTTCATCCGGCCAGGAAAAGTGGGATGCCATTTTCCAGGGCATCTCCAGTCGTGATGCAGCAAAGGAGCATGCTGGGGAGGTGGGTGACAGTGCACAATGAAACTGACAAGCCTCCCTGACTCGTCTTCCCCAGCGGACAACTCAGTCCCCGCCCTGTGGCCTGTAGGTGCCGCCTGTGGATCCCGATGCCTGCCCAACAGATGTCCCAGAGGTGCCCCACCCCCGGCAATTCCCTGTTCCCCCTCTTGGCTGCACAATGTACTGAAATGGTACCACCATCAGTGCTGTCCCTCAGCCAGGAACCCAGGGTTACCTTGCCCCGCCCCGTCCCTCAGACTCTGGTGGGGAAGCCCTGTGGAATCATCTCCTCTCCCTCAGCTCAGAAGCCCACTCACACTCAGGATTGGGGCGCCCACAGCAGTCACTTAAATGTCTCCCTTTCCCAAAGCCATCTGTGGTTTGTGGTGATGGAAAACACAGTATCGGATACTGGGCTCCCGGAAGCTTAGAGAGGAAAATGTTGACTTGGCAATATGGCATCTATATTTTTACAGCAGTTAAATAAAAAGCAAATAAAATCATACTTAGAAGTGTGGTTGCCTCTGGGAGGTGGGTCAGGGATTGTCTGGGAAGGAAAAAGTGGGGATTTCTTGGTTTAATGGTAATGTTCTACATCCTGATAGGGGCTTGGGTTACACACAAAAAGCCCTCCCCCCCCTCCCCCAAACAAGAGCAAACAGTTGTTCAGTAGATTCCCATCCGTGGAGATCCCGTGTGTGTCAGAGTAGAACTGTGTTCCAGTCAATCTTCAATGGCTGAGTGCTCTGAGGCCTTTTCTTCTGAGGGGTCCCTGGGTGGGTCAATCTTTTGGGTAGCTGCCAGACTCAACAAAGGCCCTGTTTGGATTGCATTGAATTGAACACACACTTCAAGTTATGAAATTAAGTGCCTTCAAGCTGGATCTGACTCATAGTGACCCTGTATAGGGGTTTCCACGGAGGGGCTGGTGAATTTGAACCACCGACCTTATGGTCCAGTGCTTTACCCCACAGCACTACACCCATGTAAAGTTCATTAGATGTAAATTAAAATAAACAATGTAAACAAATACAGCACTGTAGTTAGTGAGATGCCTGCTGAAACGCACATACGGAGAACTGGAGGGAGGTCTGGACTTTACTTTGAAATGCCACAAAAATAAGAGATTGATAGATCACTCTTGTTGCCGTCCAGTCGATATTGACTCGTCACGACCCTATAGGACAAACTCGCACTACCCCGCAGGGTTTCTAAGATTGTAAATCTTTATGGGAGCAGACTGCCTCATCTTTCTCCTGCAGTGCAGCTAGTGGGCTCAAACCAATGACGTCTTGGTTTAGTTGTTGTTAAGTGCCATTAAGTCAGTTCTGACCGATAGCGACCCTGTATAGGGTTTCTAAGGAGCAGCTGGTGAGCTTGAACTGCTGACCTTTCAGTTCAAACGACTCTGCAGTCCAGAAGCATTAACCCATGGTGCCACACTAGGACTCCAGTTAATAGCTGAGTGCTTATCTACAGCACGAAACTTTTACTGTGTTAAAGCCACTGAAATTTGCAGGTTGTTTGTTACAACATAAGTTGGAATTGACAGCAATAGGTTTGGGTTTGGGGCTTGGGGTTTTGTTATGGCAAGAATTTTCACTAGGATCCCTTACATTAAAAAATGCCAATGGTAGAAGCTGGTGTGAAGTGTAAAACCCTTGCAGAATGACAAAGTCCATCTTGCAGTTTTGATGAGAATATACTCCTATCTCCAGATCTATCCCTCTGTTCTGCTGTTCCCAGGACAGTGGACTGGTCCTCCCCTGCTAGAACCTGGCTGGCTCCCTCTGTAAAACACCAATGCCTGTGGCTCTCCCACTTTCTGTGGTTTGACCTCTGCTTGTTTGCCCCTCCAGCCGCATCTTCCAGCACATCAATCTCTCCCTTGCCTTTCTCACCACAGAAACCCAAAAAAAAGAATATTTGCAGTTTCCTGCACAGAGCAGGTACTTTTATGCTCTCTGTGGGAAAAATACTCTGGGTGGTGCAGTTAAGGGTTTACCTACTAAGCTAATGTTATCAGGATGGACCATTACCTGATGCGCATCATGCTTGGTAAAGTGGAGGGTCAGCATCAAAGAGAAAGCCCCTCAGGAGATGTATTGACACAGTAGCAGCACCAATGGGTTCACACATAGTAACAAGTTTGAGGATGGTGCAGGATGGGGCAGGTTTTCTTTCTGTTGTCGACAAGATTACTATGAATTGGAACCAACTTAATGGTACCTAAAAACAATAACATGACTTAGGAAGAAAGGGGAGTATTAGATGAAATTAGACAAGAACTCTATTCTACCACCAAAAGAAAAAATAAACAGAAAGAAAGAAACCAGTTGAACTCGTCTTCACGGAAAAATATGTGAGACTAAGAATCGCTATCCTCATCCTCATTCCTAAAGAGCATTCCTGCTGTACTTCTTCCAAGACAGATTTACTTATTTTGTTTCTCCTTTTCCATGTACACCTATGCTCTCATTTCCACTGTTGCCAACTTTCCTGCCATTAGAAACACAGAGGCAGCAATGAAGCAATGGGCTGAGTTCAACCACATTCCACAGACTCCTGTTGACCTGGAGATGAGAGAGAGAAGAGGAAGGGATGCTTGGTCCAAAGTGTGGTGAGACCCGAGGACACCTGAACCCATGAACAAGGACATAGCCATGGAGGGCTAGAGCTGAGAGTGAAGCATCTAGCTGATATGAAGTGAAGGGAGATGCACAAGAACACTCAAACTTGCAGACAGTACCCATGTGACCTAGCCTCGATGGCTTGAGAATCAGAACTCGACTAGAGAAGAAAAAAAAAAAAAAAAACACACACACAACAACAACAATTTTTGATAAAGGAAATGAGGGTAAATTGCTACAATTTGATGAACTTGACCTATACTTATGAAGGTAGTAACTCTAAATACCAACAGAGAGGGAAGGAGTCTTCGCATCAAGTATCAATGCTAGCCCCTCTGTACACAGGGTAGATAGGAACGGGCAACTCAGCTATTGGCTACCTAAAATGAGGGGGCGATAAAGGCACAAAGTGACTGGTTTACAAGGTTTCAAGGGGAAGTTTAATTTCATATTGGGGGGGGGGAACAATTCCCCACTGAATAGTTTTCATAGTATCTAGATGGGTCTGGTGAAAAGAGATGGGGATAAGAGTCTGATGATTCAATAGTGAATAAATGTTATGATTAATTGCAACTGTCACAATTGTAAAGGTAGAAGTTTTGTAACAAAAACAAGGGAGTAGTTAATCTTACAGTTCAGAAACAAAGGACCCTAGGATCATCAAGGGAGAAGAGCACAAGCAGAATGTGAGACCTTATCCAGAGAAGCAGTGACACCAGAGATGGAGACAGAGATGGGGACATGGTGAGAGTGAGCAGCTGAGGACTCTAGATTCAAGGGAAGAGAGGGACTAAGAGCTGGTGGCCAGGAGGCAGACTTGTAGAAGGTGCCCTTTGGTGGTGTAAATTATTATATATGCCTGAGTGTTTTTTTTAAAAAGAGCTAAAGTGAATAGGAACATAGAAACATTTTCATACTTGTAGTTCATAAATAAGTGACATTAAAGAAAAAAATTATTGTGAATCAATGAGGGTTAAGCAGACAAGATCATCAGCTTTACTTTCAACCAATCATATGCTCTGTTTCATCTAAATGCTTACACTCCCTTCCCTGCAACAACATTTATCTGGCTTCCTCCCTGTCGTATTTTTCACAAACCAACGAAGCAAAAATATTTGATGTACACAGAACAAAACAAAAAAGTATATATTCATTTAAATGTCCAAAGGGCACATTTTACAAGCCAGCCAAATGGATGACATCTTATTGACTTATTTTTCATTCATATATGCAATGGAAAGTTTGTCATCCTTGTCAAAAAATAGAGTACATGAAAAATGAACAAAACTATTCTGAAGCCCAGTTTCTCTCTTTCTTTTTTAAAGATCACTTACATACCAATTAGCCGACGGTGTCATGTTGCTGGTATGGAAATAACCTGCCTGGAGTCCTCTAATGTCACTGTTGTCTAGTATCTCTGTGTCCTCCGGGTCCTGGCAGATAGCTATGGATAAATGTCAACCAGTGACTCAGCCATGGCCACTCTGTGTCCAAGTTTTGTGGGGGATTTCTTAAATGAATACTTCTTACCATAGATAATGGAGTAGGACAAGCACTGAACTACAAGGTCAATTTGAACTGCAAGGTGGGCTGTTTAAATTCACCAGCTGCTCCTCAGAAACCCTATATAGAGTTGCTTTGAGTCGGAACCGACTTGCCGCCACTTAACAACAACATCACCAACCATATAGTGAATAGAAACATAGAAATGTTTTCATATTTGTAGTTCATAAATGAGTGACAGCAAAGAAAAAAATTACTGTGAATCGATGAAGGCTAGCAGACAAGATCATCAGTTTTACTTTCACCCAATCATACAACCGATAAATCCTGCTGTTTAAATGAATATTTCTCAATTACATTCCTCAAAATTTAGAAAGTTCTGAATAAAGGGCATTAATATCACTTTCATCCAATAAGGCACAACTATTTTTAATGAGAAAATAAATAAATTGTACATTGTTTCCCTCAAGGGGAAACAATGTACTTGAGTACATGAAAAAAAAGAAGTTCCCTTCCTTTTTAATTCTTTTTCTTTATTGTTTTCCCTTTTAACTGCCTTGCCTATCATCCAAGTTAGCACATGTCTACACTCTTTGTTGGTTGTTAAGTGCTGTTGAGTTGGGTTCTGACTCAAAGCAATACCATATAGGGTTTCCAAGAAACAACTGGTGGGTTTGAACCACTGGCCTTAAGGTTGGCAGTCCAGTGCTTATCCTACAGCGCCACACCAGGACCAGTGAATAATTCTCTTTCCCTTCCCACCCCTGGTAACAATCATAGAATGTTTATTGCAGCCTGAAAACCTTTTCTTGCCTTTTTACAGCATTGGTCTCAGACAATGTCTGGCCTTCTGCAACCAGCTAATTTCACTGGTGTGGCGCTGTGGGATAAAGCACTGAACTACAAGGTCGGCAGTTCAAAATCACCAGCCGCTCCTTGGAAAACCCCATCAGGGTCACTATGAGTTGGAACTGACTCTACATACAGCACCTTTCAACAACAGCAATTTCACTCAGCACGATGTCCTCTGAGTTCCTCCAAGTTATGAAGTGTTTTACAGATTCATCATTATTCTTCAGTGTTACATAATATTCCATTGTGTGTGTACGTACTAAAGTTTGTCAACCATTCATCTGCTGATGAGCGTCTAGACAGTCTCCATCTTTTTGCTATTGTGAATACTGCTGCGAGGAACATGGGTGTGCTTACATAAATTCATGTTATTCGTGGCTGTTATTTCTCGAGGATATATACGAAGTAGTGAGGTTGCAAGGTCATATGACATTTCTCTTTTCAACCTTCTGAGATAACACCATACTGTTTTCCACAGAGGGTGGGCCATTTGCTTCCCACCAGCAGTGTAAGAGGGTCCCACACTCTCCACACACCTTCTAGCATTTGTTGTTTTCTGTTTTTGTTGTTGTTGTTGTTTTGAGCTTTGCTAGTAATTCTGGGGTAGTAAGATGAGATCTCATTGCTGTTTTAATTTGCATCTCTCTTATGTCTAATGAGTCCTGGTGTGGTGCTGTGGGTTAATGCACCAGACTGCAATGCCGTTTGAACTGCAAGTTCGGTGGTTCAAGCTCACGGACCACTCCTTGGAAACCCTACACAGTGTTGCTACGGGTCGGAACCAACTCGATGGCACTTAATAACAACAACAATGGCTAACGATTGTGAGTATGTTCTTCATATGTTCACTGGCCGCCTAAATGTCTTATTCAATGAGTGTCTGCTCATATCTCCTGCCCAGTTTTAAAATTGGATTATTTATTTTCTTCTTGTTAAGTGTTGAAGTGGTCTATAAATTTTAGAGAGTAGTCCCTTGTCTGATATACCATTGCCAAAATGTTTTCCCTGTCTGTGGGTTCTCATCTTAATCGTTTTGTGAAATCTTTTGGTGCACATGAGCACCAAGTTTTTAGGAGGTCCCAAACAAGACAAATTTATTAGTTCTTCTGGCAGTCCATAGCCTCTTCAGTATTCTTCACTAGTATCATAATTCAAAGACATTAGTTCTTCTTTGCTCTTCCTTATTCATTGTCCAGCTTTGGCATGCATACCAGGCTATCTAAAATACCATGGCTTGGGTTAGGCACACCTTAGTCCTCAAAGTAACATCTTTGCTTTTGAACACTTTAAATAGCACTTTTGCAACAGAGTTGCCCAATGCAATACATCTTTGATTTCATGCCTCCTGCTTCATTGGAAATTGATTGTGGATCCAAGTAAAATGATATCTTTGTCAATTTCTATCTTTTCTCTGTTTATCATGATGCTGTTTATTGGTCCAGTCTGTAAGGAGTTTTGTTTCCTTGATGTTGAAGTGTAACCTACACTGAAGGCTGTATTCTGTGATCTTCATCAGTAAATGCTTCAAGTCCTCTTCACTTTCAACAAGCAAGGTTGTGTCATGTGCGTATCGCAAGCTGTGACTGAATCTTCCTCCAGTCTTGATGCAGAATTCTTCTTCATACAATCCAGCTGCTCAAGTTACTTGATCAGCATACAGACTAACTATAAAGAAAGTATACAACCCTGGTTCACACACTTCCTGATTTTAAACCATGCATTATCCCCTGATTCTGTCCCAACAACTGCCTCTTTATCTAATAACTTCTGTTAAGTATCATCCAGTCGGTTTTGAATGATAGGGTTTCTGAGGAGCAGCTGGTAGGTTTGAACTGTCGACCTTGTGGTTTGCAGTCCAGTAGTGACCCTACAGTGCCACACTAAGAGTTGTTGTTTAGTGCTGTTGAGTCGGTTCTGACCCATAGTGACCCTGTATAGGGTTTCCGAGGAGCAGCTGGTGAGCTTGAACCACCAACCTTGTAGTTCAAACGGCTTTGCAGTCTGGCGCATTAACCCACAGCGCCACACCAGGACTCCACACTAGGAGTTTTGTTGTTGTTATTGTTATGTGTCGTCAAGTCGGTTCCGACCCATAGCGACCCTGAACAGGGTTTCTGAGGTTGTAAATCTTTACAGGAGCAAAAAGCCTCATCTTTCTCCCGCGGAGCAGCTGGTAGTTTCAAACTGCTGACCTTGTGGTTCACAGCCCGATTCGTAACCACTACGCTGCCAGAGCACCTACACTAGGAGTAGAACCTCCAATTTTTGTCTAAGGATGAGGCTGTATAGGAATAAGGACTGTGTTTCCCAGTCTCCTGTGCAGTGAACTGGAGCCATGGGGTATACTGTCAAAGGAAGTATTGATTAGGACTTCAGGAAATACAGAGGCCACAACCTTCTTCGCTTCTAAACCCTCCTATTGGTTGGAATAAGGGCATAATGGCTAGAATCAAGCAGCCATTTTGGGTCAGGAGGTGGAAGCCATGACACAGCTTTCAAATAACTGAGGATGAGTTCTGTCCTACACTGGAAACACACACTCTGCAAAAAGTAAAATGAAGAGATTTACTTAATGTCCAGAGATGATCTAGCAGTCCAAGGTCACTGAGTGAAAATGGCTACTCCACTGGACAATGAAGAAGGAAGCATTCTTAGATACTTGAAGCAGGAACTAAAGTTACAAAATCATGATTGACTGAAAGTCAATCAGCAGAGTGAAGGCAGAATACATAAGACAGGGAATTTAGCAGGGATGTTGTTACGTGCCGTCGTGTCGGTTCCAACTCATAGCAACCCTGTTTAGGGCTTCTGAGGAACAAACAGCTGGTGGGTTTGAGCTGCGGACCCTTGCAGTTCAAACCGACCTTGTAGTCCAGTGCTTATCCTACAGCGCCACATACGCACAAAACCCAGCCTGCCTGCTTGGCTACATGGTGGTTACACAAAGGAAGGTGGATCAAAATCGCAGAGCCAGAGGTGGATGCTCTCCTCTTTTTTGCCACTAGATGGCAGCAGGGCCTCCAGAGTGTCAGCCATTGGAAACAAGCTATTTACCTCCAAAACCCAGAGATCTTGAATAGACTTAATTCAAGAAAATTAACATCCAAAAGTGTTTTGCTAGGTGGTTTACGAATCGGGTTGCTAATCTCACGATCAGCAGTTCGAAACTCCCAGCCATTCCGCGGGAGAAAGATGAGGCTTTCTGCTCCCGTAAAGATCTACAACCTCGGAAACCCTGTATGGGGTCGCTATGAGGCGGAACTGACTCCATGGCACACAACAACAACAATAACAATCAGGAGGGTAGGAGGGAAGGATCTGAAAATTAGATCAGGTCCTGAACATGAAGCAGAATGGTTAAATGTACAGACTGACATAGGTTTGAATCTCAGCCTTGGCGTTTCCTAGCTGTGTTGGTGGACCAGTTACTTAACTTCTCTGTGCTCCAGTTTCCCAGTGTATAAAGTGGGACCTTTAAGAGTATCCACCTCCCAAGGCTGCTAAAAGGAGCAGAGCCTTAGCACGCAGTCGTATTTGTGACTTTTATCATTTCTTGCCTCTGAGGAGCTCCTAGGATGAAAAAGGGGAAACTGGCTGTACCCCCAAAGCAGAGGGGGATGTGAATTGGAGGGTGATGGGGAGAGGCCACACCTACAGAGAAGGGACAGAGTTGTGGGCAGACCCCTGGGGGTGAAGCCATTGAAGGAAGGAAGTGGGGGTGGAAGGGGCGCTGCTCCGGAGGGCAGTCTGGGTGGCAGGTGGACAGCAGACTGGAGGAGGGGAGGGGAGGGAGGCTGGTGTCCTCTGCCACACCTGGTGATGTGGGTGGACTGGGGTCCTGTTTCTCCGGCAGCCTTTCTCCAGTAAGCCCCTCTGGGCTCCAGGAGAGGCGGAGACTGCATGTGGATTGTGATTTCCTTCCCGGTGCCTCTCCCCAGTTGTTATAGGACACTTATCCCCCCTCCTCCACTTGGCTGGAGGGTTCCACAGGACAGCTGGGAGAAGGAAAGCCTTGGTCAGTATGATGGTAGATCCAGGGTCTGGAGAGGATCCCCCGTGGGTGGTGGGCCTCAGAAGGGGGTCTGGAGCAAGCTCTGGGGTCCTGCTGCCTCATCAGGAACCTCAGGCAGGCACTGCCAACTCCAGCCCCCAGTTCGGTCCTGGCCTGGCGCTGGTCCAGGAAGGGAGACTCAGCCAGGACCAGTAAGCTGAGCCGGAGAGGGAGGTGGGGGAGGGTGCTATGGGCACTAGGCAGGCACTGCCCAGAGGGACCTCCAATCAGGTGTCTACCCAGGGGAGGAGGGAGGAAGGCTGTCAAGATTCAGGGGACCCCAGGCTTTGAAGAATCAAAATGTTCTTATTCTTTCCACATCTTTAGTCTGCTTTGGAGATGTCTTAACAGTGAAGGACACTGTTAGCTGCCCTGACAGTCACCTACATAGGATTCGTAGTCCTGGGGAAGACAGCCCTGGCAGACAGCCACTTGGGGAGTCAGGCCTGTGGGGGCTGGGGCAGCAAAGTTCTGTTGTCCGTTGTTATGACAGGAGCTGAGAGTCCTAGGGCTTTGGAGATGGCAGAATGGGGTTTTTCCACCACGTGGAAGCTTCTCACTGCATATGGGCTAGAGAAGTCTTGGTGGTGGTGGTTATGTGCCGTGGAGTCGGTTCCGACTCATAGCGACCTGGTACAGGATTTCCGAGGCTGTAAATCTTTATGGGAGCAGAAAGCCTCATCTTTCTCCCGTGGAAGAGCTGGTAGTTTGGAATTGCTGACCTTGCGGTTCGCAGCCTGATTCGTAACCACTATGGTACCAGAGAAGCTTCCCATGTGAGGGGAAAGGACTGTGTTGGCCTGGGCGAGGGGCTCAGCTGGTCTTCCATATTATTCAGGAACCGGAAGAGCAAGGACACAACAAGGTGTGCTTGAAGTATGAGGTAGTGAGCTTGCTGCTCCTGGGAGTAATCAAGCAGAAGGTAGATGACTTCAGGAGGAACACTTACATTTGAAGGAAAATGTGACAAGATGCCAAAGAAGGCGTCTTTTAGCATATAGATACGCTGATTCTATACTTTTAGACTCCTCTCCTGCTAACTTTCTATCCGTTCTGGAATCTAGACTCTAAGTCTCCAGAATGAGGAGAGTTGAAGACTTTGGCCCTCAAGAAACTATAAGTCTGGGATCTCAAGATTTTAGAAGTTGAAGACATGAGGAGGAATCTACTAGTTTCAGATTTTCAGATTGAAAGGATGCTGTGCCGTGAAGGGAGAAAGAACTGAGTGGGTGGGATCCAGGTTCGTACACCTGACCTGGCTGGGGGCCACGGGGTATACGTGTACACAGGCACGAAGCTGCAGAAAGTTTAGCAGGCTGCCTTTCAAGCACTCCAGCTTTCCTGCCCGAACCACAGCGAAGGCTGTCATGGAGATAAGTATAGCCCCCAAACAGAGCTGGTGACTCTAGATCACCATAGCAACCATTAGGTAACTGCTGTGTTGTAGAGATGTGTAAGTACAAACAGATGTTGGTGGCTTCCCATTAGCTTAAATGGTAAAACTTAAAAGGTTGGATTTGTCAACATCAAAGCCACAGGTTTCCATGAGCACACAGCTAATGGAGGCGCCTGCCAAAGGGTGACAGCTTCTTATTAAACACTTCAGAGTCAGTAATGGCTTGATGAGATTTTAAATACTCAGACTGTCCCCAGTCAACACGGGAGAATGTAGGTGGGAGGAACGCTCAGGATTCAGGCTTGGGTCTGCCACACAGCAGTTTGGGCAGGTGCTTAACCTCTCCAAGGCTTCGCTCCCTTCACGGGTGGCATGGAGTACTGGGTGGAGTACTGATTGTGAATTTGACAGTTCAAACCTGGCCAGCGGTACCTTGGAAGAAAGGTCTGGCAATCTTCTTCTAAAAGGTCACAACCTTGAAAATGTTATGGTTTTCTTCTACTCGGACACATGTGGGGTTGCCATGAGTCAGAGTCGGCTTGCTGGCAGGTTTTTGTTTCCCTGCCTGCCCCGCAGGGTTGTTGAGGTTCACGAGGCACTGGCAGGAGAGCACTTGAACCTTCACACCATGTATTGACTGCAGCGCTGAGGACTGAAATTAGGACATGCCACTATGTATTGTGACTATGGTGCCAAGGGGAGGTCGCCCAGGCCCCAGCCTGGGCAGTTCTGTCCTCCCTTCCCACACTCCCAGGCTCACCCTCCAGCAAAAGTGGCCAGAAGTAAGGGTTGAAACTGCTGAGGGTTTGAACCCTGAGCAAACCCTCTCATAGTGGCAAAACTTTCTGTTTGGTCCTGACCAGCCACAGAGCAGGTGGTCAGTATGGGGTTATAAAGTGAGTGCGTTAGAGAAAACACACACAAAGACGGCAAACCCACTGCTGTTGAGTTAATTTGACTCACTGAGACCCTGTAGGTTGCAGAATAGAACTGAGCTCCATGGAGTTTTCAAGGTTGTAGCCTATTAAGTGTCGTCGAGTTGGTTCCAACTCATAGCGACCCTGTATAGCGTTTCCACGGAGCAACTGGTGGGTTTGAACGGCCAGCCTTGCAGTTAGCAGTCCAGTGCGTATCTTACAGTGCCACACCAGGATTCCTTAACATGTCTGGGTGGGTTTAAACCTCTAAGCTCTATGTTACTAGTCAAATAAGAACCATCTGTGCCACCCAGGGACCTGGGATGATAGCCCCTAGAAGGATCTCCATGGCATTGTTAGCTGCTTGCTTTTCTGATGCATCTTAAACAGTTAAAAGTGGATGGACTCTTGGAGGTGAACTGACATCCTGGTTAACGCATGACTTCAGGGACTGGGCACTAGATGGACAGTCCCTTTTGGCCATTAGGAATCAGCTAACTCAATAAATAGGACTCATTGAAGGAGACACAATCAGTCATAAGAAAGTGCCAGCTGGTGGAAATTTAAGAAGTCATTGGGCCAGGCTCCACAGATGTCAGGATGGACTGATGTTCTAGACCCAAGGTTCCATTCGGGAACTCATGTGGCGCCGTAGGATAAGCTCTCGACCTCAAGGTTGGTTTGAACTGCAAGGTCATCAGTTCAAACTTACCAGCACTCCTTGGAAACCCTATATAGGGTCGCTACTGACTTAATGGCATTTAACAACAAGTTTGGGGTGTCTTACCAAGGAGCTCTGGTAGTGTAATGGTTACGAATCGGGCTGCGAACCGCAAGGTCAGCAGTTCGAAACTACCAGCTGCTCCGCGGGAGAAAGATGAGGCTTTCTGCTCCCATAAAGATTTACAGCCTCGGAGACCCTGTAAAGGGTCGCTATGGGTCGGAACCGACTCAACAGCACTTAACAACAACAACAACAACCAAGTTGTTATTGAGAGCCATCGCGTTGGTTCTGATTCAGCAATCCTCCTTGTATCTTTTAAATCTTTGTGGGAGCAGATAGCTCCAGCTTTCTCCCATGGACCTGCTGATGGGCTCAAAACATGGACTTGTGGTTTTCAGTCCAGTGCTTATTGTATAGAGCCACTGCGCTCCTCTTGACTATTGGACATGCCAGTTATAACAGCCCCACCTACACAGCTCTTCCTAAAGACGGCTGCCCTATCCCAGTCCTGCAACTTGTTCTGGGACCACATGAAGCTAACTCAATAAGTCACAGCTGAAAATCCAGCACTCACCATAAATTTCATTCTACACAAGTCACTGCCTGACCAATTCTTGTTAAACATCTCAGTTCATATTTTGAAATCAAGGGATCTGATGGGCGGAGTAATAGACACTGACTGTTGAACCAATCCCTGCCTTTGGTTGGCCAGGGTCAGATGTCAGCCCTAGCCCAATCAGCTATGAGTGGTCGAGGGAGCATCATGTGGTCCCAGAGCAGGTGTGCAGGGCTGGGGCAGGGCAGCCATCTTTACAAAGGGCTATGTAGGCGGGGCTGTTGTAACTGGCACGTCCAGTACAGACACAGTACAGTCAGGACATTATGTATCCTTTCTGAGCCTCACCTTCTACACCTGTAAAATGGGGATGAGGCTCACTCCCTCACAGGTGTGTTGTGAAGATGAGATGTAGCCCTACCCAGAGAGGGCAATACTGTGCCTTGGCTCCTCTTACCTGCAAGATTCTTGGGCACAGGGATGTGTTTTATTAGGTTTTGTTATCATGTAGAATGGTGTTTCATTGTTAGCTGCCATCGAGTGTATTCCAATTCATGGTGACCCCTGGTGTGCCCAGCAGAACTGCTCCGTGGGGTTTTCAAGGCTCTGATCTTTCAGAAGCTGGACTTTACTACCAGGCACTTCTGGGTGGTTTCAAATGGCCAACCTTTTGGCTTAACCATTTGTACTATCCAGAGACTCTATAAATGTTTGCTGGCTGACTGGGTTGGGGAACTAGATGGGTAGGTGGATGGATGGATGGATGGATGGGCAGATGAGTGGATGAATGGATGAGTGCACTGGTGGACTGTTGGATGAATGGATGGATGGATAGATGAGTGGATGGATGATGGATGGATGAATGGATGGGGATGGATGAACAGGTGGGTGGATGGATGGCAGATAAATGATGGATGGACAGATGGGTGGGTAGACTGGTAGATGGATGGATGGATGGATGGGTAGATGAGTGGATGGATGGATGGATGGATGGATGGATGGATGGATGGATGGATGGATGGGTGGATGGATGGATGGGTGGGTAGACTGATGGATGGATGGATAGATGGATAGATAGTAAGACCAATCACCTTCCACTTGCCTTCCTTGCAAAGGCATTCATCTTTTTTATTTGACAAATATTTATTTAGTTCAGACTCAGTGCTGAAAAAACATTCTACATTAGGACCAAGGGACACACAAGTGAATAAGACAGAGCCTCTGCCCTTGTGTAAATCAAAATGGGATCAGGAGCATGGATTCAGGGGCCTGACTTCCTGGGTTCAAATCCCAGCTCTTCTATCAGCTAGTTGTGTGCCCTTCACAAGTTTCCCTCATTACATGGGGATGGTGTCAGGATCTATTCCTGAGGGTTTTAGGGGGATTCAATGAGCTAACAACACAAAGTACTTAGAGCAGGGCCTAGTGTAGATCCAAGTCTCTGCGAGTCTTGGCAGCTTTCATGGGAATGGGGGAGACAGCAGGAAAGCAAAGAAGGATGAGGCAATGAGGTAAGAAGTGCAATAGGAGAACACACAGGCCCGGAAGGAGGGACCCACAAATAGTACCTTGGGGGAGGATGTCAAACAAACTTTTTTCAAAGTGCAAGATTTGAGCAGGGCCCTGAAGCCAGGTGTTCCCTCAACAGAGTAGAGAAACCCAGATTCCTGATTGTGGTCTGGTCTGGGGTCAGCAGTTACTAGCAGGAACTGTCTTTCTGCCACCACCTCTGGTTGCATGAGGGGCATCTGCTACACCAGGCGAAAGGTGAGAGAGGAGACAGCAAAGGGCCAGGTCTGTTCCCAGGGCCAGCCAAGGCACCTGCTGCCCAAGCTAAGAGACATGACATCCTCTTGGAGTGGCTAACGGCAAAGGAGGTTGGGTTTCAGGCTGCTGGCTCCAGCCTTGGCAGCTGCTCTTTCTGTTGACCTCTGATAGTCCAGACCATTGCCCAACCTACCCCCCTTCTGTGACCTGAGTTGTCCTACAATGGTATTGCCCCAAATAGCTTCCATGTGAGAGTTAGAGAAAGGAAAAGGTTAGACGTTGCAAGAGAGAGAGAGAGAGGGAGGGAGAGAGAAAGAGCTGTCAGCTGACCTGTCTCAAGGAAGGTATAAAACCCCTTTGGGGCTAGACTGGACACCCATTCAGTCTACACTTGCTCTTTTTGTCTTCTTCAGACCACAGCATGGGGCTCAGCGACGGAGAATGGCAGTTGGTGTTGAATATCTGGGGGAAAGTGGAGGCCGACATTCCGAGCCATGGGCAGGAAGTCCTCATCAGGTAAAAGGAAGAGATTCTGTAATCCACCCTCCAAAAGTCAAGGGTTTTCAGCTACAAGGTGGAAAGTAAGCCCCAGGGTTGACCAGCTGCCTGTGTTAGTTAGACTGTTAAAGCCCCTACTTGCTTCTCCTTTGCTTTGAGGCGTCAGAAGTTTGAGTCAGAGACCGGAAAAGGGACCCATTTCCAGCTTTCCCCTGACACTTGAGGATCAGACCTTCAGTGCCGAGAGCCCACAAAGAGGGATCCTGGCAATGGTCAGAGTTAACAGGGATCCTGAGAGATCTGGTCCAGACACCTCATTAACAGAGGAGGACAAGAAGGACCTGAGAGGAGAAGGACATTTCCCAGTCACAAGCCATAAGCGGTCAAGGTTAAGACATGGCCTTTGAGGTGATGCAGGTCTGGCTGTAGTCTTGGCCCTGCCATTGAGCAGCTGTGTGACCACTGGAAAGTTATGCAACTTCTCTGAGCCTCAACATCCTCTCCTGTACATTGGGGGGAATTCTAATGGCCACTACACAAAGTGAAAGTGAGAATTAAATAAGATGATGTATTTAAATGGCTTGGCAGCATTCTGGGTATACGGTGAGTTCTAGAAGACAATGCACACGCTAGGAATCTCTCAAGGTTTTGGAATTAGAGAAAAGAAGTCAGAGGCTCCTTAGTGTCCTTTCGTCTTGAGTATGTCTTGAAGTTGGAAGTTCATAATAGTGTAGTCTCCAAGTTCCTACAGTAAAGAGTTCCTGAAAGAAAAAACACAAAAATAAAGAAAACCAAATTCTGATTTTGTGAGTAGAGAATAGCTGAAGGCTTTCATTTTCTGTTGCTTTCTGCCCCAAATGGTGGGAGGCTGTCCTTTCCTCCTGGTTCCTTCTCAAAAGCTCTGGGTCAGTTCTGGCCAAGAATCAGACCAACTTCACTGTACCTGGGAGGAAGTAGGCCTGGGGCTGTCCCAGGTGGATGGATTGGCCTTGGTGGTTTAACTTACAGACTTTTCCTGTCTCCATTCAGTTGCCTTCTCTGTCTCTCTTAGGTTTTGCCCTTTTCCAGCTCCTGTCTGCCTGGGGAGAGTGGCCAAGTCCTTGAATCTATTATATGAGGTTTAAGACTTTCAGGTCAAGGTCTCTACTGACTGGCATCTTGGAGTGTTCCCTCTCTCTTTCTCCTCTTGTCTCTGTTAACTGGCTGCCAGGGCTATCTCCTGACTGGATACCCTGAGTCCCTGACAGGCTGTCCCCCAGTTGATATCAAGTCTTCAGCCACTCATTTGCTGTGTGACCTTGTATAAGTCACTTCACCCCTCTGGGTCCTATCTCCCTACTGCTTGCATGAGGGACTGTCTACTGGTCTCTGAGATGCCTTTCAGTTCTTATGTTCAGGGATTCTCTGAGCCCATGATCTGTTCTTGTTTTTGGAGTGGAGGCATGGTGTTGAAGGTCAAGGGGAAAATTAGAGTTTGCAGAGCAGGAAGCTTTATGAGGTGATCTGGGGGCTGCCAACCTGAGGCAGTCACTAGTGTCTTAAAGAGCCTTAGGATGTTATGTCATCGGAGAAACATTTCCTCCCATCCAGGATGGATAAGAGAGGGCTGCCAGGGGGCCAGGGGCCAGGTACCAGGAGACATAATGCCCAACACTTCTGGCTCCTGGAAGGCCCCAGAGTGCCAATACTCTATCACATCTTAGCTACATGTGGGCAGAGGCCATGCCAATGGCTTCCTTGTTGGGGAGGGAAGACAATGCTAATTCCCAGGGCTTCAAATGCCTCCATGTGGTTCTCTTTATGATGCTGAGCCTGGGCTTTTGTACTGACCTTGGAAAGGTCTTGTGTCTAAATCCTCTGATTATAAAAGGAAGATGATCCTGTTAACCCAAGTCTGCTGGCAAAATGTGAGGTCTTTACTGCAAGTACATGATTTTGGAGTTCTAGGACATAAGAGCTGAAAGATCAGTTGGAGACTTTGGCTCCAGAGGTAGACTGCTGAGTGGGCTCCAAGCTCATGCCTTTCCTTTTCTGTTTCATTTATTTTTGCTCTTGATTGAACAAAGGATTTTGAAGCTTTGAAAACCATTGTTCATGGACAATACTCCTCATGTCATAGGGAGGAAACAGCCCGAGTGTCTCAGCCAGTTAGTGGCAGCTATAGGCAGAACCTAAAATTCCCGATCCTAAAGATGACGAAGATGGTAATGATGATGGTGGTGATGATGATGGTGGTGATGATGACGGTGATGATGACGGTGATGATGATGGTGATAATGATGGTGATGATGGTGATGGTGATGATGATGGTGATGATGATGGTGATGGTGATGGTGATGATGGTGATGGTGATGATGATGACGATGGTGACAGTGACGGTGATGATGATGATGACGGTGATGATGATGGTGATGATGATGATGGTGATGATGATGGTGATATGATGATGATGGTGATGATGATGATGGTGATGGTGATGGTGATGATGATGGTGATGATGACGGTGATGATGGTGACAGTGATGATGGTGATGGTGATGGTGATAATGATGGTGATGATGACGGTGATGATGGTGACAGTGATGATGGTGATGGTGATGATGATGGTGATGATGATGACGATGGTGACGGTGACGGTGATGGTGATGATGACGGTGATGATGGTGATGATGATGGTGATGATGATGATGGTGATGATGATGGTGATGATGATGATGATGGTGATGATATGGACGAGACGAGGATGATGGAGATGATGGTAGGGATGGTTATGGGGCTGCTGCTGCTGCTGATAATGGTGGAGATGATGAAATGATGGTGATAATGGTGATGAGGTAGAGGAAGACAGCCACGATTTATACAGCACATACTAATTGCTTCACACAGGCTCATGTAAGCCTCACAACAGTTCTGTGATGTAGATATTATTATTGTCATCTACATTTCACAAAGGAGCTCTGGTAGCGTAGTGGTTACGAGTTGGGCTGCCAACCTCAAGGTCAGCAGTTCGAAACTACAAGCAGTTCCGCGGGAGAAAGATGAGGCATTCTGCTCCTGTAAAGATTTACAGCCTTGGAAACCCTGTGCAGGGTCGCTATGAGTAGAAACTGACTCCACGGCACATAACAACAACATTTCACAGAGAAGTTAAGGAACTTTCCCAAATGCCACACAGCAAGGAAGCGTGGAGCTGGACTTCAAACCAGGCAGCTGAGAGCCAGCATCCCTGCTCTTGGTCACTATATACATGGCCCCACAATCTCACTAAGTGACAGATGTTTGCCCATTGCCACTCTGGTTCTTTTGTTCTAGAACAGAGAGGGTCTTCACAGATCTGAGTGAGTCCTCAGTCTTCTGTCTGGATGCCCAGTTGGGTCTCAGCTCAGAGGACAGCAGGGAAATGACCTTTATGCCTTCTGACTTGCCTGGGGGCCTTCCAGGTAAACTGGGCAGGTTGACAACAGGAATGAAGAGGAACATGCGAAGCAAGTGTGTATTTATGAAACATTAGTGGACAGACCCAGTGCCCATTTCCACAGAGTGAGGGCTTTCTGTCTACTCATTCTCTAGGTAGCTGCTGTCTGGCAAATCTGGGAAGGTAGCCTCCTATGGCTGCTCTGGGGGCTTCAGGTTGTGAGACTTGGGGGGCAAGGGAAGCAGATAGACTAGGGGAGGCAGGTGAACTAGCCCAAGTCCTCTGGACTGTTGAAAACCAAGTTGGAGCTCCTACTGTGACTGGTGGTTGAAAGTAGAGGGTAGACGGAGGGTGAGGGTGGGGAGCCTTAACATTTGGAGACTGAGAAATCATCTAGACCAACCCTTTGGTTTACAGACAAGTGAGCTGAGTGAGACACAAGGAGCTCTGGTAGCATAGTGGTTACGAATCGGGCTGCAAACCACAAGGTCAGCAGTTTGAAACTACCAGCTGTTCCGCAGGAGAAAGATAAGGCGTTCTGCTCCCGTAAAGATATACAGCCTTGGAAACCCTGTACAGGGTCACTATGAGTCAGAACCGACTCCACGGCACATCACAACAACAACAAGAAGCTGAGACACAGAGAGGGTGAATGGCTCTTTTCATGTCACACAGCACATTGGAGACAGAGCTGGAGCAGATCCAGCTTCCGTATTTCTCAGTCCATTGTCCTTTCCTCAGACTTCTGGGGAAGGGGAACCCTCAAATATCTATGTTGACCAGTTCCCTGGCAGGTCTGGGTCCAGGTCCAGGTCCAGGTCCTTAGCCCTCTCCTGCCCCAGGCAGTGTCCTCCCAGCGTCCTGACCTCAGGCCTTTGTCTGCGGTGCCAGGTCTCCATCTGTCAGGCAGGCAGGAGTACACGGATCATTGTCACCAGTTAATAATAGTCAGGAGCTTGGGACCCTTGGGTGAAGGGTGCCAGAGACGAGCTGTCAGTGACTCATGAGACTTTGGACAGGCCCTGGGGTGAGGTGTGACGTTGGATATGGCTGTGGGCAGACCCGGACATTCTGAAGAAGAGCAATTGCTCTCTGTCCATGCTGTGGACCTGTGCTCATGTATGCATGCATGATCGTATGGGTGTGTGCTCGGGAGACATTGATGAGTACCTGTTTGTGTGTCTGTGTTTGTGCACATGTGAACATACACATCTATGTGTACACTGATGCGTGTGACTCTGGACATGGCTGAGACATTTGTGTGTGTGCATCAGATATGTAAATAAGTATCGTTGGATATGGATAATAAAGCAAGAGCTGTCCCCAAGAGTGTACATATGAAGCTAGACTGCCAGAGTGAAGACACCAGCCGGTGACTTCGTCTTTCTCTGTCCTTGTCCGTAGAACAGTACCTGCTGTATAAACCTGTTGCCATCTCGATTCCAATTCATGTGTTAGAGTAGAACCGCTCCGTAGGCTTTCCTTGACTGTAACCTTTACAAAAGCAGATCACCAGACCTTTCTTCCACGGTGCTGCTGAGTGGATTCAAACCACATGTGCGTTAGAGTCGAGCATCAACTATTTGTTCTACCCTGGGACCTACCTATTTCATACAGTTTATTCCATGAGAAAGAGGAGTAGGAGAGAAGAGAAAGAGGAAAAAATAGTAACATTGACACAAATTTACCATGTGCTAGACCCCCAGCATATACTATATCCTTTAATCCCCACGACGCTGCTTAAGATAGACTGCTGGTGTCCCCATTCCTTAGATGACGAAGGAGAGGCACAGAAAGGTGGACGAGTTCATTGCCCAATCTCACCCAGCTGGGAAGCAGGGAGAGCTGGGACTTGAACTCCACTCTGGCTGCCTCCAAACCCACTGTGCAGCCAGCCTCTGTGACTCCAGTCTCCTGTGCCCATAGGCTCTTTAAGGGTCATCCCGAGACCCTGGAGAAGTTTGACAAGTTCAAACACCTGAAGTCAGAGGATGAGATGAAGGCCTCTGAGGAGTTGAAGAAACACGGCACCACCGTGCTCACGGCACTGGGGGGCATCCTCAAGAAGAAGGGGCAGCATGATGCGGAGCTTAAGCCCCTGGCCCAGTCCCACGCCACCAAACACAAGATTCCCGTCAAGTACCTGGAGGTAAGGGGCAAGGACAGGGTGGGCAGAGAATGGAGGAGGGGAATGGGGTGAGGCCTTTGAGGGGATGAGGTTTGGGTCTGAGTCTTAGCTCAGTCACTACCTTGTCACTACCTCTGTGCCCGTTTCCTCATCTGTAAAATGGGGATGTCACCCACTTTGCCTTCTTCCTCATTGAGGAAAAGCACATTTCTTCCTCAAATAAAATTAGCATACAGTTCCCAAGGAAGAGGGGAGACTACTGGGGACACATTCATGCTGTTGAGTTGGTTCTGACTCATAGTGACCCTGTATAAGGTTTCCAACAAGTGGCTGATGGGTTTGAACTGCTGACCTTGCGATTATCAGTCTAGTGCTTATTCTACACTAGGACTCCATCTCTCCATGGGTAGAGACCAGATGAGGAAACTCAGGCATAGAGTGGGGGAGTAACTAACTAGTCCAGGGTCATAGACGTTGTCAGCAGCAGAGTCAGGATTCCAACTCAAGTCTCCATTACTCCAGAATCCCAGCTCCTACGTCCTGTGTGGTTTGGAGTCTGAAATATCCATAGGACAGAAATCTAGTGACTCTTGCTCAGTTCTTCAGTGGGGTGGCCAGCAGACTGACTCTGTTAGTTCTAGAACCTTTATAGGTGACAAGCCTTAAGTTTCTCAAGCACATGCAATTGGCTTGAACCTCCTGAGAGGGGCTGAGAAGTCTCCTTGTAACTGGTCTGAGGAGGGGCTGGAGAGAAGAGGGGCTTATGGATAAGAGGTCTCCTCTGAAGTAGGAACAACAGGAAGGTTGGGGCAGTAATGACGGTGAAGATAAGGGTGACAGCTACCAGTTAGGATCGGCTTGGGCAAGCATTCACCTGGATCACCCTGTGGAATTCACACAAGGTTAGGACTTGCATTCAATGTCTTTTTTTCCCTCTCACCTAAAAACTGTTCAAAGGTGGGCGCTGGTGTGGTAGTACCAGTCATTTGAGACCCAGGCTCATTGTTTCTGGACTGCAGTCCTTACTGCATTATGTCGTCTTACAGTTGCCTCATGGCCCAAGATGGCTGCTAGAACTCCTGCCATCTGCTCCATATTCCAAACAGGAAGCAGGAAGAAGAGAAGAAGGCTCTCTTTTTAGGAGTTTCCCCAGAAATCTCACCCAATATGTTTAATTTACATCTCATTGGTCAGAACTAATTTACAAGTCTTTATTTGCATGTTATTGTTGTTATTAAGTGAAGTCGAGTTGGTTCCAACTCATAGCGACCTATATAGGGCTTCCGAGGAGTGGCTGGTGAGTTCAAACCACTAATCTTGTGGCTCAAACCGACCTTGCCATCTACTGCTTATCCTACAGCTGGGAAATGAGGTCTATTGTCACCCTAATGACACCAGTATTCTGTGGCCAAGGAAGAAAAGGACAATGAATGTTATGTAAGCAATTAGCAGTCTGTGCCCCAGGCAGTACCATTCTCATCCCCATTGTACAGATTTGAAAACTGAGGGATCAGAGAAGTTATGTAGTTTGCCCAAGGTCACACAGTGAATACCCCAGGAAGTAAAGTCAGATTTATGGCAGTCCAGAGCCCAGGATCTTAGTCTCCCATCAACCACCACCACCACTTCCCTGCATTATCCAGTCACCACCCCACAATCTTGCCCACCCACCCCACTCATATCAGGAGACTCCTGTGCCAAGCCAGTCCTGAGTCTGTGGGGCTGTGGCCCCTGCCCTCCCCTCTTCTCTTGGTAAAACCCTACTCACCCTCCAGTTCAGAAGCTGCCTCCTATTTTCTGGCCCCCAGGCCACAAGGTGCTTAGTTGCTCACCTGACAGCCCTCGTTGGCGTATTTCTTTACCCAGCCATCTCCCCCGACTAGGACATGAACACATAAAGAGCAGAACTTGACACTCTTGTATTTCTGAACCCTGGTGATGTGAGATTGTGTTGTGAGTTGTCATCAGTGAATTCTGACTCACAGGGACCCCCATGAGCAGAGTAAAACGGCTTCATTGGGTTTTCAAGGCTGTGACTTTTTGGAAGTTTGCCAGGCCTACCTTCTGAGGCCCTTCTGGGTAAGGTTGAATTACCAATCTTTCCGTAAGTAGCTGAGTACTTAACTGTTTGTGTAACCCAGGGACTAAAAGCATATTGGCAATTTTACATCCATGAGGTCTTTTGATCCTTAAAACAGCCTCACATTCTCTCCATCGTCTGTTTCCCAGCTCCATGTTCCTGGTGATGGGATTGTGGATCTTGAAGCCAGTGGCAATGTTGGCATGCATTAACAGAAAGCCTTCCCTGCCTCTCTCCTCTTCCTCTCCTTCCCTCCCACCAAGATTTCTGTGCTTGACCCAGAAACAATGATGTTTTTGTTGTTGTTAAGTGCCGTCGAGTCGGTTCCGACCCATAGCGACCCTGTACAGGGTTTCCGAGGGTGTAAATCTTTACAGGAGTAGAAAGCCTCATCTTTCTCCCGCAGAGTGGCTGGTAGTTTCAAACCGCTGACCTTAAGGGTCGCAGCCCGAATCGTAACCACTACGCTACCAGAGAAACAATGATACTTCCCCAAAATAAGGTCTTGAGAGCAGTGGTCATACTGTCCCACAGTGAAAAAGTCACACTCTGTTAAAGTACAATGAAGAGGTTTATTAAAAGTCCAAACACAGTACGGACCCGGAAGACGTCCAAATTCAGAGCGTGAAAATGGCCACTGGGCCGGACAATGAGAGGGAAAACTTTTCTGTCTGTTCAGAGCAGGAACTAAAAGTTATAAAATCATAATTGGCTGAAAGACAATCAGGGGAGTCGAAGGCGAGATAGCTAACTGTGGGGACCTAGCAGAGATAGGTGGGTGACACATAGGTGGGAGTCCTGGTGTGGTGCTGTGGGTTAATGCACTGGACTGCAAGGTCAGTTTGAACCACAAGGTCAGAGGTTCAAGCTCACCAGCCGCTCCTTGGAAACCCTATACTGGGTTGCTATGAATAGGAACTGACTTGACGGCATTTAACAACATTATGACTGATTAAGGGGCCTTTTCTTCAGTTTATCACAGGACGCCACAGGACAAGGGAAGGACAGGGTCTTCTGGGAACCTGATGGTAAAATGGTTTCTGGGGATCCATTATTTATTGAGAATGTGGGGCATCAAGACCCCTCCGGCACAAGCGATCACATCTCCCATCTATTTGGCCACAGGAAAGACCCTCTGGGTGTAGCTTGTAACACCCTGTACCTTCCAGACCTCAGAAGGAGAAGAATGTCTCCTTTAGGGAATACAAGCAGGCCAGCATGAAGATGAGACCAAGACAGCTTTAACATTCCACGTGGATTCCAGACTCAGGTTAAGACTTTAAAATGGAGTTCAGACTGCTCTCCTTATACACACCAAGTGCCTCGGATTCCAAACTCTCTCTTACAGCACTGTCATTAACACATGCAAATGGATTTTAAAAAAATCTTTGATAGAGCCCAGGAATCTGAGCATTTCCGGTTTCCTGCAGCCCCCACCCCCCAAGCCTGAATGGTAGCAGAGGGTAGTGGCACAGGGTTGACACGTGGGTTCAAATCCCAGCTCTGCCCCTTTCCGGCTACGTAACCTTGGGCACACAGCTAGCCTCTTTGTGCCTCATTTTCCCCATCTGTAAAGTGGGGATTGTAGTAGTACCTGCCACAGGAGCTTGTGGGGAGGAAGGAGTTAACCTGTGGAGCTCACTCAGAACTGCTTCTGAGCAAAGTGCTCCTAGAGCAAGCCCTGGCTTTTCCCAGTGGTGACCTTCTTGTCCTTTGTCCCTGCAGTTCATCTCTGAAGCCATCATCCAGGTCCTGAAAAGCAAGCATGGTGGGGACTTTAGCGCCGAAGCCCAGGGAGCTATGGGCAAGGCCCTGGAGTTGTTCCGGAATGACATCGCGGCCAAGTACAAGGAGCTGGGATTCCAGGGTTAGGCCCCTGGACCCCACCCCCACCCACCTGGGACCCAGGATCCAGGGAGAGGTGGGGACAAGCCTCCTGTAGCAATGTAGAGTCTGCTTGGAGTGTCTGCTTTGTGAGAGGTGGGTAGGAGGGGGGGGAGGGCTGGGGGCAGATGTCCTTAATCACTTCCCAAGCCCAGGAATCCATGATGACCCCATGGAGGGTCACCATCCTGAGGGGAGCATTTGGTGTAGCTTATCCTTTGCTCTGGTCATCCTTAATCCTCCTTGTACCTAAATACCAGCTCAATTCTTGCTCACCTCCAAACTCACCCACAGCCCTACCCTCACCATTAACCCCCAACCCAAACCCTCACCTGAGTCCCCCTCACGCTGTGGTTCACCACTGCCTCCTGAAGGCAGCAGAGGCCCTTCGTCACCAGGAGGAGATTGGGAGGACAGGACAGCCATGCCTAGCCCAAGGGAGGCGTTTGGGAGTCTGGAACATAGCGCACCTTCTCAGTTAATGGATGACTCACCTGGTTTCAATAAACGACCCTGCAACATCTCAGTCTCCACCTGGCGTTTTTCATTCCCCAGAGCAGGTGGGAGGAGCCGTGGTGGGGCAGAGCTCCTTAGTAACCTCATCTCTCAAACTTTGGACATATTGTTGGGAGGGATCAGTCCCTGGAGAAGGATATCATGTTTGATAAAGTGGAAGGTCGGAAAAAAAGAGGAAGACCCCCAACGAGATGGATTGACACAGTGGGTGGGAGCGATAGACTCAGGCGTAGTAAAGATAGCGAGGTTGCCTCGACGGTCGCTGAGTCGGTACTGATTCAATGGCACCTAACAACAACAACAGTAAACAAAAAGTAGCCGGATCAAACCCACCTGCTACTCAGTGGGAGAAAGAGATGGCTATTTCCTCTACGCTATCGGGTTGCTGTGAGCCGGAATGTAATCGCTGGCACACAGAGTTTTGGTTTGATTTAGAGCAGGCAGATGGGGCCACGGAGAAAACGGGCGGATGGCAGACAATGAGTGTGTGTGTGTATGTGTGTTCCTGTGGGAAGGAGGAGGAAGAGAGGAGGGAGAGGAAAAGTCAGGGTGGAAGGCGTAGGAAGACTTTAGGAGATGAAAACGGAGGGAAGAAGCCAGCAGGGAAGAAGGCTCGAAGGGGGAGGGAGGACTCTCTGGAAGGACGAGTCTGGAGGCGCGAAAGAGGGAATGTACGCACTTCCCCCTAAACGTCCTCTAGGTGGCAGCAGCAATGCAGGGTTGGGGAGGTGGAGAGATGCAGCTGATAGCGGGTCTGGTGGGGGTGGGGGTGGGGGTGGGTCAATAGGCCTTAGCAGTGTGAGATCAGAGCACAGGGACTGCGCAGAGGAGCAAACCTGTGGTCACAACTTAAGGAACCTGCAAGGTCACCCAACCAGGAGGTGCTGAGCTAGGATTTAATCCGTAGTCCAGCTGTGCGCAGCTGCGGGAAACTAGCCGGTGGTCCACGTTGACCTTCTGAGACAGACACGTGGGGAACAACACGCAGGCCAAGATTCAAAATCCCTGTCTCCAAATGGAGCGTTCAGAAGAAGTGCTGTACGACATCCCAGAATAAAGCATTGGCTTGTGACGAGGCAGCCAGAAGACGGCAGGCAGAAGGGCCCTGGGAAGGGCTGGGCTGCAGGGCCTGGTGGGTGGAGCCAAGATCTACTAACCCACCCACATTCGAAGGCCCTGGGAGCCACCTCTGGGGAGCCCCAAGTGCACAGAACCATAAGTTTCCTGGGGCTCCCCGACAAGTTACCGTGGTGCCCCTGCCCAGACCTGTTCATATTGAGGCTCAGCCCACCAGGAGGAACCTCAGATTCACAGCCGCAGAGTGGGCCAGAGCGCCCTTCCTGCAGGGGAGTTTTCAGTTCTGTAACAACAGACTGTTACCTCAGACATGTTGCCACCGGGCATGCCCACATGAAAGAGTCCACTTTGGGCCTTCCACGCTAGGAGAAGTGGGAGACAAAGACACTGGCACCTGGTGGGGGAGAGAGGGGGTGACTTTTTAATCTTGGAAATTGGGGGCAAAAAGTCCATTGATTTCTTTAGCAAATCAGTTCAATACACGAACAATGAGCAGTTCTGCCTAGGATGAACTTACAGATCCTGTTGTGACGCTGTGGGTTAATGAGCTGGACTGCAAGTTAGGTTTCAGACGGAAGGTCGACGATTCAAGCTCATCAGCTGCTCCTCAGAAACCCTATACAGGGTCGCAATGGGTCTGAATAGACTATGTTCACACTGTTCCTGTGTTTGAGCACATTCTTGCAATCACGTGTCAAACCGTCTCGATGAAGGCCTCCTCATTTTTAGCTCATCCTCTCCTTTAAAAAAAAAAAAAAAATGTAGAGGGTCAGCAGAAAGCAAGTCAATGAAACACAGTGCATTGAATAACCAGAGCGTCACCATCCTCTCTTCCGAGGAACATTCTGGCTGGCTGTACTTTTTTTTTTTCTTCCTTATTCACTTTCCAGCGCATGCATATGAGGTTACTGAAAATACCATGGCTTGGGTCAGGCGCACCTTAGTCCTCAAGCTGACATCTTTGCTCTTTTAACACTTTAAAAGTCTTGTACAGCAGATTTGCCTAATGCAGTATGGCATTTGCTTTCATTTTTTAAAAATGTTTTATTGTGAATTATGTGATAGTTTGCATAGGAGAACATTAGTTTTACATTCATCCTATCGTATATCGTTTCATTGCCATGGTTACAATCCCCTCCATGCATCATCAACCTACCAAAGTGTATACATCATCAACCTACCAAAGTGTATATACCTCCAAGCCTGCCCCCCAGTCTTCAGCACACGGCACCTCTTCTTCTCTGAGTCTAAAGTCCCCAGCTGCTCCATCTCTCCACGTCATCGTCTCTGCCTCCATCTCTGACATCACTGCTTCTCTGGGTAGGGTCCTCCTCTCCGCTCTTCTCCCTTGATGGTCCTAGGGACCTCAGCTACTAGACTGAAAATTTAATCACTTCCCTCCTTGCTACAAAATGTCTACCTTTACATTTCCAACCCTCACAAATCAGTCCTGATCACAATTATTCACTATTGTATCACAAGAGACCTATCCGCATTTCATCACTGGCTGTACGTCTTACAAGACAAATTTGTACATTCATTTGGCAGTCCGTGGTGTAGTCAATATTCTTCACCAGCATCACAATTCAAATGCATCAATTCTTCTTGGGTTTTTCTTATTTATTGTCCAACTTTGACATGCATATGAGGCGATTGAAAATGCTGTGCTAAGGTGCACCTTAGTCCTCAAAGTGACAACTTTGCTTTTGAACACTTTATTTCAATTTTCACATGAGCTTTGCTGGCACAATGATACCAAGTGCTTAGTTTGGGAACAAAGTCATTAAGAACAACCATTAACAAAGAACTCAGTTCTAAATCCGTGCCATGAAGAACTCAAAGAAATTCGAATAATGATTTACTTCAGGGTATCTAAAATTTTGCTTTAAGCCTGCCTGATCCTATGTATGGTGAATTCCAAAGGGAATTCTTCTTAATCCTAATCTTTCCTCTTTTCTTCTTCTCTCTGCCATCTCTCCAACTTCTTTCCATGAGAGTTCACCATTCTGTACAAAAAAGCTGATGGCTCGTCACCTACTCAGGCAATTGGCCAGATAATAAGAGCAAATGTTAAAATAATAATAATAATAATAACCCTATGACCATTCTGCTCTTCAGTGTTGTAGTAGTGGTTGTTATTAGATACCAGCGAGTCGGTACCAACTCATAGCCACCCTATGCACAGCGCAACGCAATGCTGCCCGGTCCTGTGCCAACCTCACAATCATTGTTATGCCTGAGCCCATCGATGCTGCCACTGTGCCAATCCAGCTCGTTGGGGGTCTTCCTCTTTTTCTCTGATCCTCCACTTTACTAAACATGATCTCCTTCTTCAGGGACTGGTCCTTCTTGATAATATGTCTGAAGTATGAGAGATGAAGTCTGGCCATTCTGGCCTCCAAGGAGCACTCTGGCTGCACTTCTTCCAACACAGATCTGTTGGTTCTTTTGACAGCCCATGGCACTTTCAATATTCTCCTTCAGCACCATAACTCAAATGCAACAATTCTTCTACATTCTTCCCTATTCATTGTCCAACTTTCACATGCATAAGTTGTTGTTGTTATGTGCCGTGGAGTCAATTCCGACTCATAGAAACCCTGTACAGGGTTTCCGAGGCTGTAAATCTTTACAGGAGCAGAAAGCCTCATCTTTCTCCCACAGAACAGCTGGTAGTTTCAAACTGATGACCCTGAGGTTAGCAGCCCGATTCATAACCACTACATGCATAAGAGGTTATTGAAAATACCATGGCTTGGGTCAGGCACACCTTAGTCCTTAAACTGACATCTTTGCTCTTCAAAACTTTAAAAATGTCTTGTGCAACAGATTTGCCTAATGCAATACATCCTTTGATTTCTTTGTGTGTGTGTGTGTGTTTTAAGTTTTATTGTGAATTATGTGACAGTTTACATGGGAGAACATTAGCTTTACATTCATCTTATCGTATATTGTTTCATTGCCATGGTTACAATCCCCTCATCACCAATCAACGAAAGGGTACATCCTATTAGCCTACTTCCCGCCCCCCACACCCTCCACCCTTTCCTCCCTGGGTCCTGAGTCCCCAGCTGTTCCATCTCTCCACATCATCATCTCTGCCTCCATCTCAGGGATTGCTGCCTCTCTGGGTAGGGTTCCGCTCTCCGCTCTTCTCCCTTCATGGTTCCAGGGACCTCCACTCCCAGCCTGCAAAGTCAATCACTCCCCTCCTTGCCACAAAATGCCCACTTTTACATTTACAACCTTCACAATCAGTCTTGGTAACAATTATTCACCCTTGCATCACGAGAGACCTATCCGCATTTCCTTTAATCAGTCCCGCCTAGACAGATTGGATACTACTCAGTGGAGATTCTACCTTCCTCCATGCCCTCTGGATCTAGGTTCGCTCTTAAAAGCTTGTAAGCCAGTCACTTCTTGCCTTTGTAGCTCGTCCTTTGATTTCTTGACTGCTGCTTCCATGAGTGTTGATAGTTGATCTGAGAAAAATGAAATCTTTGACAACTTCAATCTTTCCTCCATTGATAAGAATGTTGTTCATTGGTCCAGTGGTGAGGATTTTTGTGTTTTTTACATTGAGATGCAATGCATACTGAAGCCTGTGTTCTTTGGTTTTCATCAGTAAGTGTTTTAAGTCCTCTTCACTTTCAGCAAGCAAGGTTGTATCATCTGCATATCGCAGGTTGTTAATGAGACTTCCTCCAATCCTGATGCCACGTTTTTCTTCATAGAATCCAGCTTCTTGTATTATTTGTTAAGCATATAGCTTAAATAAATATGGTTGTTGTTGTTGTGTAGTGCCATCAAGTCAGTTCCAACCCATAGCAACCCTGTATAGGGTTTCCAAAGAGCAGCTGGTGAGCTTGAACTGCCAACCTTGCAGTTCAAACGGCTTTGCAGTATGGCGCATTAACCCACAGTGCTACAATAAATATGGTGAAAGAATACAATCCTGGCACACACCTGTCCTAATTTTAAACTATTTGGTGTTTCCCTGTTTGGTTCGAACAATTGCCTCTTGGTCTAAGTACAGTTCCTCATGAGCAGGATGAAGGGTTCTGGATACTCATTCCCCATCTGAATCCAGCCTGAACCTCTGGCAGATCACTGTCAATGTACTGTTGCAGTCATTTTTTAATTTTCTTTAGAAAATTTTTACTTTCATGTGATATTAATGATAGTATCCAATGATTTCTGCATTCTGTTGGGTCACCTTTCTGGAACACAAATTTGGATCTCTTCCAATCAGTAGGCCAGGTAGCTGTCATCCAAATGTCTTGGCATAGATGAGTGTCTCCAGTGCTGCATCAATTTATTGAAAGATTTCACTTTGTATTCCATCAGTTCCCAGAATCTTGTTTGTTGCTAATGGCTTCAGTACACCTTCGATTTCTTCCTTCAATATTACTGACTTTTAGTCATATGCTACCTCTTGAAATGATTGAACATCAAACATTTCTTTTTGATAGAGTTATTCTGTATATTCCTCCCATCTTCCTTTGATGCTTTCTTAATCATTCAGTATTTTGTCCATAGTACTTTGTCCAGTATTGCAAGTTAAGGCCTGAATTTTTCTGCATTTCTTTCAGCTTGAGAAATGCTGAGTGTGTTCTTCCCTTTTAGTTTTCTAACTCCAATTCTTTGTACATGTCACTATAATATTTTACTTGTCTTCTCAAGCTGTCCTTTGAAATTTTCTGTTTAGCTTTTTACCTCCTCATTTCTTCAATTTATTTTAGCATCTATCTCTACACTGGAAAACAAGTTTCAGAGTCTTTTCTGATATCCATTTTGGTCTTTTCTTTCTTTCTAGTTTTCTTAATGACCTTTTGCTTTCTTCCTATATGATGTTCTTGATGTCATCCCACAACTCCTCTGGTCTTCAGTCACTTGTGTCTAGTGCATCAAATCTGTTTTTGAGATGATCTCTAAATTCAGGTGGGATATGTTTCAAGGTCTTATTTTGGCTCTTGTAGACTTCTTTTCTTCAGCTTCAATCTGAATTTGCATATGAGCATATCAGTCTGAATTTGCATATGAGCAATTGATGGTCTGTTCCACAGTCTGCACCAGCCTTGTTATGACTGATGATATATGGAGCTTTTCCACCGTTTCCACAGATATAGTCAATTTGATCTCTGTGCATTCCTTCTGATGAGATCCATGTGCATAGTCATATTTTATGTTGTTTAAAATGGTATTTACAATGAACAAGTCATTTGTCTTGCAAAATTCTATCATCTTGTCATCCCTTCTGCCTCCACCTCTGGTGTCGCTGCTTCTCTGGTTAGGATCCCAGGTTCCTCTCATGCTCTTCTCTCTTGATGGCCCTAGGGTCTTCCATTCCTGGAATCAATACATCTTGATTGCATATTTTATCAATTTTAGATGGAAGAAGTTGGTAAAAGTCTTCAATTTCATTATCATTGACTCTAGTGGTTGGTGTGTAAATTTGAATAATAGTAGTATTAATGGGTCTTCCTTGTAGGCGTGTGGATATTATCCTATCACAGACAGCATTATGCTTCAAGACAGATCTTAAAATGTTCTTTTTCATGACAAATGTGATGCCATTCAATTTGTTATTCCTGGCATAGTAAACTATGTGATTGTCATATTCAATATGGCCAATACCAGTCCATTTCAGCTCACTAATGCCTATGATACTGATATTTATGTGTTCCATTTCATTTTTGACAACTTCCAATATACCTAGATTCATGCTTAATACATTCCATGTTCCAATTATGAATGAATGTTTACAGCTGTTTCTCTTCATTTTGAGTTGTGTGCCATCAGCAAATGAAGGTCCCTAGGGCTTTACTCCATTCATGTCATCACTGTCAGCTCTACTTTGAGGAAGCAGCCCTTCTAGTCATATTTGAGTGCCTTCCAAAATGAGGGGCTCATCTTTCAGCACTGAATCTTAAAATATTCTGGTGCTCTTCATCATGTTTCAATATCCAATATTCTGGTGCTGACAGTGTTCCAATGCTATTTATAAGGTTTTCATTGACTAAATATTCAGAAGTAGTCCATCTCTTCTTCTTCCTAGCCTGTTTCTGTTTAGAAGCTCAACTGAAAACTGTCCACTATGGGCAACCCTGCTGGTGTTTAAAATACCAGTGGCATAGTTTCCAGAATCACAGTACAATGCAAGTCATCACAGTACAACATACTGACAGATGTTGTTGTTATTATGTGCCATCGGATCACTTTTGACTCAT
>NW_006408594.1:6933289-6934958 GCF_000296735.1 Chrysochloris asiatica
CCACGAGAGCCAAAATATGACCTTGAATATATTCCACCTGAATTTAGAGATCAACTGAATAACAGATTTGATACAATGAACTCTAAGGACCGAAGACCAGAAGAGCTGCGGGATGACATCATACATGAAGAAAGCAAAAAAATCATTGAGAAGACAAGAAAGAAGGAAAAGGTCAAAATAGATGTCAGAAGAGACACTGAAACTTGCTCTCCAGCGTAGAGATGCTAAAGCAAACGGAAGAATTGATGAGGTCCAAGAGCTAAACAGAAAATTGCAAAGATCAGCTCGAGAAGATAAAGCCAAATATTGCAACAAAATGTGCAAAGATCTGGAGTCAGAAAACCAAAAAGTGCCGGGGACCAGCCCAAAAAGCTTATTAGGGGGCTTTCGAAGGGAGATGCGGAGTCGGTGAAAGGAATCGCACAGAGTCAATGGGTTGTGCTTAATCTTCTCTTTCTGCCGTTTATTCAATTTTCAGCTCCTTATATCCCGTTACAATACACCATGATCTCATAGTAATCAATTTCTTTAAAGTATAATCTATGCTGTCATTACATTTACTTTTGATTCATGAATCTTCTAGTTACAGCAAAGAACATCAAGAACATCAAAATATTTTCCTTGAGCTTTTCACATACTGCTTCTGTGTAATCCTTAGTTACCTTGATAACATCTGTTTTCCATAAGTGACTTTATTTTTCTTTATTCCTCCCTAAAATGTCAAGTTAACTTTTACACAGAATTCTAAATCTTAACTTCTATCTCTACCCTCATCTATTATTTTCTATGGATTCATTAGTCACACGCAAAACATTTTTCCCTTAACTAACCCCACATATCAGTTACTCATAATTGATTTAAAAATAAGAATATAAATACCTAAACTTTTATAGTTAAAAGTAAGAGTAACAACTTCCCTATACTAACAATTTCTTTATCCAAAACATCTAGTTAAATTTCTACTTATGTTCCTACGTGTTCCCACAGCCCTTGATCATGTTTCAGTTATTTTCTAAAGGTCTTTATTGTCTCAAGCTAAAACTATAGAGGATGTTGATTGTAATCTCAAACTTGAACTGGCAGTACTTTAGCTGGTGTGGTTATTCCTAGTGGTGAAACTTATTGTTAATGTAAAAAGCAATCTTTATAACTTCACATGATTGAATATGGTGTGAAGGTGTCTAAATGTAATTTTAATCCTTAATATAATTATAGAAAAAAATTATTAAAGAACTCCCATAATAAAATCAAGAAAAATAAAAAAATGAACTATTCATAAAAGGAAGAAACAAGAATTGCAGGGCCTTTGCATGAGGTTCTCCTTGTGGCTTTGCCAACCAAGGAGACACTCATTGTCACTTTGCTAAAACAATGAGCTGTTCATGTGCAGGGTCCCCCGCCATTCTGTTCCTTGATGACATGGCCCCTGACAAAAAAGGAAGAACATGCTCAGCATTTCTCAAGCTGGGGGAACTGAAGAAAAAATTCAAGCCTTGACTTTCATTATTTAAAGATTCTCTGGGCAAATTATTGAATGATGCAGAATGCATCAAGAGAAGATGGAAGGAATACACAGAATCATTGTATCAAAAGGAAATGGTTAATGTTCAACCATTTCAAGAGATACCATATGAGCAAGAGCCAATGATACTCAGGGAGGAAGTCCAAA
>NW_006408594.1:6936568-6938409 GCF_000296735.1 Chrysochloris asiatica
TTTTTTTTTCTTTTCCCTTCACTCAAGTCAACATGTGTCTTTCCTCCTGCCAGTGACCCACCCTCCCTACTTTTGAGCACTTTAAAGAGGGCTTTTGCAGCAATTTTGCCCAAGGTAATAATGCCATTGATTTCTGGACTGCTGCTTCTGTGGGCGTTGACTATGGATCCACGTTCTATCAACTCCTTGACAGCTTCAATCGTTTCTCTGTGAATTTTGATGGTACTCATTGGTCCAGTCGTGAGGATTCTCTGTTCTTTATGTTGAGGTGTAATCCATATAGTAGGCCTGGAGGAGGCGTCTCTTCCTAATTCACACAAAATGCTCTAGGAACTAGCAGCGCCCCCCAGCTCCACCCCATCAAGCAGCGGAACCACCTTCTCTGGAAGCCACCAACATCTACCATCTTACTGCTTTCCTACAGACTCTCTTTCTCACAGTTCACAAAGTGATTTTCCAGACCGAGAGCAGGGAAGCCTCGTGATTCCCTTGTATCTTTTGTTCCTCCTGTGCACTTTCCGACCCTCTCAGGACCCAGCCCCTTGAGTCTGAAAATCCTGCTTACACCTGTCACAACCCTTACCTGAGGATGAAGCTTGAATTGGTTCCTCCCAGCCCATCCCAAAATGTGTGCTGGAATCTTAATCCCTATTTCCATGACTGTAATCAAGTGGAGTCCTAGGGTGGCGCTGCAGGTTAATGCACTGGACAGCAAGGTCAGTGTGAACTGCAAGGTCGGTGGTTCAGGTTTACTGCCACTCCTCAGAAACCCGATATAGGATTGCTATGAGTCAACCCAACTCAACAACAGCACTTAACAACAACAACAACCTAATGTACTATAATCACGTCATGTCATGTAATGAATCAATCCACTGAGGACGTACTAGTGGGACTGGACCCTGTAAGAAGTATTTTTACACTGACTGACATTATTTTCCAAGTTTCTTAATTTCCTTTCCATATTTCCATATTTGGGATATTATTTTCTGAGTAATTTCTTCAGTATGAGTTCACTTCAGTTGTATTGAATCTTTTTTTTTTTTAACACATCCATTTTGTCTAATTTCAGTTATTCTATTTAAAAACTTTCTTGAAATTCTATTTTTATTCTCAT
This sequence comes from Chrysochloris asiatica, assembly GCF_000296735.1. Lineage (NCBI taxonomy): Eukaryota > Metazoa > Chordata > Mammalia > Afrosoricida > Chrysochloridae > Chrysochloris > Chrysochloris asiatica. Next base: position 6,937,686 of record NW_006408594.1, read on the forward strand.
TGTTGTTGAGAATGCACACAGAAAAACATGTACCGATTCAACAGTTTCTCCGTGTACAGTGTACATACAGTTCAGTGACATTAATGACATTCTTTGAGTAGTGCAGCCTGCTGGCCCCCACTGACAGCAGCTCACTGCCCCCTCCCCACGCTTCTTCTCTAACCTGTCAAGTTGTGTCCATGTGATCCTGTGTAGATCCCTGTTTTGTAGGATCTAAGCACTATGTGGGTTAATGCACCAGACTGCAAAGCCATTTGAACTGCAAGGTTGGCACTTCAAGCTTACCAGCTGCTCCTCAGAAACCCTATACAGGGTCGCTAAGGGTCGGAACGGACTCAATGGTACTTCACAACAAACAACAGAGCACTATTTTGGAGTCCTGGTGTCGCGCTGTGGGTTAATGCTCTGGACTGCCAAGTCGTTTTGAACCTCAAGATCAGTGGTTCAAGCTCACCAGCCGCTTCTTGGAAACCGTATACAGGGTCACTATGGGTTGAAACTGACTCAACAGCACTTAACAGCAGCAAGTATTATTTTATTTCCTGATACTTTTTGCTTTCTCAACATTTTTCTTTCTGTTTTTAATTGTCCAATGAAGCATTTACTATTTCAATCATTTTGACATCTTGCCATGCTCCCCATGTTGCATCATCATCCCCACTATCCATTTCCAAATCTTTTCTCTCTGTCTGTTTTCCTTTCTCTCTTTTCCCTTTTTTGTTTT
>NW_006408594.1:6939247-7004499 GCF_000296735.1 Chrysochloris asiatica
TAATTTTTAAGCTATAATTTTGTATGGCCTTCAAATGATGTTATAAATTTTGTCAGAAAAAAGATTCCACACCCCTGTTTTACATAATTCTTTCAAAGAGCACAATGCTCAAGGCAGGTGTATTTTACTAAGCTAAACTGTTGTTTGGTTTAACGAAGATTTGGGGGGATTTTTTTTATTAAGGTTTGAGGTTTAAAGATTATCTCAGAGTAACAATTTCAGGGGTTCATTAGCCTCCGTGCTTCCAGAAAATTGGGATTCGAGGTGTTTGGATGTGTCTAGGAGGTCTCTGTAATTGCACCCCTATGTGCTTTATTGTATCTATGGATATGCAACACACACATATACTGTGGGTTAATGTGCTGGACCGCCAAATTGGTTTGAACCACTAGGTCAGTGGTTCAAGCTCACCAGCTGCTCCTTGGAAACCTTATACAGGGTCGCTATGAGTCAGAACTGACTCAACAGCACTTCACAACAACAATATAGATGCACTTGGAGTCCTGGGGTGGCACAGTAAGATAGGCACTGGATCACAAGTTCAGCTCGAACCTCAGGTCAGCGGTTCAAACCCACTGGCCACTCCTTGGAAACCCTCTACAGAGTCAGTATGAGTTGGAACCAACTCAATGCCACTTAACAACAATAGATGCACTTAGAATCCTGGTATGGTGCTGTAAGATAAGGTCAGAGGTTCAAACCTACCAGCCGCTCCTCTGAAACCTTACATAGGGTTGCTATGAGTCGGAACCAACTCAATAGCACTTAATAACAACTACAACATAGATGCACTCATGCCTAAGTGTCTGGTCATTTTTGACAGTGTCTTATTGTTTAACACTCTACTTGATTCCTTCTTTTACTTCTTTAAACATTTTACTCACATTTATTTTTTTATTTAAAATGTTTTATTGTGAATTATGTGATAGTTTACATGGGAGAACATTAGCTTTACATTCATCCTATCGTATATCATTTCATTGCTCACACTTATTTTTATTTTGTATCAACAATGACAAAATCTGGAATGTTTGTTGTTGACTCTCAGGGTGTCTGATTTCTTGCATTTTGTGTTTTATTTTATTCTTTATGGATTTATTTTTGCTCAGAACAATACTATGGTATATTCCTCCAGAGAGAACCTTATTTGCTTTCTTTAGGCACCTGCGGACATTATCAAGCCGGGATCGCTTTCAAATATATATGTATTATGTATTTATTTAAAGTTTTTTTTAATTGTGAATTGAGTGAAAGTTTATAGGGCAGATCATCAGTTTTACATTCAACAAATCAAATGCTTTATTTCATTACAAAGATTATAATCTGCTCCATGTACCATCAGTTAACAGTATTTCTCTCTATTCACTTTAGCTCTTTTTTTTTGAACATTCAGGCATATATAATAATTTACATCACCAAAGGGCACATTCTGCAAGTCTACCTCCTGGTCGCCAGCTCTCAGTCCCTCTCTTTCCATAAATCTAGAGTTCTCAGCTGCTCCCCCTCTCCACGTCCCCATCTCTGCCTCCATCTCTGGTGTTGCTGCTTCTCTGGATAGGGTCTCGCATTCCGCTTGTACTCTTCTCCCTTGATGGTCCTAGAGTCCTCTGTTTCTGGAATGTAAGATTAACCACCACCCCATTTTTGTTACAAAACTTCTACTTTTACAGTTGTGACCATCACAATTAGTCATGATAACAATTACTCACTGTTGAATCATAAGAATCTTATCCTCATCTTTTTTTTTTTTATCAGATCCATGTAGACAAGATGGAAACTATTCAGTGGGGACTTTATCTTCCCCCACACGCTCTTAAACTAAACTCCGTCTTGAAACCTTGAGAGCCAGTCACTTGGTACCTTTATCACCCCCTCATTTTAGGTAGCCAGTGTCTCAGTCCCCTGCCCCTCTCTGCCCTGTGTACAGAGGCCATCAAATATATATATGCTTTAATTGAAACAACAAACCACCATTAAATTCTTGTTTTGGTGAGCATATACATAGTCTAAGATACACCACCCATGTCAACATTTTTGGCATGTATAGTTCAATGACATTAGTCATAGTTTTGAAGTCATGCTATCTTTTTCCATATGATTCCACCTTCATTACTTTAAACTCATTGCCCCCTAATTTTCCATCTAACCTTCTGAGCCACCTTTGTCAATTTTCTCTCACATAGATAATTCTCTAGAGGAACACAATGCTCCTAACAGAAGCTATTCTTTGGGACAAAAAAGATTTCAGGGAATCATTTTGGTTTAAGATTTTAAAGCTATCTCAGGACAATAGAGTTTCGGGGGCTCATCTGGCCTCAATGGTTTGATTCCATTGAGAAGTTTAAACCCTGTTCTACATTCCTCTCACCTTTTGATCAGAATCTATCTCTAAATAAATTTTGGACCTGAGGTGTTCCCAAAAAAAATGGCAAGAAAAAGTGTAAATCATAAAGCAAAGAGCTAGCAGAAGCAATGGCTGCCCAGAAAGCATCTCCTGTTGAATGATGATGCACGGAGGAGATTGTAATCACTGCAATGAAACAATGAGTGTAAAGCTGATGTTCTCCCATGTAAACTATCACTCACTTCACAATAAAACCTTAAAAAAAAACAAAACGGAAAGAAAGGAAGCAGGAAGTAAAACTTGGATTCTTAGACGGGTACTGTGGTTGGTGTTATCTGTAACTGTTGAAAAAGAAAATAAGAGAAGATACCACGCTGCAGCTAAGGGGAGAAAAGATGCATCTGCAGCTTTAACAAGCCAAACTTGTTAAATTAAACAAGATGATTCATAGGGGCCAGGGCCTTCTAGTTCCACCCAGCCAGGGTGGTGAAGAGAAAGTGAAACTGGACTAGTTTTTGAAAGGCTTATGTGTTTTTCTGAATGTACTATGAGTAATGAAAGTTCCTCCTACCTAGTGTTGGATATAGACCTAAACGTGTGATAGATCAGGTATTATAGATAACACAGTATGTTTCTCTGCCTTCAGCCAATACTCAATTGGATATTCTAAGAGGAGATCTAGGCTTCACCTGAAAGAAACGCAGGCTGTTGGTTTGAATGCAGTAGCCCTGTGTATAGAGTATTGAAGGCTTAGTGGAAACCTGAGCCTCACCCAGAACCTTCAGGCAGGAGATTTGCATCCGAGAGGACATACATATAACAAAATGACTATTTTCTTCTTGGTCTGAATGTCATGATTGGATACTTCAAGGCAGGAAAAGTACATGCCCATTAGAAGAACCCCTTTCTAGGACTGGAAGTTAAAGGGAACCAGCTAGTAGACAGCCTGGTATGCTTGTTTGAGGTGACTGTTTGGTGCCACAAGATGAGTAGAAGTAGGGGAGGCAAAGCATTGCATTGGGTTTGGACCTGTTCCATTAGCACCTGTTGTTCTAGCCCACAGGAGCGATGAATGAGCTGACCAGACCCAACTGAATGGAGAGAAAGACATTCAACACTGAGAACTAGTGTAGATTGCTGCAGTTTGATGGCTTACTCTAGACTGGACTTGGCTTATGGATGCAGATGCTCAAAGTTCCAATTGGAATAGAAGGTTCTTCAGATCAAGGCACAGGCAATTAAGAAATCTCCTATGAAAAACAGGAGGCGATCACAACATGAAGTGGCTGGTTTATATGCTTGAATGGGTGTGCCTACATTGAAAATGAAAGCGATCAGAGAGGATTCCCACGGAATAATTCCTCTTTTCCTGATAGGTCTCAGGAAGAGAAGGTGAGAGGAGATGCTGATAGGATTGTATAATTCCGTTGTGAATGTTAATTGTTAACAGTGTTAATTGGGATTGTAAAACCTGCTTTTATAGAAGCTGAAAGCATGAAAGAGTGGACTATGTGGGAGGTAGTGTAGGGCTGGAGGACAATGTCTGAGCCTTAAAGTCCCTTAAAGGTTCTGCTGTGCTGATAGATTCATGAGGCTCAGGGCAGGGAACTAGTCTTCTCTCAGTTAAATTTTATCAGACGCCAGAAAGGGTGAAACCAGGATGATTTTTGGAGACCGTGAGCAGATGAGGATATCTGCAGCAGCACGGGATGGCCGGTACCTAAGTAACCACACTGAGGACTCTTTGCCCTAATTGCTAATGACAGTTTGGGACTGGTAAAATGGATGGAAGCAGGAAGTTATTCCCTAAGCATGAAAGAACTCTAGCAGATAAGTCAGGGGGTGACCTATGGTGCAATGGATCATGTTTACATGGCATTTCTAGCCATGGTCTTGTAACTCCCACTAAATGGCTGATGGGCCTATGCAAATAAGGTGTTTGCAGCCCACCAGGGGACAGGACAACTTGCTAATAATCCAAATAAGGTGCATGGCATCCTTGTGGGGGTATGAACTCTGAAAAACACAATAAAACAACATCCCGTTGCCATAGACTTGGTTCCAACTCATGGTGGCCACAGATGTTGTAGAGAAGAACAGCCCCCATAGGGTTTTCTTGGCCAGAATTGTTAAGGAAACAGGTTTCCGGGTCTTTGGTCCAAGGAGTTGCTAGGTAGGTTCAAACTGCCAATCTTTTGGTTAGCAGTTAAGTACTTAAGCATTACACCACCAGGACCCCATTTTAGAGTCAGAATGCCTGGGTTCAAATTAGGGCTCTACGCACCCATTCCTATCTGGTTTTTCTTATTTGTGTGCCTTGATTTTCTCTTCAGCAAAATGGGTGCACTAACAGCATTCACCTCATGGGATGATGAGAGCTGAGTCAATTGGGGGCTTTTAACCTCAAATAACAGAAAACACAATTAAATTGACTTAATAAGTTTCCACTGTTCTGTCTGTGTCCCTCTTCTTTCCCTGTATTCTCTGTCTTTATCTGTTGTTCATTTTCCTGTCTACTTGTGTCGGACTATATATCTCTCTTTCCATGGGTGTCTGTCTCTGTCTCCTTCTCTTTCTGTCTCTCTGTGTGTACCTCTGTCTGTCTCTCTGTCTCTTTCTATAACTTTCTAGTTCCCTATTTCTCTCTGGGTCTCTGTTTCTTTCTATCTGTCTCCCTGTCTCTGCCTCATGTCTCTTTCTTTGCTGATCTCTGAAGCAGGAGTCTTGATTTTGTTGGTTTGGGCTTCCGGCATTCGCTCCATCTCTCTTCCTATTCCACTTTCTCCCGTGACCCAAGTTCGATAAACAGCTTTTTTTAAAAAAAAAATGTTAACCAGCACAGAGTGGGGGTGAGAATGGGGTGCAATATATAGCCCCTTAAGAGTGGGGCCCAACCGTCCGCAAACAGGAGGTTCATAGATGGGAATGACCTCTGGGTCCTCACACTCTCTGATTCAGATTCCAAGAGGAGCAGAGCCTCTGCCCAGAGTCCTGGTAAAAATAGAGCAGGAGCCGGCGGCTGGCCTTCCGATGTCTGGCTGCCTGTGTCCCCAGAGAATTACTGTGCAGAGCAGGTGGCAGCAGCATAGAGGGGTCAGGTGACCTATCCAAGGTCACAAAGAACAGCCAAGCAGCAGAGCTGGATCCAGAACCCTGAGCCTCTGACTCCCAGCAGGCGCCCTCTGCTGCATCATGAACCCCTCTGCTCCTAGAGACCCACCTTGGCCACATCTCAGCCCTCTTCTCTAAACCATGACAATCCTGTTTACCTGGTCATCTCCCACAGTTCTTTATAGGCTCCCTGGTGTGGCACCGTAGGTTAATGCACCAGACTGCAAAGCTGTTTGAACTGCAAGGTCGGCAATTCAAACTCACCAGCTGCTCCTTGGAAACCCTATACAGGGTCACTATGAGTCAGAACTGATGGCACTTAACAACAACAACAACAACAACAACAACGAAGACCAGATATGGTGGAGCTGGGCTATGCCCTCATTTGCACTCACCAGGAATAATAACAGCCCATGCTCATCCAGCAGTCAGCCAAGCACTGTGCATGGATTGCCTTGTTTAATCAGCAAAACAACCCTGGGAGGTGCTGTTATTATCATGCCCATTTTATAGACGAGGAGACTGAGATGCTACTTGCCTGGCTCTAAATGAATTCATAGGTGAAAAATGAATATAAAAAATGAGTTTGGTACTCAGCGTGGTCAGCAGCTGTCCCTATTACAAAAAACACAGAATTCCTCTCCCCACCCCAATTGGCAGGCTGAGCCCACAAAGCCACCCACAGAATTCTGACTCCAGGATGCTGTGGTGCTGAAAAGGAACCTGGTGACACTGTGAGATAAGCACTGGACTGCTAATCACAAGGTCGGAAGTTCAAACCCAACAGCTGCTCTGCAGGAAAAAGATGAGGGTTTTTTCTTCTCTTGTGAAGATTTACAGCCTCCGAAACCTCTTACAGGGTTACTATCAGTTGGAATCAACTTGATGGTGGCTGGGTGGTACTGGATGTCCCGGAAGACACACAATCATATTCAAGGCCTGGGCCTTCTGAGTCATGTGACCTTGGAAAGGTCATTTCCCTCTCTGAGCCTCAATTTCCTCACCCATCAAAATGGAAAACATTCTACCTGTCAGGGCAAGGATTCTCAGAAGAGTGGGTGCAATGAATCATATTGGGGGGGTCCAAAGTAGAGGTAGGATAGGAAGAGCATATGCTAAGACATCATTTCTTTTGGTTAAGACAAGGACCAAAAGAATTGTTAGGACTAGAAAGAACAACTTGCTTTGGTAGCATATGGGCAATGCAGAGACTGTTAGTATGGCTCCAAGCAATGAAGTCAAGTTGATTTGTGAAATGTCCCATATTTTGATGGCAAATTTAATTAACACCACTAAGTTTTACGCTTGAAAATGGTTGAAATGACAAACTTTTTGTTATATGTATTTTCCCACAATAAAAAATTTAAAAATCACAAACAGTGTTACAAGAGGAGGGAGATACAAATCCAAACCCCAACAACATACCACCTCACTCATCCTACAAGAATGGCTGTGATAAAAAACTATGGAAAATAGCAAGTGTTAGTGAGGATGGGTAGGAACTGGAATCCTTGTCTGTTGCTGGTGAGACAGGTACAGTGTTTGTGGAAAACAGTATGTTGGTATCTCAGAAAGTTAAACATAGAACTACCAGATGATGCAACAATTCCAGTCCTGGGTATATACCCAGAAAACTTGAAAAGAAGAATGTAAATGTTGTTGTTAAGTGCTGTCAAATCAGTTCCAACTCGTAGCGACCCTATGTAGGGTTTCTTAGAAGTGGCTAGTGGGTTTGAGCTGCTGACCTTTTGGTTCTCATAGAAGCCTGTAAGCCAATGTTTGTCGCAACATGATTCACACTAGCCCAAAAGTGGAAATAACCTAAATGGATAGAGAAACAAACTGTGGGATATGCATGTAACAGAATATTGTTAAGCGCCATCAAGTTGGTTCCGACTCATAGCTACCCTGTGTAGGGTTTCCAAGGAGCAGCTGGTGAGTTTGAACTGCTGACCTTTGAGTTAGCAGTCCAGTGCTGATTCAAGAGAACTGAAGTCCTGATGCATGCCACAAAATAGATGAACCTTGAGCATGTGATGCTTAGCAAAACACATCAGGCACAAAAGGACAAATATTGTCAGAATGCTTCTTCTATGAAATAGGCAAAAGTCAAGAGATCAAAGTGTATTCGTGGTGACCAGGGATAGAAGGGAGAGGAAAGGGAAGTCATTTCTAGGGGACACGGTTTCTGTTAATAATGGTGGAAAAGGCTGAAGAGATGACTGAATATCAAGATGAATGGAATCAATGTCACTGAAATGTACATGTACAGATGGTTGAAGTAGCAAATGTTTCATTATATATGTATTTTATGGCACACACAAAGAATCTTACACATGCTTTTTCAAAGGGGGCTTGCTGGAAAGACGATGAGAAGTACCCCCTTAACTGGAAGATCAAGAAGTCCCACCTGTCATTAGGGAACAAGCTGCCCCTGCCCTCGGGTGTGGGCTGAGGGGGACTCTGGAACAGCCACTTTGCTGCTGGTGATAAGTCTGGGAGGAGGCTTCAGCCAGAAAGGGACAGGTGTGAGGGGGGAGTTGGCAGAGGGAACAGCAGTTACGGCTCAGCTGAGTCATCGCAGGAGGCCCTGGCTCTGGGAGGGTGAGAGGAGAGAACTAAAGTCCTGAAGATATAGAAGCAGAGATGAAGAGACGATGCCAAAGTAATTGAACCAAGAGGGGCGGCGGACAGGGTGTGGGGCACAGAGCACCTGTCCCTGAACTAGGCCTTAAATACATGTAACTACACCTCCCTAAGATCTCTGAGACCTTCCAACTCTGGCCCTCAGCACCCACAAACTCCCCTCCCCCTCTCAGCTTTCTTTCCACCTTCAAATCCCTAAAACTATGAGGCAACTCTAGCCTGTAAGCCTAGAAGCCTGTAAACCTAGAAGGTTGTCCCAGGATCTCCGGAGTCAGACAGATATAGTCCACATCCCACCCACTGTTTCCCAGCTGGGTGACCTTGGGCAAGTGACTGAACCACTCTGACCCTCAGTTTCTTCATTTATAAAATCTAAAGAACATCGTCTTTCTGCAAAGGGTTATGCTAAGGCTTCAAAGAATGGTGCCTGCAAAAGACCACCTATTGTAGGTTTCCACTGATTAGAAATGTCCAGAATAAGCAAATCCACAGAGACAGAAAGCAGATCAGTGTTTGCCTGGAGTTGGAGGGGAGAAGAGGAGGTGAGGAGTGATAACAGGCCCGAGATTTCTTTTTGGACCGATGAAAATGTTCTAAAATTAGACGGTGGTGATGGTTACACAACCTTACGAATATACTAAATCCCACTGAATTGTGTCCTTTAAATGGGTGAATTGGAAGGTATGTAAGCTATTAAAAAGATATGCCTCAAAAGGAAGACTATTGTATGATCCCATGGGAGAGTTAAGGCTTTGTGTCAACATGACTGGGCTAGGATTCTCAGTGGTTTGACAGTTGAGATGTAGCTATCCTCATAATGAGATCTAATACAATGTAACTGACTACGATGAGTGAGGTCTGTAAGGAGCAGCCAATCAATTGAAAAGATGTTTCTTTGGGGGTGTGGCCTGCTTCCAAGGTCTTATACACTCAGGCAAAGCTTGCTTGCTCTTTGCAGGGTCTGGATCTTGCATCTGGCTTGTTCTCCTACCTCCAGTTCTTTGGACTTGAGCTAGTGGCCTTGTGTATTACCTCCCAATCCTGGGAGCCATCAACAGTCTCCCTTCTTACCTGCCGGACCCGCCTGTCTACCTGCATGCTTGCTGGTCTTGGTTCATCTGACCCAAACTTGGGACTCTCCTAACTCTACAATTGTGTGAGCCATTTCCTTGATATGAACTTATATATATACATAATCTATAGCTTCTCAGGAGAGCTCAGCCTAAGACATCCCACTTACATGAAATATCTGGAATAGGGAAATTCAGAGGCCAAAGTTTATCAGTGGTTAGCATGGGATGGGGGAGTCAGCATTTAGGAAGCTTCAAGAAGTGGAAGGTGGATGGGAAATGTCTAGGTGGCCAGGACACAGCATGACAGATCTAATGAATGTCACTGTAAACTATTGAATTGGCAAAAGAAAAAAGAGGAGCCTGTTGGCAGTCTAGCACATGGTGGGCACTTGAGGCACCATCCTGCCAGCGACTCTGCTACCTGCCCACATCCTGGCACTGGCTGCAGCTTCCTGACCAGCGTATGAGTCACTTTCTAGAGCTTGGGTGCTGAGGTTGAGAAAGTCTTGCCCTGGAGGTCAGGTGAGATGACCCAGGAAGAAATGAGAGAGGGCCCATCCACCCTCAGGAAGGAATGTTGGTCAGGATTTATTACAGCCATGGCTGTAGTAACTCAGTTCAGGTCTGAGCAGAGATCTTGGACTCATTGCCACTGTCCAAGTTTAACTCCCAGCTCTGCCATTCACTGCTGTGTGAACTCTCTCTGATCTCCATGTCCTCTCGTGGTATGCTATTTTTAGGTAAAAGGAATGGATCTAGGTACACCACCTAAGGCAGGGCTGAACATGTCCTGCAATGCTTGGAAAATAGTGGGAAGGGAAATTGGAAGAAGGATCAAGCAAGGACTGGGAGACCTTGACTCCAGTCCTGATTCTGGCCCAAGTGAGTTATCTTCCACATTGTCTAGAGCAGGGGTGGGGAAGCCTGTTTTCTGCCAAGGGCTATTTGGATATTTATAACATCATATTATATAAATTTATGTTGCTATGAAAAAGTTCCTAGATTTATTGAATTTCAAGTCCCACTTGCAGATGCCTTGGCAAGGCCAGACCACATTATTTCTCAGCCTTATACAGTCCAAGGGCTGAATGTTCCCCACCCCTGATCTAGAATGTCAGACTTTGTAAAACCCACTCCCCTATTCCACTTGTGTTTTGTCAATGGTCCATCCACCCAGCTGTCTATACAACAAATATTTACTAAATGTTCAACTAATGATCCGTTACTCCATGGACAGTGATTATCTAGTGGTTTCTGTTGGCCAGGGAGTTGGACTGGCTCTGGGTTTCCCACCAGGCTGGAGTCAGGATGTTGCTCAGGGCTGCATCATCTGAAAGCTGGACTGGGGCTGGAGGACCCACTTTTAAGATGGCTTACTCACGTGGCTGTTGGCTGAAATCCTCATTATGTGGACTTCTCCACAGGGCTGCTTGAGATCTTCACAGCATGGCTGCATGCTGGCTTCTTCCAAAGTGAGCCATCCAAGAGAGCAGAGGGATTGTCACCGTGTCCCTCATGACCTGCCTTAGGCGTCATTTACACAATATCCTACTGATGACACAGGACCACCCTCTTCGTTGTGGGAGGGATGTATCCCAGGCAATGAGAATCTCTGGGCCCATCTCAGAGGCTGGTAAACCTTGCAGTGCTTTAGAGATGGCACAATGGACAAAATCAGTTTCTGATGTCACAGTTACAAACAACTCTGTGTGTATGTGTGTGTGAGAGAGAGTGTGTGCTCACAGTGGGTGCAAACAATAGACAACAAGTTCAAAGCACTACTTTGAGACACATTCTATGAAGAAAACAGAGCATGCCATGATGGCATATAAACGGGTGGGACTCTACCTAATTAGGCTGAGTAGGGGAGGCGTCTTTGAGGAGGAGCTTTGGGGTGAGTCATAGGAAGGTTGTTCAAGCATCCATCTGTGAACCACATGTGCACACTAGGAGAGGTTGGTGGTTCCTGTGTGGCCTGGCCCCACGGCTCCATTATTTTCCTCTCTGACGTCAGTTTTCTCATCCATAAAAGGGGGTAATAATGGTTCCTACCTCCTAAAAGACTGGGAGGAGTCCCTGGGTGTCAAAAATGGCTTAAGGTTGGTGGTTTGAATCTACTCAGAGGCGTCTCGGAAGACAAGCCTGGTGAACTGCTTCCAAAAGGTTACAGCCTTAAAACGCCCTGTGGTGCAGTTCTATTCTGCACATGTGGGATTGGCATGAAGACACTGGGGTTGGGAGGGTGCAGGGAGTCATGGTGATTGTAGCCTGGCACTGACTCTATGCCCACGAATATGTGTCTCATTGTCAACATTGGCACAGGCCTGCAAGGATGACAAAGCCGTGCCCCCTTGGACACATGGAGACACTTATTCTAAATACTTCCTAAAGATTATCCCACTATTTCATGTAATCATTCAGTAAAGGAGACAGACTTAAAACCAAGTGTTAGAACATCATATGACCAGGGGCTCTCAGGAGCACAGTTGGCAGAGGTAGGATATTAGCGTGTTCTCTGTGAACTTGTGCAGTGGGGGGTAGGTGGGGGGAGGTCTCCTGGCAAAGAAAGACATGTGAACCGAGTGTGGGAAGATGAAGGGAGGAGGAGAGAACATTCTAGAGAGAAGGCCTGTGAGTGCAAAGGCAGGGTGGGCTGTGAGGAGCTGCCCACTGCTGGGCTGGTTTCTGAGAGCTGAGACTCTGAAACTCTGTGGCCACAGGCAGAGAAGGAAGGATGGACAGGGCCTGGACAGCCCCACCCCTCTGAGTGTGCTTTCCTGAGGGACAGATCAGTGTGGCTGCTGGGAGGAGGGGGGAGGGGCATCAAGGCCAGTGGAAATGCAGGTGAGGCAGTGGGTGTAGGGATAGGGGCTTGGGGGAGGACCAGGAGGAGGGGATGGGCCTCTTGCCCCTTCCAGACCCTGACCAAGTCTATTCTTCTTTCCAAGGGGCCTTCCCAGTCCCCAGTAACCACTGTATAAACCAACTCCCACATCTTCATCTTCCTCCCAACCCTGGGCTAAAGACCCTCCAAGGCCAAGTTCAGACTAGCACATTCTCCTCACTGGTCTCCCTGACATCTCCTCAATGGGCATGGAGCTGTGTTTCTACACAGAACAGGGCCATTTGGGGTCCCCACTCAGGCTCTGTTCTTAGTGAGAACCTGGGCTGGTCTCGTCTCTCTGGGCCCAGTGTCCCACTACCTCACAAAGGCACAGAGCATTGATTTCTTCTGGTCTCCCAGGGGCTGGGCAGGTACTGACTCCCTGAAGACCCACCTGGACCTGCCTCTGACTGGCTAGGTGTGTCAATCCCCTCTCTGGCTCTCGGTTTCCCCAACAATAAAATAAGAACAGTCATTCTTAGCACATTGAGTTCAGCCTGGCCAATTTGCTACCAAGATGAAGCTGGGTGGAGGAAGTTTTTTATTCTCTCTCCTTGTGCCTCTGTGCATGCCTCTGGTGGTACAAATAGTTAAGCACTTGTTGTTAAATGCTTTGTATAGTTTCCGAGGAGCAGTTGGTGGGGTTGAGCTGTTGACTCTGTGGGTCGCAGTCCAGTGCTGATCCTACAGAGCCACACTTGGCTGCTAACCAAAAAGTTAGTGCTTCCAGTTCACCCATGGGGTGCCTCAGCAAAAGGGCTGGTGATCTACTTCTGAAAAATTAGCCATTGGAAACCCTACAGAGCACAGTTCTAGTCTCATCACATGAGGAGGGCATCATGAGTCAGATTCAACTTCACAGCAACTGGGGCCTCTGTGGGCATCTCCTTGAAGCCACTAGATGGCGTTAGCAGGCCACCAGTCTCCCTGTCTCTCCTCAGGAAGAACTACCCCTGGTTCAAGCCCTCAGGACCACAACCACCTGCCTCTTTCCACTGGCAGCGGCAGGGTAAGGATGGGTTTGTGGCCAGGCAATCTTGAATTTGGGGATTACAAACAGTCCTGGTGTGGTGCTGTGAGTTAATGCACTAGACTGCAAAGCCGTTTAAACTGCAAGGTCATCAGTTCAAGCTCCCCAATCCTATACAGGGTCACTATGGGTCGGAAGCAACTCGATGGCACTTAACAACAACAACAGGCAGAGCCCTGGTGTGGCCCTATAGGGTAACCATAATGTCAGCAGTTCAAACCTACCAGTGTCTATCAGAAACCTTATACAGGGTTTCTGACTCGACGATCCTGGCACGTCATACGACCCTTTGAGATATCAGATTCTTCATGTGTGAAACATGAGGGGTGGGGGTGGGCATGGAGCCTGGGATCTGCATGTCCTTCTGGCACAAAGCATGGCCATCAGTCATTTTTATTACTTTGCACCTCAGAGAATCTCCCCTGGGAAGAGCTTAGGCAGAATGCCCAGAGATCAGGGTCTGCATTTGGCTGCTATGTATGACCTTGGACAAGTCACTTCCTGTCTTTGGTCCTCTGTTTCCATGGCTGAAGCACAGGAAGGTTGGCCTCAACCAGCCTCAAGAGGCTGAGAGTCATGGGAAAAGAAAGTGGGAATCCTGCCCACTTCTCCTCTCCCCAGCTGTGTGACCTTGAGTTTCCTTGGACAGCTATCTTAGTCACCTAATTATTTGTCGGTCTTCTCAGGTTTTTTGTAAGTTCCATGTGGACCAGAATCATGCCTATGTGAACCCAATAGTCAGCTCAGTGTCTGGCACAAAGATTTCAATAAACGAGGACTATTATGAGGCCCTGAATGGTGCACACAGTTAATGCACTCGGCTGCTAACCAAAAGGCTGGAGATTCCAGTCCACTCAGAAGAAAGACCTGGTGATCTGCTTCCAAAAGATATACCACTGAAGACTTTAGGGAGCACCTGGTGTGGCGCTGTGGGCTAATGCGTCAGACTGCAAAGCCATTTGAACTGCAAGGTCGGCAGTTCAAGCTCACCAGCTGCTCCTTGGAAACCGTATACAGGGTCACTACGGGTCGGAATCGACTCGACGGCACTTAACAACAACCACAAGCACTACACATTCAATGAACAATGGTTTCAGGCGCTGTGTTCAGAGCATTCCCTGTCATGATCTGAGAGTCTGAGAGCTGGATCCGCGCCCAAAGTCACGCAGTCACGAACTGAGAGACGCTGGGATTTGAAGCTGAGTTTTCAAGACAGACTTATGTTGCTAGACAACTAAAAGGATTTTTGGAAAACACCTGGCATACAATTGGTGCTCACCAATGCTCTCTCCTATCCAACCCTACGTCTCTTTCTTCTTCCAGCTAGAATGGCAGAAAAGCAGATAGGGAAAGGATTTCCAGACTCTTCCCAGTCAACCCATTTAACAGACGTGGAGTCTGAGGCCACAGGAAGAGAACAGGCCCCATATCTTACAGAGGAGAGTGGAGACTGCTTGTCTGTTCTGACCTGCAGCACTGATCAGCCCCAACTAAACTATCTAGTCCAAATCCATTTTCCAGGTGAGGAAGATGCTCAGGAGGGTCACGGTTGCCTCCGAGCTGACGGCATACGTGGGCCCCACCTCCAGTGAGTCCTCTTCTTTGAAAGACCCTTTCATCCCTTTCCTGGGCACACCTTCCCTGTGTTTGTCCCCAGCAGACAGGGGCCACTCGGGTCTGAGAAAGCCACACCAGAACCCCCGGCCAGCTGTGGCGAGGAATGCAAGAACAGTTCCTTGGTGGTTTTCGGCCTGGGAAAAGCTCCGAGGTCTTCCTGTCCTTGCCTGTCCCACCCCTCCTGGGTGGCCTTGACCCTGCAGTTGTTGAGAAGTTCCCGAGGGCATCGTCCAGTGGAGTTGGGAGGAAAGTGAGTCCCAGAGAAGAGAAGCTTGATCTCCAATCCCGAGACAGTTAGAGGCATTATCTTGGATTATTCTAGAACTGAGCCTGGGCCCAGGGCTTGTCTGAGAGGCCAGGACGGGCTTCAGGGCAGGTCGTGCATGACTCTGAAGACACCGACACAGCCTTCATGCAGGGCTTACTCCCATCGGCCTTCTCTAGCCTCAGAAAGCCCTGTGATGCCAAGGTTGCAATGGTCCCATTTTACAGATGGGGAAACTGAGGCTCAGAGAGAGGAAGGGACTTGTCCATGGTGCCAAGGCTGGGAGCCCACTAACTCCATGAGCTCTTGTGGGGTGGCATTGGATCCAACCTTGGCACATTCTAATCCTGACCTTGTTGTAGGACCCTGAGCAAATCCCCTTCTCTCTCAGCCTCTGATTTCTCATCTGCAAAATAGGCAACAGGAATCTGTCTTACCTCATGGGGGCTCTGAGTGACCTCAGCATGGTGCCTGAAACATGGCTGATGAAAACAGATAGTTGCTATCAAGTCGACCCCAAGTCATGGTCACCCTACGTGTGTTCGAGTAGAACTGTGCTCCACAGGGCTCTCGCGGGCTGATTCTGAGACATTAGATCACTACTCCTTTCTTTCAAGGAACCCCTAAGAGGACTTTAACTTCTAGCCTTTTGGTTAGCAGCTACACATTAACCATTGGCATCACCCAGGGAAGCCTGCTGTTGTCAGGTAGGTACTCATCTTGACCCCATGTGACAAAGGAGAACTGAAGTTTTCTAAGGGTTTTCTAGGCTGGAACCTGGAAAAGTGTTTGACTGCTAGTCAGGTCAGCAGTTCAAACCCTTTAACCTCTGAAACTTGTACAGGGTTACTGTGAGTCGGAATGGATGCGATGACTCTCAACAACAACAACAGCTGTCTTCATAGGAACAGATTACCAGAACTTTCTCCGGCAGAACTGCTGGGTTAAGTTCCAGCTTTTTAATTAACAGCCAGACACATGTGGGCCCAGGATTCCTTATAATACTGCATGGTGGCTTCCTGTCCTCACTTCTGAGTGGTGGTTATTCAGGATCACCTGGGAGCCAGGTACCTCTGCCCTCATAAAGGACACCCTGCCCTCATAAAGCTGACATGCTGCTCTGGGGGAAGACAGTTCATAAACTAGTAAGTGCTGTGGGTCAGAGGTCATGCCGAAAGTGAGGGACGGACTACCTGGTTTCTGAGGGACAGTGAGTGAGCAGGTGGGAGGTCTGCCTGGCATGTTTAAGCAACACTGGAGGTGTCAGTGGGGCGGGAGTGGAGTGAGGTAGAAAGAAAAGGGGGACAGGGTCTGCAGGATGTTGGCAGTAAGTGTGGGGACTTTGCCCGCCCCTTGAGTGAAGTGGGAACCAGAATAAGTTGTCCTCAGTGTTAACTAAGCTCTGTTGTCGTTGTGAAGTGCTGTTGAGTTGATTCCGACACATAGCGACCCTGTATAGGGTTTCTGAGGAGCGGTTGGTGAATTTGAACTGCCAATCTTGCGAATCAAATGGACCCTGTGGTTGAGTGCTTACCTACAGTGCAACACCAGGACTCCAACTAAACCCTTATTGTTGTTGTTGTTATGTGCTGTGGAGTCAGCTCTTACTCATAGTGATCCTGTACGGGGTTTCCGAGGCTGTAAAGATGAGCAGAAAGCCTCATCTTTCTCCGTCGGAACAGCTGGTAGTTTGGAACTGCTGACCTTGAGGTTAGCAGCCCGATTCATTCGTAACCACTATACTACCTAACCCTTGTTGTTAAGTTGAGTGGGTTCCAACCCATAGCGACTCTGTCTAGGGTTTCCAAGGAGCAGCTGGTGAGCTTGAACTGCCGACCTTACAGTTCAAACGGCTTTGCAGTGCGGCGCATTAACCCATAGATAGCGCCACACCGGAACTAAACTCTAAATGACCTGAAATAGGCCCTTACACTCTGGATTCGATTCCAAGGCATGGGATAGAGGCCTCTCCCCAGACCAGTTACAACTGGAAACCCGAGACTTAGAGTCTCACAGGATGTCAATGCAGAACGGACCAGGCTCTGATTACCAATGAGAAAACTGAAGCTGGAGAGGGGAGGGGGACTGCTGGTGGCCACGCAATAATAAAGTCCGAGGCTCCTCCCTCCCGGGCAGGTTTCTTCCTGCCGCAGAGTCCTGGGTGAATGGGACATTTTGTTCTTCTGGCCAAGCCCCAAGGAGTCCCCAGGGACACACTCTGGGTTTGTCTCTGCCAAAGGCCTCTCTAGCCAAGGGTCCCTTTTCTGTGGAGTGCTGACACCACATGTGGCAGAGCTGGACTTCCTAATACCTCTTCCCTGAAGGGAACCCTCTCAGTACTAAGGAGTATGTGCATGGGCGTTTCGGGATCCTTGCGTCCTCCTCCCGGTCATCTTGCTCTCTAGGTCTTACACTCCAAGCATAAATATTGGGGTACAACAAGCAACTGCCCACTGCCTCCCTTCCAAGGTCATCTTGTTGAAATAAGAAACTCTTAACCTCTTTTCCTCTCCCATCTTGGATGTCTTTACCACTTCCAGCTTCTCAGCTTCAGTTCAAGTAGAAGGAACATCAACTTTCTAGGCCTCCACTTATCCAGTTCTCTGTCTTCCTGCCCTGTGGTTCATTCATTCATTTTCCATCCATCTACCCAGTTGTCCCACTCACATATGCATCTATCCATTCATTCATCCATCCATCCATAGATACATCCATACATACAGACATACAACATACATCCATCAATCCATCCATTCATTTTCCTGCCCTGTGGTCCATGCATTCATTTTCCATCCATGTATCCAGTTGTCCCACTCACATATCCATCCATCCATCCATTCATACATACATACATAATCATCTGTCAATCAATCCATCCAACATCCATCCATCAATCCGTCCATTCACTCTATCTTCCTGCCCTGTGGCCCATGCATTCATTTTCCATCCATCTACCCAGTTGTCCCACTCACATATATCCATCTGTCTATCTGTCCATCCTACTTGGCAGTTCACACCGACTTTGTAGTCCAGTGCTTATCCTATGGTGATACACCAGGACTCCAGGTATGAAACCACAGAAGTCAGAAGTAGGAGATATAAGACATGAAGGAAGAGTAGGAGAAATCCTCATTTGTCAAACCCTCATAGGTATGAGACCACAAAAGTCAAATCAGCCTCAGAGACTGCATTTTCTGCAGGACATACGAGGATTTCTCCCACTCTTCCTTTGTGTCTTCTGTCCTCTCCTCATGAAGAGTCATGAGAGCCCAAGAGAGATACTAGACTTGGGGAGCTCTAAGCCTCTAACCTTGAACATGACTGGACCAAGAGTGGACACAGTCATGACCATTTTTCATTCAGTCAACAGATACCTCAGGGCATGAGATGAGGACTCCATTCCTAACCTTGGGTTGTATAACTTGACAACTCACAACCAGAGAGGGGACACCCTAAGAAAGGGCATTCAGGTGCCACCAGCTCCCTATTGGACCTTGGCCAGTTTCCTCATCTGCCCACCTCAGACGATGGCATGAAGTAACAATATGTGTGACCACATTTGACAGGGAGAAAGATGAGGCTTTCTGCTCCCATAAAGATTTACAGCCTCGGAAACCCTGTACAGGGTTGCTACGAGTCGGAACCGACTCACGACACATAACCACCACCAACACATCCTCTCTTCACTGTTTCTAGAGGTGGACTTAAGTAGAGGTCCCCAAGTGAGTGAATGAACTTCTATAGTTGGGAACCCCCTAAAAGCCATGTTTGTGTGTGTGCACGTGTGCCATCTTCCACTAAGAAGGTCTGGACCTTTCATAAGATTCTCACGAAGTCTATCATCTCGTTGCTATTGATAATAATTTATTGAGTGCTTACTCTAAACTGTGCTAAGTACTTGTTGTTCGATGCTATTGAGTCAGTTCAGACTCATGGTGACCTTTTGCACAACAGAACAACACACTGCCCAGTCCTGACCCATCCTCACAACTGCTGCTGCTACCACTGAACCAATCCACCTCATTGGGGGTCTTCTTTTTTGCTAAGCCTCCACATTACCAAGTGTTATAGCCTTCTCCAGGGCTGGTCCCTCCTGATAACATGTTCAAAGTATGAGAGACAAAGTCTGGCCATCCTGGCTTCTAAGGAGCATTCTGGCTGTACTTCTTCCAACACAGATTAGTTTGTTCTTCTGGCAGTCTATGATAGTTTTAATACTCTTCTCCAACACCAAAACTCAAATGCACCAATTCCTTTATAGTCTTCCTTATTCATTGTCTAACCTTCACAGGCATAGGAAGCTATTGAAAATATCATGGCTCAGATCAGGAGCCTCTTAGTCCTCAAACTGACATCTTTGCTCTTGAGCACTTTAAAGAGGTCTTGTGCAGCAGATTTGCCTAATGCAATACATCATTTGATTTCTTTTTTATTTAAGCTTTTATTGTGAACTGAGTGATAGTTTACATGGGAGAACATCGGTTTTACACTCATAGTTTCATTGCAATGATTACAGTCTCCTCTGTGAATCATCATTCAACAGTATTTTTGCTCCTATTCCTTCTGTTTTGTTTGTTTGTTTGTTGTTGTTTTGGGGGGAGGATGTACATGAAAACACTCAGGAATATAAAATCATTTAAACAAACAAAGAACACATTCTGCAAGTCTACTATATAATGATTCAAACAACAAAAGGGCACAGTCTGCAAGCCTGCCTCCTGGCAACCAGCACACAGCCTTTCTCTTCCCATGAGTCTAGAGTCCTCAGCTGCTCTCTCTCTCCATGTCATCATCTTTGCCTCTATCTCTGGTGTCGTTGCCTGTCTGGATAGGTTACCACATTCCGCTCATGCTCTTCATCATTTGGTTTCTTGACTGCTGCTACAATATACATTGTTTGTTGATCCAAGTAGAATGAAATCATTGGCAAAGAATATTGAATCTATCCACGAACTGCCAGAAGAACAAATCAGTTTTAAAAGAAATGCCACCAGAAAGCCCTTAGAAGCAAGGATGGTGAGACTTTGATTTACTTTGAGTGCGTCATCAGGAAAGACTAGAAAAGGACATTGTGGTCGGTAAAAGAGAGAGTCAGTAAAACCAGGGAAGCCTCAGTGAGATAGATTCACACGCTAGCCATTGCAATGGACAGAAACATACCAACTGTTACAGAGATAACGCAGGAGCAGGCATCATTTTGTTATGTTCTGTGTAAGATCATCATGAGTGGAGACCAAAGGGGAAAGCAACGAACAACAGACAAGAGGTGAAATAGGGATGGAGCTCTGGAACTCTGGAGTTTCATTGTCTAGAGTCGAACCCTGGCTCTATTACTTCCCAACCGTATGAACTTGGGCAACCTAACAACTCTGTGCCTCAATTTCCTGAAATCCAAATCAGGATGGCACTGATAACTGCTTCAGAGGGTTTCTTGGAGGATTAAATATAGGTGCAATGCTTAGAACCATGTCATCACCAAACAACTGCTCAGTAAATATCTGTTCATGTTGATGAGGAAATAGAGGCTCAGAGAGGTCAAGGAATTTGTCTGAGGTCAACCAGCCAGGAGAGACCCCAAATTGTAATCCAGGTGTACAGGGCAGGATTCAAGCATGTGAGGGCCTTAAACACTGATCATTTGTGGCACCTCTCCTCTGCTTACTCATGAGCTCAAATGATTCTCTTAGAATGGATCAGATACTTGGATAGACATGTAGGCTAAACAGATGTGGGTGGGAGAGTGGGAGTATACCCATGAATATATAGAGATATCACAGAGGATTTTCCATGGGTACATAGTATTTCCATTTGATGCAAATATATTCATGAATGTGATGGAGCATACTGGTGGCAAAGTTATGAAAACTGCTGAGCTGTAACCAAACACTTCGAGAGAATGAGTTGTTGGGCCTGGAAGCTCAGGACCATAGTCTTGGGGGGACATCATGGTCAATAGGTATAACATAGTCCACAAAGATGATGTTCTACATCCTACTTTGGTGAGTAGCAATTGGGGTCTTAAAAGCTCATGAGTGGTCATCTAAATAAGGGGCAACTATTGGTTTCTCCCTGTCTGGAGGAAAGAAGAGTGATGAAAATCAAAGAAATGTAGAAACAATTAGCCCAGTAGACGAATGGAGCATGTAACTATCAGTCTCTGTATCTGAGACCTGAAGAACTAGATGGTTCCTGAGAACCATTACTGTTCTGAAAGGGATCATATTGCTGGATACAGTGAAAGAAAAATGTGGAACAAAATCAGAATCATTAAAAGACCAGGCTTACTCAACAGACAGAGGCTGCTGGAACCCCAAGACTATGGTCCTTAGATACCATTCAGGTCTGGAACTGAACTTACCCCGGATGCACAATTTTCAGCTAAACATTAGACAGGTCTGTAAGGGGTACACTAACGCTAGTGAGGCACGAACGCCTTAGAGTAACCAACCATTTGGGATCCATTGGGCAGTGTTTGCACAAGGACAAAGTTCAGAGAGTTAGGAAGTAAGGAGGAATGGAAAGAGAAGCTCAGGGAGGAAGTGGGATGAGTGATGTTACTCTGAGAAGATTGAAATCAATGACATGAAACAAACAGCTAAATGCAAAACTGACAATCTGCTCTGTAAACTTTTACCCAATTCACAATAAAAAATATATTTGTAAAAAATGCATCAGGAATCTGTTACAATCTGTCCCTGTACAGTATATGTTCATGTTGATCCCTACCTATTGACCATGATGTCCCCCAAGACTATGGTCCTGAGCTTCCAGCCCCAACAATTCATTCTTTTGGTGTTTAGTTATATCTAAGCAGTTTTCATGACTTTGCTGCCGGTTTGCTCCATCACATTCCTCCTATTGGATGAATGTAGCCAGAGCTACTGGACAGCCCATCTCCACCTCTCGTTTATTAGAATGAGAATACTATACTCCAGCCCATCACTTAACAGCTATCTTATCATCCAACACTCTGCATTTACAACAACAGTAAAAAGTCCACTGTCTGACCACTTTGCACATCAGCAACATAACATCTGGCGGTAATGAATGCAGATGTGGGATGGGGTCCTAATACTGGCTGTGATGGTTAAACTTGTGTGTTAACTTGTCTGGGCCCAGGTTCTCAGTTCTTTGGCAGTTATGCAATGATGGAATCATCTTCCATGTTTTTATCTAATGTGGTCATTTACCATTTTCACATAATGCCAATTTTCATATAATGACTTGGTCTTTGGAACCTAATCAAGTCAGTAAGTGAGGAGTGGATATACTCCCCCAGAGACTTTCAGTTACATAGGAGGGGACCCTAGGAAACAGGTGTCAACGAAAGTGTTGGAGTAGTAGGGCAAATAGGGACATCATAGTTTTAGGTCACAAAGGAACCTTGTGACCCTGTGTGAATTTTATTTCCTGCCAGCACGTTCCCATTCCCTGAAACTAGTACTGGTGTTATTTAGGGCCCTGTCAGGTTCTTCCAGTGAAACACTTGCTTTTCTTTGTGTCCTGTCTGCTTGGCATCTCTGGGTCTTTGCTTTGGACAATTGGTACCCCTGTTGTGTTGAGGCCTTAAGCACTTGTATCCTTTGCTTACTGAGCCATCTGTTTCTGCTCAGGTCCTCTGGCATTGGAGCTTCTGTGTTGACCAGATATGCTCGATTTATGCCCTCACCTCACCCTGGCCCCACGGTTCTGACTTGCAGGTTTCTGGATTTCATTCTTGAATAAGCTAGACAGTGTGGAGGGAGGCTGGCCTGGCTGGATCCCAAGATTTCTTGCATTTCTGATACTTGCAGCTTCTCGTGTGAGTCCCCAGTCTGGGAGCAGCTGATCTATCAGGTTAACAGCAATCCATCAAACTAAGGGCTTTGAGGAAGAGCAAGCAAGCAAGCTCACGTGTGCACCTGAACATGTACACGTTCTTTCCACCACCCTCTTCCCAGCCACCCACAGGTGTAGCTCCCAGGGCTTCTGTACAGCCCTGCCAGCTCCTCTCCCTCCTGGTGCCATGTGACACTGACAGGTGGCGTGGGAGGAGGGAGGAAACTTGCTCCCTACTGACTGACAGCTTTCCTCCCTCCTGGGCAGGGAGCTCCAGGCTCAGCCCAGGCCTGAGATCCCCTTTAACCGACTAGGAAATGGAGATAATGTGCCTTCAATTCTCTGGGCCTCACATTGCTCATCCATAAAATGGGGACAATTATGTGCAGTTCGTTGGATTGCTATGAAAGTGATACAAAGGAGCATGTATGGAAAACACTCAGCCCCTAGCCAACCCCCAATATTGTCTTTCTTCCGTCTCTCTTCCCCAAGAAGGGACTCAAGAGGTAGGGGTTGAGTGGGTTAAACTGGAGGTGGAGGAGGCAGAGGTTGGAAGACCCTTCTCCCCTCTTTATCTCACTGTTCATTTGCTCATTCATTCAATTCACACTGATTGAACACCTACTGTGTGCTGGGGACACAATACTGAGCAAGACTGCTGCTGCCTTTATTAGTTTCTATCAACTCTGTTCCTACTCACGGTGCCCTTCTGGATGCTAGACCACCCTGAGGGGCTTAGATACACTGGAATCCAGTTTCAGTTATATTGTCAATCATCTCAGAAAGGAGGTCCCTCATTTTTGCAGACCCTCTAGTTTACCACACATGATTTTCTTTTTAGAAAGTCATGACCTCATGAAGCTGACTGTCTTAGGGGATAGGGTTGCACAGACTCCTGCCTTCAGGTAATGATGAATTCTAGGAAGAAAAGTCACGTGCCGTGATGGGGTTGCCCAGAGGTCGGGGAGTCACAGAAAGCCTCTTCCAGGAGGGCGCAGCATTGGAATGGGACCCTGAAAGACAGCAGGTGTCAGCCAGGCAGGTATGTAGAGTGAGTACATTCCAACAAAGCCCTCAGACTGCAACCTACTTGTCATGTTTAAGAACCAGCAAGAAGGGGCTAGAGTACAGTGAGCAGAGGTGAGATGAGGTCAGAGAAACTAAGGTGTGGGTCAGGGAGGTGATGTAGAATCTGGTTAGAGTTCTGGGTTTGGGGAACTGGGCTGGGCAGGAGTGGTCTTTGGGACTCCTCCTGCCCAGTAGTCTCCTGCCCCTAAGGGCAGTAAGCAACTTGGACTTAGCAGATAGATGAGAACATGCTCCTAAAGTTCTGAGCTCAGTCTAAGAGCTCTAAAACCCAAAGAGCCCTTTGTTAACGTTAGCACACATTGCAGATGAAGAAACTGAGGACAAACGGTTTTCCCGGACACTCCAGTGAGCCCGTGTCCCAAGGCTGACTCTTCCCAGTTGGACATACTATGGCTTTTTCTCAAGATGATGTTTGTGAAAATTAGTCTCAGTAAAGATAACAAAAAAGGATGGATTTGAGGTATTTTTAGCTTCCTGTAAGCTAGCTAAAAGCTTCTGTTGTGAAAATGCTCTTCTTGTGTAAGCTATAAGCATCCATCAACTTCAGAAATTACCCAGCCTCATTAAATAGAAATGATGGCTGGTGTTTTTAATTTGAGATGAGGAGAGTTTGTGTGTGTGTTTCATAGTAGTTTACTCATGTCAGAAGCATTTCCTGACCTGAACGCAGAATCCTAAACTCCCAGGAGCAGAGTTGAATTTTCATTGGTACAGCCCCGGCAGACGAGAGGCACCTTTAACATTTACCTAAGAGGAGAGTGTTCCTAGTGGACATGCAGAAACTAATTCTCTAGATTCACATTGTTGTTGTTGTTAGGTGCCACCGAGTCAGTACTGACTCACAGCGACCCTATGTACAACAGAACAAAACACTGCCCGGTTCTGGGCCAACCTCACTACTGTTGCCACGCTTGAGTCCATCGATGTTGTCACTTGGCCAATCCATCTCATTGGGGGTCTTTCTCTTTTTCTCTGACCCTCCACCTTACCAAACATGATATCCTTCTCCAGAAACTGGTTCTTCCTGACAATATGTCCAAAGTATGAGAGACGAAGTTTGGCCATCTTGACCTCCAAGGAGCACTCTGGCTGCACTTCTTCCAAAACACATCTGTTGGTTCTTTTGGCAGTCCATGGCACTTTCTATAGTCTCCTCCACCAAAACTCAAAGGCATCAATTCTTCTACGGTCTTCCTTATTCACTGTCCAACTTTCGCATGCATATGAGGTTATTGAAAATATTATGGCTTGGGTCAGGATCACCTTAGTCCTCAAGCTGACATCTTTGCTCTTCAACACTTTAAAAAGGTCTTGTGCAGCAGATTTGCCTATTGTAATACGTCGTTTGATTTCTTAACTGCTGATTCCATGAGTGTTGATAGTTGATCCAAGAAGAATGAAGTCCTTGGCAACTTCAATCTTTTCTCCGTTGATAAGAATGTTGTTTATTGGTCCAGTGGTAAGGATTTTTGTTTTCTTTACATTGAGATGCAATCCATACCGAAGGCTGTGGTCATGGGTATTATTGTTGAAGGCTCTGGTGTGTATTCCAACTCACAATGATCCTATAGGACAGAGTAGAAATGTCCCATAGGGTTTCCAAGACTGTCAGATTTAGGGGTACAAATTGCCAAGTCTTTTCTCTCGTAGAGTCATTAGTGAGTTCAAGCCATTGACCTTCCAGTTAGTATAACCATTGTGCATAGCCATGGTACCACCAGGCTTTCTTATAATAGTGGGTGTTGTTGATGTTAAGTGCCGTGAGTCAGTTCCAACCCATAGCAACCCTGTATAGGGTTTCCAAGGAGCAGTTGGAAAATTTGAACTGCCAACCTTGCGGTTCAAACAGACCTTGTGATCGAGTGCTTATCCTACAGCCCACACCAGGATAGGCACATAGTATATACACAATAAATGTTTGCTGAATGAGTGAATTCTGACCCAGAAAGACAGAGCTTTGAGTTCTAGGAAACCACTGGTTTGAGATCCCTAAATTAGACTAGAGAGGAAAGTCACCTTTTTCAGGAGGATAGCAAGGGGTGGAACAGTCAAAACACAGACAAAATAACTTCCAAATCAGGGTCCCTATGCTCTGGTAGCGTAGTGGTTATGAATCAGGCTGCTAACCTCAAGGTCAGCATTTCAAAACTCCAGCTGTTCATGTGAGAAAGATGGGGTTTTCTGCTCCCATAAAGACTTACAGCCTTGGAAACGCTACGCAGGGTCACTATGAGTTGGAACCGACTCCACGGCACACTACCACTACCATGCTCTGTAAAGAGTCGTGGTGTGGCGCTGTGGGCTAATGTGTCAGACTGCAAAGTCGTTTGAAATGCAAGGTTGGTGGTTCAAGCTCACCAGCTGCTCCTTGGAAACCCAATACAGGGCCGCTATGGGTTGGAATCGACTCGATGGCACTTAACAACAACAATGTTCTGAAAAAACGGAACCCTGGTAGTGGTGTAACTTAACACAATGGGCTGTAACAGAAATGTCAGCACTTCAAACTCATCAGTTGTTCCACAAAAGAAAAATGAAGCTTTCTTCTCCCATGAAGACTGAATAAATATTATTGTACCATAGTTATTCAATCTGTATCCTGAGCAATTAATCCGAGAAGCTGGATTGTTTGAAGAAGAATGTGGCATTAGAATTAGAGGAAGACTCATTAACAACCTGTAATAAGGAGCTCTGGTAGCGTAGTGGTTACAAATCGGGCTGCGAACCTCAGGGTCAGCAGTTCGAAACTACCAGCTGCTCCGCAGGAGAAAGATGAGGCGATCTGCTCCCGTCAAGATTTACAGCCTCGGAAACCCTATTCAGGGTCGCTATGGGTCGAAACCGACTCAATGGCACTTAACAACAACAACAATATGCAGAACTTAAAATACTTCCTGATGGAGATCAAAGACCACAGCCTTCAGTATGGGTTGCACCTCAAAGTAAAGAAAAAAACAAAACAAAAACAAAACCTCACTACTGGACCAACAAATAACATCATGATAAATGGAGAAAAGATTGAAGAGTTCATTTTGCTCGGATCAAATATCAACACTCGTGGAAGCATCAGTCAAGAAATCAAATTACATATTGCATTATGCAAATCTGCTGCACAAGACCGCTTTAGTGTTCAAGGGCAAAGATGTGAGTTTAAGGAGGAAGGTGCCTCTGACCCAAGCCCTGGTATTTTCAATATATTCATATGCATATGAAAGTTGGACAATGAATAAAGAAGACTGTGTAAGAATTGATGCATTTGAATTGTGGTGTTAGAGGAGAATATAGAAAGTACCATGGACTGCCAAACGAACAAACAGATCTATGTTGGAAGAAGTGCAGCTCGAGTGTTCCTTAGAAGCCAGGATGGACAGACTTTGTCCCTCATACTTCAGACATATTATCAGAAGGGACCAGTCCCTGGAGAAGGACATCATGCTTGGTAAGGAAGGAAGCTCTTACCAATACCTGCCAGGGATGCTCGTAGCTAAGACATGCCAATCTTGAGCCCACTTCATAAGGACAAGAGAGATCAGAGAATGCCGAGAAGTGTGGCGTCCAGTCCCTGGGTCCATCTTTGTGGAGCAGAGTGGGAATAGCAGGAGCCACGCAGCTACTCAGTGAGCTGGGAGAAAGCACAATGACGCCAGCTTCCAGAAGGAGTGCTTGATTGCAGAACATCACGTTTCCTCTCAACTGATGCCAAGGCTCTGGGCACTCTCATTGGCTGGAACCTTGCCCTTGGTGGCTCACTGAGATGTAAATGCCTCCCAGGTGCTGGCCACTCAGAAAAATTGCTCACAGTGTAGAGGTCACTAATCCAAAATTCCAACCACACTTGGGCCAGCTGCATTCACCACCTCGCTCCTCCCCCTGACCCTTCCTCTCCATCAATCTCCCTGCGTCCTTCCATCCTCCCTTGAGAAAGCAATGCAGTCCTTAGAGGGTGGGCATTCTCTTCCTCATTTTGTTTTGACTCTAACCTCGGATAACCATCTTTTCCCAGGTCCTGCATTGGGAACAATCACCCACGATGGTCTCTGATTGCCCCTATTGGAATGTTGTCTTTTCCTGTGTGTTGTTTGTTTGTTGTCCATGTGTCCCACCCCGTTCTAAGCACCAGGACAGCTGTCTTTTATTTTGGAGTGTTCTGGGGGCTCAGTTCAGCAAGTGCTGGACACAAACCACTACCACCAGATGCTGTCACCTCAATTTCAATTCATGGCCAGCCCATGTTGTGTCCGGGTAGACCTGGACTCCATCAGGATTGTCAGTGTTTCAGAGGTAGATCACCAACTAGACTTTTCTTCTGAGGTGACTCTGGTAGACTCCAGCCTACAACCTTTCAGTAAGCAAACAAATGCACTTACCATTGGACCCTGGGCACGCAGTCACTTACTCAGTAGGAGTTCATTTCCTCGGGGTCTTTTCAAGTTCTGCCTCTCCTGAGGACCAGGGCCTGATGATCAAGGTGCAATGAACTATTCTAGGAATGCAGATTTAGAGAACTGACGACCCCATTCTGAAACGTTCCAAGTTGCCCAGCCCCTCACCCAATGGGCTGTGGAGCTGCAGAGAGGACTGGCTTCTCTCCTTCCAGCCATTGCGGCCCTGTACCACACAGATGGCTTTTCTGAGATCCTCAGAGCTGCAAAGCAGAGATGCCAAAGGGGAACCAACAGATCCTCAGCAGGCTCCCAGGGGTGTCTGAAGCCCTCCTATACCTTCCCCACCACAGTCCTAGGGAGATACTATCTTGGGTTTCTTGTTCAGTCTCATCTATGATTTGCATTCGTCTGCTATCTTAAAAAAGAGCAATGGTAGCAAATGGTAAAGCACTCGACTGTTAACTGAAATAGCAGGAATTAGAACTCACCAGTGGCTCCACAGGAGAAAGGATCTGGAACTCTGCCGCTATAAAGCCCAGGGAATCCTATAAGGCAGCTCTCTTCTGTTATACAGGGTCACTACGAGTCAGTAATGACTCCATGGTACATAATGACAGCAAGCTAATCTAAAGGCTGGCAATTCAAACCCACCTCGAGTTGCTACTAAAGAAAGTGCTGGTAACCTGGTAACTAAGATTGTTGGGGTGTTGCCAGCTGTTGGCAAGTCGATTGCAACTCACGTTGACCCACGTGTACAGAGTAGAACTGCTCCACCGGTTGGTTTCTAGTACGTAACACGTGAACATGCCATGAGTCAATTGACATGATGGCAGTTAGCAGCAACCACAGATATAAAAGCCTCTGTGTGCTGGGTCCACTGGGTGGGTTGGAGAGAAGGAAGAACAGGCATTGGCAAGGATGGGAGAGTCCGATGCTTTTAAAAGGAGCATCAAGACTAGAGAAACATAGGCGATGATCTGGTTCAAGTACCTTGCTTTATAATTGGGGAAACAGGTCTAGGGAGCGAGAATGAGGTGCCCAAGGTAGCATAGTTGGGTGGGGAGATGAGAGTCTAATCCATGTCTCCTGACTCCTAGTTAAAGAACTTGTGGTGTGCCTAGTAACCAGGAGTGGGACACTGGATACTCAGTGGTAGAATTGTCACCTTCTATGTGGGACACCTGGTGTGCTGCTGCAGAAGAATGCAGTAGCCTGCTAACCAGTCACTCCTCGGAAACCCTATACATTCATAGGGTCACTATGAATCAGAACAGACTAGGTGGCACTTCACAACACCTGCAGGAGATCCAGGTTCTACTCATGTAGAGCCACCACCTGTGTGTCATGGAGGCTTGAATGAGGCTATGATATTGACCAGGTTTCAGAGGAGCTTCCAAATTAAGGCAGATTAGGAAGAAAGACCTGGAGATTGACTTCAGAATATCAGCCAATGAAAACCCTATGGATCATAGTGGTCTGACATGCAACCAAGTATGGGGATGTGTGTGTGTGTGTGTGTGTGTGTGTGTGTGTGTGTGTAGGCTTGAGTCACCGTGAGTGACGTGGCTTCTGCCAACCCTGAAAAACCAATAGTAGATTGCAGGAATGATTGGGTGGCTTCTGAGGCGAGGCCATAGAAAATATTGGCGTTCCACTGTGGGAGCAGCCAGTTCCTATGCTGAGGATGCTCTAGCAGCCCCTGATGAGGCCCATTACCACACGGGACTGAGGCCTCTAGTCAACAGCCCAGGCAATGGCAGCAGACCCTCGAATCCCAGTCAAACCTTCAGGGGACTCTGTAACCATACAAGGCCCGGAACCAGAACCACCAGCTAAACCACTCCCAGATTCTTGGCCCAAAGAAACTATGTGAAATTAATGTTTGTTGTTGTTTTAAGCAACTATGTTTTGGGATAATTTGCCAGATACCAATAGATGACTTAGAAGCCAGGAGGGCAAGATTTTTCTCTCATACTTCGGACATTGATAATATTATCAGAAGGGACCAGTCACTGGATAAGGGACATTATGTTTAGTAAAGTGGAGGGTCGGAGAAAAAGAGGAAGACCCCCAATGAGATGGATTGGCACAGTGGCAGCAGCAGTGGGCTCAGGTGTAGCAACTATTGTGAGGTTGGGGCAGTGTTTTGTCTGTTGTGCATAAAGTTGCTAGGAGTTGGAATGGATTCAATGGCACCTAACAACAACAATAGATGACTAAAAGTCATCTACCTTTTCCAGCCAAATTTGGCTGCCAATGGCCTTTGGCTGCTTCTAAAAATCAGACCATTCCCCAAAGAATGTAGATTTGTCTTCTTTATGGCTTTGGGAAAGAATACCAGCAAATAAGGATTAATAAACTGGCCTCACGGGGCGTTTGGCATTGATAATGAGACTATGGGTAGGGAAGGTCTGTTTAACCCAAAAGGTGAGCAGGTCGGAGGATGTGGCTGGACATAGTCAGTGGGGGCAGGCACAAGTGGGAAAGGTCCAGGTTGGAATGTGAAGGCATGGAGTGAAATCCCAGTTCTGTTACTTGCTAATCATAAGACCCTCACCAAGTGACTCACTCGCCCTTGGTCTCAGCTTCATCACATAGCAGACTTGGCTGCCAGCATCATTGTGAGGTTGACAGTCTTTTGTCTAACAACAGCCAGAGGGATCTTTTAAAATTACAAATCTGATCTTGTCACTCACCTGCTTAAAATCTGCTGGTGGCCTCGCGTAGCTTGGAAGAAGCTGAGCCCCGGCTCACCTGGGTCCCGTCCTCTGGGGAGACTGGTCCTCCCAGATCTGCAGAGCTTTGTTACCCACTCTCACCCTCACTCCCTGAGCTTGAACCGACACTGAACTTCTGTTGATTCCCCACCTGTGGCACGTGTGGGGTTTTTCCACCTGGAAAATGTGCCTCCTTCTACTTTCTAACTCCTTCCTCTGAGTCCTTCAGAACTCAGTTCAAACACCACTTCCTCCAGGAAGCCTTCCTTAACTGCATAGGCTGTTCTTCGTGGACTTCATAATTGCTTCTGATTACAGGGATATTTGCAGGAGAAACAGAGATGTCTGCCTCACTTCACAAACCAGTAAGAATCATGAGGATGTGGCCTTTGACCTCATTTCTGGCTGTATAAATAGTATGGGACATAATTTAGGAGCTTAATTTCGTTTGTGGAATGAATGAATGAATGAACAAATGAATTAAGGATACCAGATACCCGTTGGCAGCAAGTCAGCTCAGACACACCATGTGTGTCCTAGTAGAACAGTGTGCTCCCCAGGGTCTTCAATGGCTTATTTCTGGGCAGTAGGTGACCAGGCATTTCTTCTGAGGCTCCTCTAGGTGGACTCAAACTTTCAACTTTTGGGTTAGCAGCCAAATACCTTAACCATTTGCACCACCAGGGACTCCTAGAGGTTGCAGTCAATTCTGACGCATATCGGTGGTGTAGGACAGAACTCCTTAAAAGGACCAGGGCTCCTCAAGCTAGAAGAAGTGGCCGGTTGTTGTTAATTACTGTTGAGGTGGTTCTGACTCATAACAACCCCATGGACAACAGAATCAAACCCCACCTGGTCCTTCACCATCCTATCAAGCGTGATGTTTGAGCCATTGTTGCAAGCATTGTGCCAATCCATCTTGTTGGGATTCCTCTTTTTCGCTGACCCTCCACTTTACTAAGCATGACGTTCTTTTCCTGAGACTGGTCCCTTCTGACAACATGTCATCTTGTTTCTAAGGAGCATTCGGCCTGTCCTTCTTCCAAGACAGATTTGTTTGTTCCTTGGAAGTTCATAGTACTTTCAGTGTTCTTCACCAACACCATAATTCAACACCACATCTTCTCTGGCCTTCCTTATTCATTGTCCAACTTTCACATGCATGCGAGGGGATTGAAAATACCGTGGCTTGGGTTAGGTGCACCTTTTTTCTCAAAATGACATCTTTGTTCTTGAGCCCTTTAAAGAGGTCTGTGTGTGTACCAGTGGCCTTCCTCTTCTGCTTTCCTCCCTCCACTCTGACTTCAGGGGTGCTCCTGGCAGCAGAGGACTTGGGCCAGGTAAACCCAAAAAGGCCAAACACCTGCAGAGTCCTGATAGTTCCTAACTTTAGCTGATCACTGGGTTGTCTGGGGAATCTTCTAAAGAGTAGACCTCTCAGAGATCCTGGTACATCCTGGAAGGCACTGGGCCTCGGGATGATTCAAAGACGTCCACACCAAGTCTCAGAGCCACTGTCCTGTCTCCACAGAGCCCCTCTAACCCAGAGACCCAAACTGGCCCACTGGACGTGGAGAGCTATAAGTAATGAAAGGAGAGAAGTCTGCCATGAGACAGACACTGATGTAAGGAACCCCCCCTTTATAACTCATGCACTATCCCCATTTCCTTGGTGGGAATACTGAGGCACAGAGCTGTCAAGTAACTTGCACACAGCATTTTAAAAATTGCCGTCATGTCGCTTCTGACTCAAGGAATGTGTGTTTCAGAACAGAACTGTGCTCTATACGGCTTCTTTCAAAGTGCCACTCTGTGGGGTCTAACTGCCACTAGGTTAGTAGTCAAGGGCTTGTCTGTTAGTGGCCGCCCCAGGGACTCCTAGTTACCCAGTCACTAGGTGGCAGAGCTGGGATTTGGACCCAGGCCCTCTGCTGCCAGTGACCCAAGAGAGACACTTACTCGTTCTCAGCATCCTGAGCCTGAACCTCTGGTACCACAATGATTGCTTTCCCCATCTTCTAGGGACCAGCAGGGGCTAGATTGCTGCCCATCTGCCATCCCCATTCCCTGCTGAAACGATGCTCCTCAACCACCAGCAGGCACCTCGTGTTGAGGTAGACAGGCTCAGCCTGACTCATTCCAGGCTGGATTCTCAGACCCCCTGGTCCCCACCCAATGACAGAACCCCATTGTAAG
This sequence comes from Chrysochloris asiatica, assembly GCF_000296735.1. Lineage (NCBI taxonomy): Eukaryota > Metazoa > Chordata > Mammalia > Afrosoricida > Chrysochloridae > Chrysochloris > Chrysochloris asiatica. The sequence continues at coordinate 6,972,423 of NW_006408594.1, forward strand.
ATACAGGAAGAGATAGGTTGCTATAGAAACCAGGGGACTATAGAGACATACAATGTCTGGTTTTAAGGAACCGTTTCCCTGTTTTATTTGGGACTCTGCTGTGAGGTGGCCTAGGGGCTTTGGCTAGTTGGACCCCTTGTTCAGCCACACTGTCAGGCAAACTCCCATGTGCAGCAGCAGCCGCCCTCCGCCCCCCTGCCCCATCCCCACACAGAGATGCTGTTCCCAGTCCCCCGTGGGAGGGCATATTGGTGGGGGAGGTCTTCAGTGATTGAAGTGTGGGGGTGAGATCTTAATTAAAACATGCATCAAATGTAAATCAAGAAAAAAAAAAAAGTTCAACTCTAAGCCCAAGTCTATCCTGAGCATCATTTCAGAGTTCCTTCCCATAGAGGGGGCCGTGACCTTGTTTAACTGCTGTGTTGAACTACTTTGCTGAACCCCGCATCTGACAATGTGGTGTCCATGTGCAGCTGTATTGCTGGGCCATATGCTGACCATTGAGCAGGACTGACCTTGGTGACTACCAGACCCTGCGTCCCATTAGAATTGCCAGGGTTTAAGCCATCAACCTATAGGTTAATAATCAAGTACAAACTGAGTCTCCCAGTCACATGTCCATCCAGTTAAATAAAAATCTTTGAGGGTGACTCAAACCAATATACATTTTCAGGGTTCTGCATATGATCCTAATTGCAGTTAGGGCTGAGAACAAGATAGGGAGACCGAGGCTCAGAGAAGAGCAGAGACTTGCCCAGGCCTCCTGTTAGTAAGGATTCTGGAATCTTGTGGAATGCCATGGCTCCAGAAGTGGGTATGGAAATAGGGAGGTGGCTGGGAAGAAGGAAGGTGGCTGGCACAGGGCGGGAGAGGGGGAGGGAGGACCCAGTGTCAAAGAGAAAGAGGAAGGTGTCTCAGAGAGAGGATGATGTCATTACTGTCCCAGCCAGGGGTGTGAGGTTGCATGTGGGAGCCAAACCTGAGCCCACCCTACCTGTTAGCAAAGTGTGGAAGTGTGTAGGGGCTTTCTGCTAAAGCTGTGGTTGTGGTCATCAGTATTGACGTCACTGAGGGACCTATCGGAAAAGCAGAAACTCAGGCCCATCCAGACTTGCTACATCAGAGTCTGAGCACTAATCAGCTTCCCCAGGCGATCCCAACACACATTCAAGTTGGAGAAGCCTGCTGTAATGTGCTCTAGGCTGGAACCTACAACACCTGCGTTCTGGTTACACAACCCTAGGAAAATTATCTTCACCTCTGTGGGCCACAGCTTCTCCTTCTGTTTTGTGGGGAGCACTGAACCATAAGGCAGGAAGAACCAGAGAGGGAGAGCAGATTGCCTAAGTTCCCACAGCAAAGGCGTGGCAGAGCAGTAGTGAGAAGCAAGGCTCAAAACTTCTATCTAGTCTACTGTGTTTGCCTCCGCCTGTTGTCTCCTTGTGGGGGAGTGTGGAGGGAGGGAGGGAGCATCCAAGAGGGATCTGATTCTTTGATGTATCATTTTGTTCAGAAAGATTTATTGCTAGAAATCGCCTCTTCCATCTGTAAAACCCAGGGATTTGGTTCCAGTCCCATGTCTTTGTGGGTCTACAAAATAACAAAAGAAACCGAAACAGGAGCTTGTGCCAAGGAAGAGAAGCTACTTGTACTAGAGGGAGAATGATTTGTCTGCCTTCCTCCTCCCGCTCCTCCTCTTCATTTGCTCTTAGCAGAGTGTGGGTGCGTGTGACTGGACTTACACACGTGCTGTGTGTACATATGTTCATATGTGCATGTCCATGTGTGGTTGTGTGTGCGTGTGTCTGTCAGAGCATGTGTGCTTATGGTTGTGCCTGTTTCGTGCATTTGGGTGTGCACTGGGTAGTCTGTGTGCACCACGCAGGAATGTATGAATACATGCATGTGCTTGGGTCTGTGTGTGCCTGTGTGTGAGTCTGTGTCTGTGTGCATGTGTCTGCACACAGCACACACGTGCCTTCGTGTGCATTCTGTGTGTGTGGATGGGTATGAGCGTGTGTGTGCTTACATGTGCATGGTTGCTAGTTAGTGTGGAATATTAGGTCACCAGGGAGCTCTTGACAATCAATGATTTCATATGCAGCTTGGGCTCATTTCTAACAACTCCAAGGCCTAAAATATCAGCATGCAATTGAGCTAATGAATGAGTCTAGGGGACTTCCTACGGTTGTTGTTAAGTGCCGTCAAGTTGGTTCTGACTCATAGCAACCCTGCTGTATGTTTCCAAGGAGCAGCTGGTAGGTTTGAACCACAGACTTTGTGGTTAGCAGTCTAGTGCTTATCCTACAGCACCACACCAGGACTCCAACCATAAACAATTTGTTTCTTCCTGGAAAATGAACTCCAACGAATTCTGATAGCTAGTGCTGATTGGGGAAAGAAAGATGAAAGATGTGCGAAACAACTGACTTTTCAGTTGAAAAACAGAAGTGGGGGGGGGGAGTGGAGGGGTGTTGAATGGAAGATAAACAGTGCGATTTGTCTCTGGCTTAGACCTGCAGCCGAGAATGAGCCCACCTATGCTACCATCAGGGGGAAAAGGGAAAGTGGACACTTGAGCCAACACACAGACCACCACAGGAGCCAGGACGCTGTTGGCAAGGTTTTGATGAATGGTGGAGCACGCATTAATAATGTTAGAAACGCCTTTCATCCTATCTTTGTAGGCATTAAATGTCCAACCAGTAGCTTGACATTTTCAGTTATACTTTGCTACTTTTCAGGTGGTATTTTATGCTGGCAAGAGTCCCTGGGGGGCACAACAGTTAAGCACTCAGCTATTAGCCAGAAGACTGGCAATTCAAACCCACCAAGCAGTGCCTCAGAAGAAAAACCCTGGCAATCTGGTTTCAAAATGTCACAGTCATGAAAATGCTATGGAATATAGTTCTACCTATTGGGTTGTAATGAGTTGGAATTGACTTGACGGTGAATTGGTTTCATTTTCTGGTTTTATTTGAGGCTGGAGAGAGATTTTCCAGTAAAGGATTCTCAAAGTTCTCTTGTCTCATTTCTTGTTAAGTAATTGAAAGTATCAGAAAAAACTTGGAGGAGTTGGGTGGAGTCAAACTTATAAACGTATGAAAATGATTAAGAATGATGTTTTAAGGGTTCATCTATATTGAAAGCTGACGATATGCCAGGCGCTGAGCAAAGAGCTTTTATATTAAAGTATAATTATACGTATATTAAGTAGAATAATATGATCCCCACCTCCAGCAAGTTCTTCCTGTAAAATTCAACAAATCCTTACAAGGCAGCTAAAATTGTCACCTCCTCTTTTTCTACGCAGGGTAGCAATTACCTCCCTGAATCACAGACTCCCTGGGAACCTATTCATCTGTCTCCAGCACCCAGCAAGGAATTGGGCAGATAGACGGTTCGTGGAGTGAACATCAAATGCCAAATGGGCTTCCCCTCCAGTTGTCTCTGTGAATTCCACCCCCCACCCCCCCTGGGGATGGCATACAGCAATCATCTCTGTTCATTTCTCATTTTGGATGAAACTGACTTGGGCTTTTCAACTTCAGGTTTAATTTCTTGTAAAAACATTACAGAGCTGAGAATGTGTTCTCTCTGGGCGGCCTTCATCCCTCCAGGAAGTCTACTGCTTTGGAAGGCAGGACAAAGACTTCCCTGGATCCCATTCTCCTAAAGCCTTGGCCTCCTGCCTTCTCTTGGAAGCTCATCAGCTGCAAGCGTCCCCGGGCTGAACCCTGATCCCAGTCTTTCCATGTCTTCTGAGACCCCTCTCTTCCTGCTTCGTCATGCTCTTCTTCTTCTGGGCCTTTCCCAACAGCCTTTCAACGAGTTCAAGCATCTCCAGCTGAAAGAAGGATTGGAGCATCGAAGCTTCCTGGACACTACATGTTTCTGCTTTTACAGTCGTTCTCATTTTAATTGTTTTAATGAAGAGAAGAGGACATCCTTTCTATCTGCACCCACCCTCAGTATAATGCAACACAGTCTGTCAGCTGTCATCATTCCATGAACTTGGCTCCAGGCCCAGTGATCTCTGCCCAGGCCAGCTCTAATAGACGCTCTTCAGCCTCCATCGTGGCCGCTTGTGACGCCAGAGTCCAATGACTCCTTCTCGAAGCTTCCTGTTCCTTTGGCTTCCATGACCCCTTCCTCCCCTGATATCCTGCACACTTTTCCTTTCTTCCTTCTTCCTCTTCCTACTGTCTCCTCTTCCTAGCTAATAGTTCAGGGCCTTCTGATGGTTGTTTTCTTCTCCCATGGCTGACATAACCCTCAGGTCCACTGCTGTAGCCCCTCACATCCAGAAACCTACCAGATAGCTGTACTGAGGGGGCCCATGGGTGCTTCAAGCTCCATAGGACCTGAACTCACCTCATTATCCCTCTCTTGTCCCCACTGCACTCTTTACCAGAGCACCCATTTTGATAACCAAAGTCACCCTGAGAAACATTTCCCACCCAATATGACAGCCGCACCTGTACGACATACCCCTTCCCCTCTCCACCTCACATCTCTGCCTCAGTCCACCTTGAATTCTCACCTGGGTAACTGAAGTTGCCTCTGGGTAACAATCCCTGCCTCCTTTCAGGCCCCTTCCAACCCAGTCCCCTCACACAGCCAGGGTGGTCCACAGGAAGGTGTGTCTGGTCATCCGCTTCTTCATCCATCCATTAGTGATGGACTTACCAAAGACCTACTGAGCCTGACGCTATGCTATGCTATGCTGGGAGGACGCATGCCTCTGTTTCATGCAGCTTACATTCCAGTGAAAGTGAGGTGCAATAACAAATAAAGACACTCTAAAAAGGCAAGTGTTTCTCTGCTATTCATAAGGCGACTAAATATTCACAAGTAGTTTGTCACTCCTTCTTTCTAGTCTGTCTTTGTCTGGAAGCTCATCTGAAACCTGTCCACCATCGGTGACCCTGCTGATATCTAAAATATCTGTGGCATAGCTTCCAGAATCACAGCAACACACAAGCACCACAGTATGACAAACTGACAGACGAGTGGTGATCGGGCACTGTTTTGTTCTGCTGTGCATAAGGTCGCTATGAGTCGGTACTGACTTGATGGCACCTAACAACAACAACAACAGCAAAAAGTCAAGTGGTGAGAAATGTTTACAAGAAAGACTAAACTTGGGAAGAGGGTGGAGAGGAACCTTAGACAGAGAGGTCAGGGGAAGAGTCTCTGAGTAGGTGATATTTGAACCAATATGAAAGAAAGGACTGAGGGAGTTAGCCAGCAGGGTACCTAGAGAAAACACACTTGAGGCAAAGGGTATGTGTATGTGTAGGTGAGCAAGGGGGTACCTGTGTGCATGCTGTGTGTGAGCATGTCTTTGTATGTCTACATACATGCATGTGTGTGCATGCATCCATGTCTGTGCATACAAGTGCAAAAGCCCTGTGGCAAGTAGGTTTTTAAGGTCTTTGAGTTCCTGACAGGTGCACACACATGTATGTCTACATACATGCATGTGTGTGCATGCATCCATGTCTGTGCATACAAGTGCAAAGGCCCTGTGGCAAGTAGGTTTTTAAGGTCTTTGAGTTCCTGACAGGTGCTTTCTCACCTCTGCTCCCTGGCACACTCAGTCCAAATACATACTCCTTTGCTCTCCTGGTTGGCTTTCATTAACCCGTTAGACATTCACTCCAGCATCTCATCCTCCAGAGAGACCGTTCCAGAACCTCACTCCTAGCTGGGCTAGAGGACCTGTCATAGCATCTAACAGAGTAGATGGTGATTGAGTGTTTGCAATGTGAGGGGCTAGAGTGGTGACCTCAGGGTTATGTCAGCCATGGGAGAGGAGACACCGTAATTGAGAAGAGGGTACCAAACAGCACTACTAGTTAGGAATAGGTAGACAGTGGGGAGAGAGGCAAGGAAGAAAGGAAAAGAACCAGAAACTCTTGTTGGTTCTGTTGTCTGATTCATTTCTGTGTCCTCAGCCCCTGACCATGAGGCTTGCTTGGGCTACTAGACTGTGGGCCAGAGTGACCGTGGGCCAGTACTGGGCCAAGGTTCTCAGCCCACCAGTCCTCCAGTGCTCAGTGCTCATCATGAGGGGTTAGCCACAGACCCTGCAGCCTGAGTTCCAGGAAAACACATGAAGCCAATCTGGCTTCCTTTCCTCACGCTGCTGACAAGTGGTTTTGAAGAACAGAACTGTATTTTCTCATGTGTTCACCTAGGAAGCTAGCAGTTGGAATTCAGGGCACTGGGGACGGCTCTCTCTGTCCGCTCTAGGGGGAACATCTTTGTCTCAGCTCCTCCAGCTGTCTCCTCAGCATTCTTTGCAGAGCAACACGTGGTATCTCTCTGTCACCATTTCTGCTTGCTTCTCTCGGTGTTCAACCTGCTCCTTTTATAGCTCAGAAGTAACTGAGTCTAAAACACACCCTCCTCAGATATGGCTTCATCAACCTAGCAAAGAAAATAATTTCCCCAAATGGGACACTATCCAAATGGGTTAGGATTCTAGCCAAGGCTTCATAATGGTTCATTCCAGTTCTACCCCCACTGAGAATTTGTCTTTCTAAGGTCAGTTTGAACCACAAGGTCAGTGGTTCAAACTTACCAGCTGCTCCTCGGAAACCCCGTACAGGGTTGCTATGAGTTGTAACTGACTCAACAGCACTTAACAACAACAACCCCAGAGATACTGAAATAAAATCTACATTTAACAAGATCCCAGGGGATTCTTAGGACTTTCCTGGGGATCTTGTTAAATGTAGATTCTGATTCAGTATCTCTGGGGTGGAAAGGCAAATTCTCAGCAGTAGGTTGAACCAGAATGACCCTATTAGAGGCCCTGATCTGAAACACACAGTTTTTGGAGACATATCAGCATATAAAAAAACTGCAACCAAACTCATTTCCTGGAGCCAGGGCTAGAACTGGAGTGAAGCAGGTAAGACAAAAAAATTTAAGGGGATGACAGACAACTCAGTAATTAAGTTACATGATTTGTTATCAACAAACCAGCCACTCCTCAGAAACCCTAAACCGGGTCGCTATGGGTCGGAACCGACTCGACGACATTTAGTAACAACAATTGCCATTGAGTAGATTCGGATCCATAGTGATCCTTGTATTGAATTTCGAGACTATAAATATTTATGGGGAAAAAAAATCTTTATGGGAACAAACTGTCTCATCTTTCCCTTTTGGAGCTGCTGGTGGGTTAATAGTCCAGTGCTTACTCTACAGTGCAACCAGGGTTGTTAGCCCAATATATTAATAATAAAAATGAATGCAAATAAAATCCATCATGAACAAAACACTAAAGATGTAAATAAGATCAGGATCAGGGTTAGAATCAAGTTCAGTGATATACCTTCTAGACCAGTTTTATGGATTGAAACTGTGTCCCCCCATCTCCCCTCCGCTGCCTGCCCCCAAATAGGTATACTGGTTCCCTATACCCATAAATCAGGAGCTCTGGTAGTGTAGTGGTTACAAGAAGGGCTGCGAACCTCAAGGTCAGCAGTTTGAAACTATCACCTATTCCGTGGGAGAAAGACGAGGCTTTCTGCTCCTGTCAATATTTACAGCCTCAGAAACCCTATATGGGGTCGCTGTGAGTTGGAACTGACTCTACCGCTCACAACCACCACCAGCACCAGCACCACCATACACATAAATATGATTCTATAGGAAATAGGGTTTGTTTGTTATGTGAATCAGGACTATTGCTGTAGGGGACTCCCTGTGTGGCACAAAACTGGACGCGCGCTAGAGTTCTAACTGAAAGGTTAGTAATTCAAACCTACCCAGAGGTGACTCACAAGTAAAGGTGGCAATCTGCTTCTGAAAGGTCACAACCTTGAAAGCCCTACAGAGTGCACACATGCAGTTGGCATGACTTGGAATCAGCTCAGTGACAACTGACTTAAACAAGCCAGTTGTTCTTGTTAGGTGCCATCAAGACAGTTCTGACCCAGAGCCACCCTATACTATGAGAACAAAATACTGCCAGCCCTGTGCCACCTTCACACTTGTTATGTTTGAGCCCATTGCTGCTGCCACCTTCCCGATCCATCTCAGTGGGCTCTTCCTCTTTTTCACTGACCCTCCACTTTACCAAGCATAATGGTATTTGTCTTTCTAAAGTCAGTTTCAACCTTCTCCAGGGACTGGTCCCTCCTGATAATATATCCAACATATGAGACACAAAGTCTCACCATCTTGCTTTTAAGGAGCATTCTGCTTGCACTTCTTCCAACACAGATCTGTTTGTTCTTCTGGCAGTCCATGGTACTTTCAATATTCTCCTCTAACACCCTAACTCAAATGCATCAATTCTTCTATGGTCTTCCTTATTCATTTTCCAACTTTCACATGCATATGAGGCAACTGAAAATACCGTGGCTTGGGCCAGGTACACCTTAGTCCTCATACTGATACCTTCGTTCTTGAACAGTTTGAAGAGGTCTTGTACGGCGTGGCTTGGGTCAGAGGCACCTTAGTTCTCAAACTCACATCTTTGTGCTGAACACTAAAGAGGTCTTGTGCAGCAGATTTGCCTAGTGCAATGTCATTTGATTTCTCAACTGCTGCTCCCATGTGTGTCATTAGTTGATCCGAGCAAAATGAAGTCTTCAATCTTTTCTCCATTTATTATGATGTTATTTGTTGGTCCAGTAGTGAGGGTTTTGTTTTGTTTTTTGCCTTGAGGTGCAACCCATAACGAAGGCTGTGGTCTTTGATCTTCATCAGTAAGTATTTTAAGTCCTCTTCTCTTTCAGCAAATGAAGTTGTATCATCTGCATATTGCAGGTTGTTAATGAGCCTTCCTCCAATCCTGATGTCATGTTCTTCTTCATAAAATCCAGTTTCTTGGATTATTTGCTCTGCATACAGATTGAATAAGTATGGTAAAAGAATTCAATCTTGGCGCACATTTTTCCTGATTTTAAACCATTCGGTGTTCCCTTGTTCTGTTCAAACGACTGCCTCTTGGGGCAGGTTCCTCACGAGCACAATTAAATGTTCTGGAATATCCATTCTTCACAATGTTAGCCATAACTTTTCATGGTCCACACAGTCAAAAGCCTTTGCCTAGTCAATAAAGCACAGGTAAATCTCTTCCTCATAATGTCTGCTTTTAGCCAAGATCCATCTGACATCAACAATGATGTCCCTCATTGAATGTTGTCATCTAAATTTAGCTTATACTTCTAGCAGTTCCCTATCGATGTACTGTTGCAGCCATTTCTTAATTATCTTCAGCAAAATTTTATTTGTATGTGATAATATTGACATTGTCCAATGATTTCTGCACTCTGTTGGGTCACCTATCTTTTGAAAGGGTACAAATATAGATCTCTTCTAATCAATTGGCCGAGTAGCTGTCTCCCTAATTTCTTGGCATACATGAGTGAGTACCTCCAGTACTGTATCTTGTTGAAATATTTCTATTTGTATTCCATCAATTCCTGGAGCCTTGTTCTTTGCTAATGTCTGCAGTGCACCTTAGACTTCCTTCAGTACCATTGGCTTTTGGTCATATGATACCACTTGAAATGGTTGAACATCTTTTTGGTACAGTGATGCTGTATATTCTTTCCATCTTCTTTTGATGCGTTCTGAATCATTCAGTATTTTGCCCATAGAATCTTTCAACATTGCGTGTCAAGGCTTGAATTTTTATTTCAGTTCTTTCAACGCTAAGAAACGAATGCTGAATGTGTTCTTTACTTTTGGCTTTCTAAGTCCAGGTCTTTACACATTTCATTATAATACTTGACTTTGTCTTCTTGAGCTCCCATTGAAATGCTCTGTTCAGCTCTTTTGCCTCATCATTTCTTTCTTTTGCTTTAGCTGAAAAGCAAGTTTCAGTGTCTTCTGGCACCCATTTTGGTGTTTTCTTGCTTTCTTAATGACATTTTGCTTTCTTCCTGTATGATGTTCTTGATGTCATCCCACAACTCTTCTGGTCTTTGGTCATTAATGGCTAATGCATCAAATCTGTTCTTGAGATGATCTCTAAATCAGGTGGGATATGTTCAAGGTCATATTTTGACTCTCATGGACTTGTTTAACTTTTCTTCAGCTTCAGACTGAACTTGCATACGAGCAATTGATGGTCTGTTCCACAGTCTGCTCCTGGTCTTTTTGGCTAATAATATGGAGCTTTTCCAAAGTCTCTTTCCACAGAAATAGTCAATTTGATTTCTGTGTATTCCATCTAGTGAGGTCTGTGGGTATAATCGTCTTTTATGTGTTTTTAAAAAGGTATTTGCAATGAAGAAGTCATTAGTCTTGCAAAATTCTATCATATGATCTCCAGCATCATTTCTATCACCAAGGCCATATTTTTCAACTTCTGATCCTTCCTTTGTTTCCAACCTTTGCATTCCGATCATCAGTAATTATTAATACATCTTGATTGTATATTTGATCAATTTCAGACTGAAAAAGTTGGTAGAATTCTTCATCACTGGCTTTAGTGGTTGGTGGGTAAATTTGAATAATAGTAACTGATCTTCCTTGTAGGCGTATGGATATTATCCGAAGTCCAGTAGTCATTGTTGTCATTGATAAGTGCCATTCAGTTGGTAATGACTCATAGTGACCCTGTATAGGGTTTCCGAGGAGCAGCTGGTGGATTTGAACCACCGACCTTCCGGTTGGCAATCTAGTGCTCATCCTACAGTACCACACCAGGACTCCCAATCCAATAGAAAGGGTCCTAGTTATAAAGTGAGCAGAAGAGGCAGAGATACACACAGGAAGACTAGGAAGGCAAAGATGGAGACAGATGCAGCTATGTGCATTGCTGGCAGCTATTTGTTGTTGTTAAGTGCCATCAAGTTGGTTCCGACTCATAGAAACCCTATATAGGATTTCCAAGGAGCAACTGATGAGTTTAAACTGCCGACCTTGAGATTCAAGCTACTAGAAACTGAAATAGATAAGGAAGAACTTCCCCCTAGAACCATGACCTGAATTTGGACTTCTAGCCTCCAGAACCATGAGAAAATAAATTGATGTTCTGTAAATCCACCCACTGTAGTATAGTAAAACTCAAAAGAGCCAGAACCTATATAAGGCAGAAACCTGTCAGGAAAGGAAAACTCACTGGATATATACGAGGTAGGATTCTTCATAAAGAGCGATAGAAAGGTGGTAAGCATATTGTCAAAGGGAGAACATTTCAAGCCCCAGAAAATCAGTGCAGTACGTTGAATTCCGGCTCTCACAGTTTTCTCTGTTATTTGTATTACAGAAGGTCTAAAACAACTGCCCAAACTACACTTGGTCTGCAGCCCCTCGGGTATCAGAGAAAAAGTATGTTGTCATAGCCACAGAATTAGAGGCTAGGTTGTTACACAGAACCATTACAGCAAAAGCTGACTATGCAGCGTAACCTGCCTAAGGAAACCTAACTAGCAAATGGTAGAGCTGAACCTGGTACCCAAGCAGTTTCAGACCAGAGTGCTTAAAATGAAAATACTATGAGACTTTGGTGTGAAAGGACCATATAGATGTGTGCTCAGGTTACCTGGCTTGGTTCAGTCCTTCAACTAGCCTTGACTTGGCCTTATTCACATAACATAGAAACCCGTATTTCTAAAGAGGATTACATCCGCAGGCATATTTTTGTTGTTAAGTGCCATTGAGTCAATTCTGCCTCATAGGATCTCCAAGTCTATAAATTGTTGCAGAAAAGGAAGCCTCATGTTTTTCCCATGGAGTGACTGGTGGGCTTAAACTGCAGATTTAGTAGTTTGTAGTCCAGTGCTTTCTCTACAGCATCACTGGGTTCCCATCCATTGGTTGTTGTTGTTAAGTGCTGTTGAGTCGGTTCCGACTCAAAGAAACCCTGTATAGGGTTTCCGTGGAATAGCTGGTGAGTTTGAACCACCAAGCTTGCGGTTCAAACTGACCTTATGGTCAAGTGCTTATCTTACAGTGCCACACCAGGACCCAACATATATTTTGGGGGTACATTTCATGCCATAACAGATGCTAAAGGGTTCAGCTGAGCTGGGATCAACTTTTACTCTTACAGCTGGTTGAGGTAAAGGTAGTGAATTTCATATGGATCAGACAAGGGAAAGCCACAAGGAGGAGAAAGCTAGTGTGGCGGTGCCTCCAGAGAAGTCCAGAAGAGCTTCTCAGCAGAGAGAATTTGGAGGCATTGGGAGATTCTCAAAGGCTACAGAAGGACTGAGCCACCAACCCATCTAGAGATGCTCAGAACCACACCAAGAAATCCAAAGGGGATTCCTAGTTTGGAGTCATAGTAATTTCCAAGGAGCACCTGGTGGGTTTGAACCACTGATCTTGAGGTTAGTAGTCCAGTGCTTATCCTACAGTATCACACCAGGACTCCAAAGTACCTACAGTAGTTCCTCACTTTTCCAAGTGAGATTAAAAAGATTGAAAACCAAATTTTCATCCTGGGACATAGAAGGGAAATACATCCTTAAAGTCCTTAAAGCAGCCGGAGGTCAAATACTTTAGAAGCCAAGTCTATTGAATTGTGCTTGTTAAAATTCCAGGTTGCATATGGTACCCTCAAGCCTGGGCCCACTGCTCAGGATGACCACAGTGGAGACTGTTAGCTGACCAGAGAATCTCCCCTCCCTTTTTTCTACAGTAAAGAATTGTCATTGGGCATGGGGCCACCTAGCAAGGGACTACACTTCCTAGCCCTTCTTACAGTTACATAAAGACATGGGCCAGGTTCTTGTCCATAGATAATGCATGAGTGGAAGACAGGGTCCAGGACCCTCAAGACAGCAGATGTGCATCATCCCTTGGGTGAACCTGAAGGTAGCAATGGCTGGACTGCAGCCATGCAGGTGAGGACCAAGCCTAGAGATGAAGGAGTCTAGAAATGATGAACACCTGAGTGCATAGATGCCTAACCAGATGGAACAGAGTCTAGGATATGATCCCAGATTTTCCCAGGGAAAAAAATCTCTTACTATGAGCACCCCACACTTTGAATTCTGCCTTTCTGGGTTCTCTGAGGAGTCCCTGGGTGGTGCAAATGATGAAAGCATTCAGCTGCTAACCCAAGGGCTGAATATGCAAGTCCATCCGGAGGCACCTTGGACAAAAACCTGGTGAGTGCCTTCTGCAAAATCAGCCATTGAAACCCCAAGGGGTTACAGTGCTCCTCTGGTACACATGGAATCACCAAGAGTCAGAACCGTGTCCATGACGACGGGTTTGGTTTGGGTTTTTGGTATTCTCAGAACCGTATTCAGGCATTGCACTCTGACCTGCTGGCTCCCTTCCTCCAGAGAGTAGCCCCTCAGCCAACTTAAGTTATGAAAGTTCTGCAGAGAAAACTGGCTTTGGAACCAGGTCACTTACTAGCTGTGCATCCTTGGTAGGTAACTATACCTCTCTGAGCCTCAGTGCCCTGATATGTGGAAGGTATCCATCCTCCTCCTTTCCCCAGAGGACACAAGGAGAGAATGCAGGAGAAAATCAGCATCCGCCTTGGTGCATGATATGTGGTCAACAAAGGTCAGCTCTCTTCAGGGCTTGGAACAGGTTTGTTCAGTTCAGATCCCTGCTGAGAATTTGCATCCCCCTCCCCCACCCCACAGAGACACTGAATCAGAATCTACCTTTGAACAGCAGCCATCATATTAAAATCTCCTTTGCAACGTCAGAATCACCTGGGGATCTTGTTCAACATCAGATTCTGATGCAGTACATCTGGGATGGAGATGCAAATTCTCGGCAGGGGGTCGGCCCAGAATGAACAGGTTCAAAGCCCTGACGTCCTTCTCCCTGACCTTATTCCCAGCAACCTTTGCTAGGAAGCCCCTGGCAGATCTCCTACCAACCCCCACCAAGCCATGACGCAGACTCAAGTTTTTCTTTTGAGTAAGTGACAGGTTCAGGGAGGCGGAACAGAACAAGTACTTAGAGTTCCCAGCACAGAATTCTCTGAAATCAGATTCCCAAGACTCCCTCCCCAGGGCTGGGGACTGAGGCTGGCTCTCCTGGGCTCATGCTGTCCCAGGAAGAAGGAGAAGTGTTGTCGGTGAGGCTGCCCTCCCCCATTCCAGGGGGAGCATGTAGGATGCAGGGAGTGGGAGCAGGCTGGGGCTGGAGACACGTGTTCTGTTTAGTAACAATCGGAATGCTGGGATTATATAAGAGGAAGATGAATTCCTGCGCACAGAGAATGTCAGGGTTACCAGGGGCTGATGGTGGGCTGTCTGGTCCAGCTGCCATCCTCCCAGCCTCCCATTTGTTGTTTCTAGTCCATGGCAACTCATGATGACCCCATGTGTGCATAGCAGAACAGCTTCATTGGGTGTATCTGGCTGTGACCTTTCAGAAGCAGAAAGTCACATCTTTCTTCCAAGGCATCTTTGGCTAAGTTTCAATCGCCCATCTTCTAATTATTGGTCGAATGCAGAACAGTGTGAGCCACCCAGGAATCCTTCCTCCCATTACAGATGAAGAAATGGGGGTGCCCGGAGAGGACACAGTTTACTCAGAGTCCCCCATGGGAGGGGGAGAGGCAGAAGAGGGATTGCTCAGGCGCACCCAGGCCTCTCCCTTGTCTAGCTCTTCTCTGGGTGCAGCCAGGCCTGGTGCTGAAGAGGACCGTTGGTCTTCATGTTCTACATTTATGAACACCAGGGCCAAGGAAGCGTCAGTGACTTGCTGCCTACGCAGGCGTTCTATGAGGACAAAGGATGGGAGGAAGCTGGGCTCCCAAGTAAGCAAAGGCAGTCTCCCAGCCCAGGCTCACCTGACTTCGTGAATGTCAGCCCAGGGGTCTCTCACTGTGCTACTTGTCTCTAAACCTCCATTTTCCAGGCCTAGTACTGCATTACACTCAGCAGCACTTGCCCAACCATCCGGAGAACACCACCCCATCTGTCTGTCTGTCTCTCAGATGCAAATCCCTTGCCTCACTCACATGGATAGCAGGGTCTCGGACTAGCTGTGCCAGCCTGGTCAAGCCTGACACCTCATTCAGAACAGGATGAATACAACTAACTCCTCATGTGGCCCAGGACAGAAGGTGCAGCCACGCAGTAGGTACTGGACTGGCTCCCTTCTCAGACCTCTGTCCTGAGGAAGACACGCTCAGTCCAAAGTGGCATGTCCAATGTTTGGGGGTCAGTGCCCTTCTTGCATCCCACAGGCCTCCCATCCCTTTACCCAATCCTGTCATCCTGACTCATGGTCCGATGTCTATAGAAGACTTTCTATAAAGCTATGGACTGTATCAACCACACACAGCATCAGCCATGTCCTGGCCTCCAGACTCATCTGTCTTCAGACTGCTTCCTGGTGGCATTTGGGACCAATGCCTCTGCTGTGGGCCCACCCTGAGCATTGGGGGATATCTGGTAGCACTGCTGGCCTTCACCCATTCAAAGTGGTAGTGCCTTCTCTGTTGACCATGAAAAATGTCTCCATTGATCCAAATGTCCCCTGGGGGCAAAATCTTTACAATCATCCACACAGCTTCTGCCGCCTGACCTGGTCAGCTCCCCCAGGTACACAGACAACTCCAGACTGAGACCTGGCCCAGACACACCTGGAGGGCCCAGAGGGCCGGGGCTCAGGGCAAGTTTCATTCCCATCCCCCACCCCACACCCTGTATGGAAACCTGCAGACTGTTCCAATGCTACCAAGCTGGGCAGGGGCATCGTAGGGCAGGAAAAGCTCATGGAAATACAGAAAACAGACGAGGTTGTGGACACGGCTTAGAAACAAACCCACTTTAATTGCTAGTGTCCACAGATGCCAGGGCCGCAGCTGTGCCAGGTGAGACTGGACCACACACTTGCCTTACTCAGGGAACCGGGACTGATTGGGGGTGGGGAGGGGGCAAAAGCAGGATGGGGGCTCTACCTGAGGGCAGACATGGAGGCCAGGGTAGGTGTGGGGCATGTATCTGTGTTCGTTCACATGTGAGTACATAGATGTACATGACAAAACACATGTATCTACAGGAACCCACACTGACCCATCCAGAAAGAGGGTCAGGGATAAGAAACCGGATCCCTGAAGGCCCCAAAGGCTGAGGCAGAATCAGAGGGACACATCATGGTGTGTACCGAGTGCCCAGAACTGTCCACACTTCTGCCACTCAGACATGCTGTGTAAATTGGAGTAGGTGCCTTGCCCTCTCTGGGCCTTGGAAAGCCACACTGGGTAATCACTAAGATTCTTTGTGGCCCTAGACATCAATAGTTTTTTAAAGAGATTAAAATACAAAATATATTTGTTGAGAGCCGATGATAAGGGCCTTCTGGTCTATTAAGTTCAAATCCCATGCTGCCAGGGTGCCCAGCACAGCCCAATCTCTGGCACGAGGAAAAGGCCACCAGGAACTTTACTGCCCAGCCTCACCCCAGCTCCGCTCTGGCTCCCAGCTGTTCTCTCCTCCTGCCAACAGCTGTGTGTGCAGAAGGCAATGCGTCAACACAGTGGGGCGGAGCCAGCGCTGGGGACCTAAGTGCACCCCTCACCCTCTGTCTCCTAACATACAGTGGATCAGCACCCACAAGGTGCTCAATCAAGGCTTGAGGAGTAAACACAGTAGAACTAGCTGGGAGGTATGGGGCGGTCTGGGGCACATCACTCTTCCTACCCAGCCTCAGTTTCCTCCTCTGTGAAATGGGAACAAGGAGCAGCAGGAGGAATTCTGCCTGCCCTGTGTTTGGGCAAGTGCTCTGTAAACTGGCAAGCTGGGTTTGGAGGTTAGCATGAAGTTAGGCCTGGGAATCTTCTCTGGGGGCAGGGGAGTAGGTATCCCCAGGGGAGGCAATGAGTGGGTCTGAACTGGGAGGGAACATTAGAGTTTTTACAGTACAATGATTTCCATTTCTACCTGATACACATAAACAGCTGTAGCAACAACAAAGCTCAACCATCAGATACAGGCAAAGGACATGGATGTGTCCGGAAGATGGACATAGTCTAGAACAAAGATGTGGTCTGGGAGATGGACGTGTCTGAGATGTGGACGTGCCCAGGACATGGACGTGTTTGGGAGAAGGGCGTGCCTGGGACGTGGGTGTGTTTGGGAGAAGGGCATACCCGGGATGTGGATGTGTTTGGGAGAAGGACATGCCCGGGATGTGGATGAGGCCTTGGAGAAGGACTAACCCAGAAGATGAATGTGGTGTGGCCACATCCATTTCAAACACACAGAGGTCACTGGCTCAATAACAATGTCAGCTAAGGGCCAGCAGAACAGTGAGCCAGAAGGCAGGCATTTCAGGATTGGGAATGGATGAGAGGATCTCTCCAAACTGTCCCCAAGACCAGGCTGGGTCTTTCTCCAGATGGCGGAGACCTCCCATCCTATGGTCAGTTCCAGGAGGCTTGGCCAGAAGAAGGCATACTGACCCCTCTGACATTAGGGTTGGTTCTACCTCAAGAACAGGTACGTTTTAACCTGAGTGTCAGCCTAAGTCCAGCTATATGCCGGCCTTGTCTCCAGCTCTGGGGACCACATGGAGCTGGACCAATGGGGGAGGCGCAGAAACGAAGGCTCTGGGAAGTGGCAAGGAGGCATGAGAATGCACAGAATTAGTGGCTGTGGTCCTCCGCTGGGGTCAAAGGTCCTAGGACAAGACTGCTGCTGGGGATATAGGTGGCGGGTGTCGGTGCCCCAGCATCCCTCATGCTACTGGATGGTGCATTTGTCCCTCTCTCGGGCCTGGCCCTCCCGCAGGACCTTGGCTTTGATGTACTTGAGGTCACTGTTGACGCTGGGGCGGCGGGCAAAGGGCGACACCATGCCGTAAGCGTCCATATCCTTCACACGGCGCATGCAGAAGGGCCTGGGGTGGAAGGCATCACCGTACTGCACTGAGATCTTCCGGTGCAGAGCGGGGCTCATCTCATGCGGCAGCTTGGCCATGCTGAAGAGCACGTAGAACATCTCATCCACGTTGGTGTTCTTCTTGGCTGACACCTCGAAGTAGGCGCAGTTCTCGTCACCTGACACCAGCAGCTCAGCCTCGGTGGTGGGCACCTGGCGGGAGAGTTCACCGTGGTCGTTCTTGTTGCCGCAGATGACCATGGGCAGCTCGGCCGCCTCCTTGGTCTTGTTCTTCAGGCAGGACTTGACCTCTAGGATCTGTTTCTGGAGACGCTTGACCTCATCAAAGGACTCGCGGCTATCCAGGCTGAAGACCAGGATGAAGACGTCACCTGTGGGGGAGAGAGCCGGGGAGGTGAGTCACAGGCCACTCCTGTCCTCACCCCCTGACCAAATATCTGTCCTAACTGCTTCCACCTGTGGGGGTGCCAAGCCCTTCAAAGGAAGCAAAGACTTAACCCTCACAGTCTCCAATGTCCAGAGCAGGAAGCTGAGGCTCAGAGGGGTTCAATCACTTATGGGAAGCCTCACAGCTAGTAAGAGGAATAACCCAGCTTCAGCAGGGCTAATTCTACACATGGAGTCCTGGTGTGGTGCCACAGTAACCGCTCTGAACTGCTAACCACAAGGTCAGCAGTTCAAACCCACCAGCCACTCCTTTGGAGACCCTATACAGGGTTGCTAAGAATTGGAACCAATTCAATAGCTCTAAGCAACAATTCTAAATGTTTCTGCAGGGCTGGAGGCAGGCGAGTAACCCCTGGAATCATTGGATTGTTTGAATAATCAAGAACCAAGCCAAGCCAAACTAACTACCACCGAGTTGGTTCTGATGCCTAGAGAGGAACCCTCTAGGGCAGAGGAGAGCTGATTATTGGTAGTTTCCAACACTAAATCTTTACCTGAGCAGACAGCCTCATCTTTCTTCCACAGGGCAGCTGATAGGCTTGTACCAGCCAGCTCGAGGCCTGCAGCCCAACACTTAGCCTACATTGCCATCAGAGATCTCTGTGTTAGAATAAGTTAAACGTCATTTCAGTTCAGTGCACAGCCTCAGGACCCTAGCACTTGCTGCACAGTAGGGTCTTAGCATCTGTGGCCACAGGTGAATTTGAGCAGGTCACCAAACTTCTCTCAACCTCTGTTTCCCCATTGAATCGCTGCAGGTGACACACTGCCTGGTGAGATTATTTTGCCAGTTACACGAGACAGTGAACAGCGAGGCATTTAGTACTAGCATGTGGCACGTGCTCGGCCATCTTTGGTGTCGACAAGGGGCTTCATGGCCACTGTCCCACTGAGTCCTCACCAAACCTCTGTGAAGCAGACTTGATTACCTTCCTGCTACAGACAAGCAAAAACTAAGGCTCAGGAAGGGCGAGCAACTTGCCCAGGGACACACAGCTTCAGTGTGGTGAGGCCAAGATTTGGAATGAACTCTGTCCTTCACCTAGCCAGGGCCTGATGTATAGCAGGTGCTCTCTGCTTCTTGAATAATCTGCAGGATGGATAAGTAAGTGAACATCTGCCTCTAAGGCCCACAAGCTACAAGAACTCGCTTCATTGCTCAAGAAAGGTTTTCTATTCAGCTACAGCAGGGGTGGGGAACCTTTTGTCTGCCAAAATTTATAACATCATTCACGGGCCATACAAAATTATCAACTAAAAAATTGGCCTGCTATATTTGACCAAACGTGTTCATTAACTCACCCCTAATGGTGTGGCATTGTGGGTTAATGGGCTAGAATGCAAGGTCCGTTTGAACCATAAGGTTGGTGGTTCAAGTTCACCAGCCGCCCCTCAGAAACACTATACAAGGTTGTTGTAAGTTGGAACCAACTCGATGGCACTGAACAACAACAACAGGATTGCTGTAACTGCGGTTGCCTTGGCAGGGTCAGGCCACCACTGGGCTACTACAGGACCAGACAAGGAGGTGGTGGCATGGAACGCATGGGCAGGAGAGAGAAGGCTCCGTGCCTCCTCCACTGCAGATTTGACTACAATGATCAACCTCAGTCGAAAGGCACCTTCCTTCCTTCTGCTTAAACTCTCCCCAGCCCTGGGGTGGTTGATAGTGATGTCTGTGTTAATGGCAATAATCCTGTTTTACAAACGGGGAAACTGAGACTCAGGGGAGTAAGCAACTGGCCCATGTTCTTGGGAGGAGAGTCAAGCAAGACCAGCGTCTCACAGAACTGGTTGCCTCTGTCCTCTGGGAGGGATATAAGCCCCCATAACAGCACTTGCCAGAGTCCTGGTGTGGCGCTGTGGGTTAATGCATCAGACTGCAAAGCCATTTGAACTGCAAGGTCAGTGGGTCCAGCTCACCAGCTGCTCCTCGGAAACCCTATACAGGGTCGCTATGGGTCGGAATCGACTCAACAGCACTTACCAACAACAGCACTTGCCACATTCAGAACCACATGTCCCTGCTAACTGTGCTCCCAGCAGCACAACCTGATGCAGGGAACTTCCATCTCCTTCTCATCACTGTCCCCGCAGAGCCTAGCACATAGTGGGTGTTCACCAAAGCTGGGTGAATGGATGGGATGGAGTGGGATGAATGATGTGGGCTGTTTTTGAAAGGTATTGCAAAGCAACGTCAGCCTGGCAACGGGTTCTGCTTGGGCTGGCTGCCAAACCCCATCCTGTTAGGCTAATCCTAGGAACCCCTCCCCCCAGGACTCAGCCGCCTTGACATAGTCAAATGCAAGACCACAATGCCAAGCGTCAGAGACCAGCCATGGCTGGCAGCTGGATAGAGAGCTAGCAGCGGAATTAATGGCTTTCAGAATTGCCTGCACTTAAGCACCAGGTTGGAAAATGAGGCACGGGTTGGTGAATGGGGGGAGAAAAAAAAAAAATGCAAGCAGCAGACAGATGTGCTCTGAATGATAGATCCCTGAAAACACAGACAGACAAAACTGATTTCTATTCTAGGGACATATTGAGAGTGCCCGTGTACCCAGGGAGTGTCTGCTGGAGTTCACACCTCACTGATGATGTAACCAGCTCTGGAGGTTGGGGACACTGGCCAAAGGGGCGTGAGTCTTATCAGTAATGTTTAAAGGGACAGGGCAGGATTAGGAGTGTAATTAAAAATTAATTTTGAAGATGTGCACACGGTTCCTCTCAACATCTGCCCTTTCCCTCTGACTCTATCGCTGTTAAGTGCCATCGAGTTGGTTCCAACCCATAGCGACCCTGTTTAGGGTTTCCGAGGAGCCAACCTTGAGGTTCAAACTGACTTTGCAGTCCAGCGCATCAACCCACAGCGCCACATTAGTCTTCTTCATATCATGGGTGCTGGTCCCCTCCCAACTAAGAGAACGTGGCCATTCATACAACACCCATTGTGCACGCATGGGAAGCTTCCCACATGTGCTTTCTTTCAGTTCTCAGAGCCACATGGGAGGGAAGAAAGACTATGTCCTTTGGAACGCTGGAGAGGATGAGCGCCGGGGACTATATTACCTGTCTCTGCTCACCAAGACAGAGAACCTGTCTAAGTCACCAGTTGGTAGAGCCAGGATTCAAACCCGGGCCAATGCAGGGCTTGCTCTACCTACAGCTCCTCCTAAATAATGGCAGGGCTCTGAGCGCAGGTGGGTCATCTGCCCAGTCTTAGTTGGGACTTGTCGGGGATGGGTGGACATGGACATGGGTTTCTTGGTTTAGAAACATTTTGATTTTCGGGGGGGGGGGGGGGGGGGTTGTTATTTTCCTGGTGGCTAGAGGATTATTTGTCCATTTGGCTCTTTCCATTGCTGTTGTTAAGTGCCATCAAGTCGGTTCCTACCCAGAGCAACCCCATATAGGGTTTCTGAGGAGCGACTAAATCGCCATCCTTGCATTTTAAACCAACTTTGCTTCCAGTGCATTAACCCACAGCACCACACCAGGACTCCCTTTCACCAATGGGAAATGACTCTGGTTCCATTTAAAACCGACTACTGAGCACTTCTCATCTCCTCAGGAAGCACTTCACAGGTTAACTCACCTAATTCTCCCAATGACCTTTAACAAAAGGCCAAGTTGACAAATGAAGACACAGAAGCACAAAGAGGGGGAGTCACTGGCCAAGAGTTAAAAACCAGGAAGTAGACGACCCAGGACCCAGAGCCAGGCAGACCAGCATCTGGACTTACACTCTGACCTACCACTTGGCCCCAATAATGTCTGTGATGTCTGTGAGTCCCTACATTCCCAGAGATGCCTTTCTCACCGCTCCCCAGCTGGTCCTCAGGCAGCACGATAGTTTAGGGTATGAAGTATGAAGCCAGATTGGCAGTTACGAGCTGAGCAGCCTCCTTGAGCCAGTTCCTTAAATTCTCTGGGCTTCGGCTGCCCCACTTATAAAATGGAGGCAAACACCTATCTTCCTATGTATTTACATGTGAGTCCCTGGGCAGGACAGTTACTGCACTTGGCCTCTAACCGGAAGGTGAAAGGTTGGAGTCCACTCAGAGGTACATCAGAAGAGAGGCCTGGCTATCTACTTCCAAAAATATGAGCCACTGACAGCTGTATGGGAACACAGTTCTACTCTGTCGCACAACAGGTGAACAGTGAGTTGGAGTAGAACCAAGTCACTGGTTTTAGGCATTTATATACACATTTATATACACTGGTTTTAAGGAGCTCTGGTAGTGTAGTGGTTACAAATCAGGCTGCTAACGTCAAGGTCAGCAGTTCGAAACTACGAGCTATTCCACAGGAGAAAGATAAGGCTTTCTGCTCCAGTAAAGATTTACAACCTCGGAAACCCTGTACAGGGTCGCTATGAGTCAGAACCGACTCCACGGCACATAACCACCACCACCATACACTGGTTTTATGTGGTGCTGCTGGATAATGCACTGGACTGCAAGGTCAGTTTGAACCACAAGGCTGGCTGTTCAAACCCATCAGGCGCTCCTTGGACAGACACCCTATACCAGGTCGCTGTGGGTCAGAACCAACTCAACAGCACTTAACAACAACTACATATACAGTGGGATGGTTCCACAAGATAAGCATTGGACTTCGAAGCACAAGGACCACAGTTTGAGCCTACCAGCTACTCCTAGGGAGAAAGATGAGGCTTTCCTGTGAAAATTTAAAGTCTCAGAAACCCTACACAAGTTCACAAGTTCACCTCAATGGCTCTTAACAACAACTCCCAGGTGAACACATGCCAGGTGCTAAGAACAGGGCCAGCTAGCCCAGACTTCTTTATAAGTGTTGGCTATTACCATGGCTGATACTATTACCAAGCCCCTTGTTTGGGCAGAGACCCACACACACACATCCTCTTGGCTAATGGCCGTTCAGTCACAGCCTTTGCTCTCTCGGAGGCCTGTGTCCAGAGCAAGGTGGAGCAGGTGCCTGACCGGCAAGGCGGGGGGGCAGAATGATGGACAGCAGGTGCACATTAGTCTGTTACCTGGGAAGATGGCCCCACTGCAGGTGTGTGTGTATGTGAGTTCATGAACTGCAAGGCAGCCCCTGTCAAGAGGAATCACTCTAGGGCCAGGAAAGGAGGAGGAACAGAAACAGGAAATACAAGGAAGAGGAGGGATAAGTGATGTGACATCAAAGAGATGGCAATCAACAGGAAACAAAATGTGAATGAATTGTTCAATGGAAAACTGATCATCTGCTCTGTGAACCTTCACCCAGTTCACAATAAAAACTTACATAAAAAAAAGGTAAAGAGTAAGTCTCCAGAGCCAAACAGAACAGAGAGTGGACCCGATTCCACCTCCGGTTTGGGCAAGCAGCCACACCTGTGCCTGTTTCCTTGTGCGTTTTATCTCAATCGATGAATAGGTCCAGGTCCCGCAAGGGCCTTACCTGTAAGGATGGAGAGTCTGCGCATGGCGGGGAAGGGGTGGTTGCCCGAAGTGTCCAGGATGTCCAGCTGGTACATGTCACCGCGGATGTTGTAGACCTTGCGGTGGAAGTCCTCAATGGTGGGCGTGTACTGGTCCTCGAAGCGGCCATTGAGGAAACGCGAGACGATGGAACTTTTGCCCACCCGAGAGGCCCCCAGCACCACCATGCGGTACGAGTTCTTGGCGGGCACGCTGAGCGTGCAGTTTCCGCTGGACAAGGTCTTCATCATGGCTCGGGGCTGTGGCACAGAGCAAGGAAGGAACAGGAGTCAGAGGGCCGTCGGCCATGCTGTTCTAGTCTCTGCAAAATGGAATAGCTAAACTATGTTCTAATAGACTTTGGAGTTCTATCCACCCATTCATTCATGCTGTCTTTTGTTTACTGTCCTCTTCATTCATCCATTCACTCACTCGCTCATTCACACTCCCTCTTAGTTAGAAGGTCACTGGGTGACTCAAACGGATTGCACTCAACCTTTCATGACTGAAAGGTTGGTGATTTGAACCTACCCAGCAGTGCTGCAAAGGAAAAGGCCTGGCAATCCATTCCCATAGATTACAGAAAGACAACCGTCCAGGGCACAGTTCTACTCTGTAACAAATGGAGTTGGCACTAGTCAAAATGGACTCAATGGCGCAAGACAACAACACTAGATAGAGCACAGCACTGCTAGGGTGTGAAGCTGCACTGTATCACTAATTCGTTCTTGAGCTTCACTGTATCACTAATTGGTTCTTGATCTTCACTGTATCACTAGTTCATTCTTGATCTTCACTATATCACTAATTCATTCTTGATCTTTGGTAAATAGCTTAACCTTTCTGGGCTTTACTTTTCTTCTCTGTAAATCAGATCCACCTCACAGAATTGTTGCACAGGGCTCAGCCATGGGGACTCTCCAAACAGGCTAGCTAGCCTTAGAATCTGCCCTTTCCCAAGTTCATCCTTCCCTTCCACCTTGGCCTCCCAGCAGCCTAGGGTTCCAGAACATGGCACATGGAAGGTGTCAATTCTCAAACACAGGGAGTCAGGGGCACTCAGCCCTCCCAGGAAAGCAGGGAAGGCTGTGTCCAGATGGCATCCACCAAGCTCCAAGCCCAGTACTGGGATGGTTCATGGAGATGCTGGAGAACACTCATTTTCAGACCTGCTCTTTGCATTGGGAGGAGGGGTCTCCTTCCACCTGGAGAGCAACCCCACCTGCCCAGGTATTTGCCCCACAGGCCCATAGAGTCTGTCCACCTCCAGGAGACCTGAGGCCCAGGCCAGGGCTGGGGTGGCTCTGAGGAGAAGAGGTGGGGCGGGGGGGCGGGGAAGTGGAGGGGACAGAGGGCATGGGGAACTCTCAGAGAAGAGCCTGCAGTTAGAGAAGACCATTGAACAGGGAGAAAACTAGCACTGTCCTTTTAGAAAACTAACAGGTGGAACCATGAGTCTGGGTGGCCAGGGTGTGAGGACCAGGGAGTGCCCCGTGGGTGACTCTAGGTTCCTACACAACTCCAAGGACTGTGAATCTGGGGCAAACCTAGAAACTTGCCCAGAAGTCTTCTGGTCCTCATGAAGGAGGCTGAAGAGCTCCAAGCTCCAGACTCCAAGAGGAGATAAGTAAAACTCCAGGCCTCTACCAGACCCACTCCAAAAGCCTGCCCACCTTCCGTTCCTGTCTCAGCTCCCACCAGAATCCCTCCCAGGACCCCTGAGCCCAGTCCCTCTAGTAGTCTGAGCTCAGCTGAGGTCTGCTTCCTCTCCTTTGCTCCCTCAGAACACGCCTTCCTCCTCTTCTACATTTCAGGGCCTGGCTCAAAGGCCCCCTCCTCTCCAAAGGCTCCCCTGCTCCCCCCATCTCTAGGCTGCTTCTCAGGTGAAGAACTGTCACGTGGGGTTGTGCAGGTCTCACACTGCATGATAGCACCCAGCTGGGTGGGCAAGTAAAAGCTATGTCAGGCAAGGAAGAGGTATCTGTTCAGCTCAGACGCTCAAAGTACTCTTGCCCAGTGAGCACAAGGGGGTGGTGTGTGCTAGCAACAATCGGGTCCTCCCCATTGTGGATGGATGCACTCAGCCATCTGCCCTATCCATTCACTTCAATGCACTCTCCAACCTTCTCGTTTTCTATACCTGCCAGGATGCTTAGTCTGAGACTTGAGGTAGGGAGGTCTCTCACAGGTGGGTCTTCTGGAAAACACCCTGTTCTTCATACTGAAGAATCTACAAACATGCTTCCTACTCACCCAAATCCCTGAGCAGGGGTGTACTGGTAAACCAGTGGTCAAAGACACCTTCCTAACAAGCCCTGATCTATGTAGCTTTTCTCTGTTTCCATAGGATGAGCACTCGTATCATGGCCAATTGCACGTTACCAATGTGGCCTCAATGAACGCTGAGTTACAAGAAAAACTGCTGTCAGCCAGTTCAGAGCACTGCTGACCGAGATCTGGTAACAGTGAACTTTAAGCACATGTGTGTCGTGTGCACGTCCTGTAGTTAAGCATGTACCATATTTAACGATAATAAGAGCTGACATTTATTTTGTATTTAGTATGTGTCAGGTACTGTTCTAAGTGCTGCACACGTGTTAGCCTGCTTTGTGCCCTCAGGAATCCCAGAAGGCATCAGGACACTACCTCTATTTTACAGAAAGGTTACCTAGCAAGTAACCAGCAAAGGAGGGGTCTGACCCTAGTCAGTCTACTCACTCCACGCTGCTGAGTCTGTCTCCTAGGCGTCTCCTTCTGAGGTTCACGTTATTTTCCCTGATGCACAAGTACGTCAGGACCACAACACTCAGAAAGCTTTTGTGGCTGATCCACTCAATTCCAAAGGCACCATGGTGGAGCTCCAAGCACTAAGATCTCATTCCTACCCATCCATGCCGGAAGCCATCTTTGAGAGTATCCCATAGGATTGTGGATGGTACCATGTATGTCGTAGGTGTTCAAGAAATGGTCCATGAATAGCTTTTGTTCTTGGCTTCCCTACAGCCTAACTCTGGGCACCTCATCCTCACTCTAACCCTGCCTGGCTGGCCCAGGGGCTGTGCTGAGGGGCTTTACCAAGGGCAGTCCTGCTGGAGACCTCCATGACTCAGCCCCTGTGCTTTGGGGAGCTGCCCTGGGGATGCCTGTAGGTGGGAAGTGGGGCAACAATGAACCCCTCTTCCTGCTGGCCGAGGCAGCCTAGGCTTTCAGTGGAGAGGCTGCTGATGGTCACCTGTCTGGACAAAGGAGAAGGTGGAGCTCAAGGACCAACTTTGTCTCAGTCACGTCCTCTCTTATCCCTA
This sequence comes from Chrysochloris asiatica, assembly GCF_000296735.1. NCBI lineage: Eukaryota > Metazoa > Chordata > Mammalia > Afrosoricida > Chrysochloridae > Chrysochloris > Chrysochloris asiatica. Next base: position 6,999,426 of record NW_006408594.1, read on the forward strand.
GCCCAGAGACCATGGTACAGGCACACTGTATCAGTGACTAACTGGGCCTGAGGAAGTCAGTTAGAGGAGGCAGGGAGTCAGAGAGAGGAGATGGAGTTGGGGAATCACAAAAAAAAAAACAGAGTCAGAAAGAGGAGACAGGGGGTCAGAGGAGGTAATAAATCAGAGAGAGGAGGCAGGGAGTCCCGGAAGCAGAGGAGAAGAAACCACCAGTAGCTTTCTTTTCAGAGACACATTTTCACATGGCCTCAGGCACGTGGGGCTGGGTGAGGCATCCAGACACCTGGACATCAGGTGACAGTACCTCCGTGGCTCTGTAAACCCCTCCCCCAGAGGAGGCGCTGAGGAGTTAAGGGCAGTCCCATGGACAGAGCAATCGATGCCCACTCCACACACTCCTTCCTCACTCAGCAGACCCCACACGGGGAGGAGCAGACAGGGTCAGAGTGCGAAGGTTCCTTTGAGACGAACCTTCTGAGTCCAACCATGGGGTCTCATTGTGGACCACCACCAGCAGGGTGCCAGCAGGGTGCCTGACAGTAAGTTCTGTCACTGGGCTGACCCCACCTCAGAGCTACTCTGAGGGCAGCTGGGAGGCAGAAGTCCCCGGAGCAGAGATGGAACCCAGAGGCATTGACAGTGCCTTCTTCTGTCTGCTGGGGACACAAAAGCTCAGAGAGGGTATGTCACTCTCCCAGCTCACACAGCAGAGGACTGGCTAGGCTGGGCACAGAACCAGCTTGTTTGTCTTCAAAGGCTGTGTTCTAAACTCTCTAAAATCCCACGCCCTGGCCAAAACTGGAGTCCCTTTTCCAAATAGCATCTGACTCAGCGTAGTCTCCGCCTGTGTCCACAGACAGGGCAATGACCCCTGAGCATATTATGGCCTCATCTCCTCTCTCCCTGCAGGCCACCAGGGACGGACACCCTGCCCAGGGCTCTTTCCCAACCCTGGTTCAGCCATCACCCAGCATATGTGTCTGTGGAGCCACCCCCTCCTCTGTGTGGCTGGAAGATGGGGGAGTCAGATGGGACAAGGGAAACAGGAGAGTCTGAATGATGTGTCCTCCACGGTCCCCTTACCCCCACCCCATGTGAGATACACACACACCCCTCGAGCATCCTGTTACAGCCACCCTAGGCACTCTCACTGTACTCACTGGTCCCCATTCTCCACACTCAAGGGTGATCTGGGGGCTCTGCAGAGCCCACCTCCCCACCTGTGATAGATCAGCATGGTAGAAATAGGTAGACATCAGCTTCCAACAGTCAATTCTGCCTCTCACCCGCCCAGCAACCTTAAACAACTAGCCTGGCCCATTGGGGCTCGAGTGAGCCGTCTGTGAAATGGGTATGGTAGGCACAAACCCACCCTGTTACCCACCCCTACCCCCACCCAAGAGTCCATCAAGAAATTGCGGCTGCCACGGCTTCTGGTTAAGGTGCTAGGCTCCTTTTTTGTGGCACTTTCTCTGGGTAGTCCAGTGGCGGGGCTGGAGGATGCCTCTCTCATCTCATCTCTGATGACACCGGGAGTCTGACTCACCGGCTTCTGAACTGGCTGTCCCTTCTCTCCTGGTCTCCTAGCTCTGCATGTGGTCCTGCACAGCATCCCTCCCTCGTCATCCTGCCAGGGCTGGGGAAGGGGGGCCGGGAGACAGAGAGGAGCCCCACCACAGCTGCCTGGGCAGGGTCCCCGTGGCCTGCTAAACACAGGAAACTCAGGCGCTGAACCAGATCAAAGCTATAACCTGCCCTGCTCCCAAGGGGCTGTTGCCAGGGCTGGACACAGGGGTCAGCTGACAGTTCTTCTCCACTCAGGCATGAAGCCCGCACTGGTTTAGGACAGGGGAGGGAGTGTTTGAGGACGGTAAAAGCTCTTCCTCTAGGAACAGAGTCAACACACACCCACCACCACCACCACCACCACCACCGTTGCCCTAGATCTCTTGACTAGAAAGCGCCTGGCACCAACCCTAGCAAGTGCTTATTATTCAGTCTTTGTTTCCCAAACTAGATGAAGGGCCTAGCACCCTGCCTGGCACATAGTAAGTGTTCAAGTAACTTAATTAAGTAGATAAAAGTCGGTACCACCCAAGTGTTCAATTTAACTTTGCCCAGACGTGTAACTCCTGGTGTGGTACTCACTGTAGGATCAGAACTGGACTGTGAACCACAAGTCTGTGGTTCAAATCCACCAGCAGCTCCTCTGAAACCCTCAAAAGGCTGGCTGTGCGTCAAAAACAAACTAGAAGGCACTTAACAACAGACTTGTATACAAAGTAACTCTGGTTGCATAGTGGGTTACAAGCTGTTAACAGCAAAGTCATCAGTTTGAATCTGCCATCCGATTCGTGCAAGACTGGAACGGACTCAGGGGCACAGAACTACCACCAGACTTGTGCTCCGCTTTCTTCCTGGCCATCCCATTTTTTATCCAGCTCTCCCTTTCTGTTCCGTTCTGTTGGCGTGTCTCTCGCCTACCTGGGAATGTCGGGCTGGACCTCTTGCACGACTCGGAGGGCTGCCTGGAAGCGCCTGGAGGTGCGGGGAACAGCCTACCGCTCCGGCCGCTGAGTCGCCCAGAGTCTGCGGCGGCTCCTGGGTCACTGCGCCGGGCTCCTCCTCTGCGCGGCTGGGAGCGCCAGGCTGGGCGCTGCCGGGCGAGGGGACGCGGGGAGTCGGTGCCCCATGGATGGACTCCGAAGGCTCTGCGGGGTCCGGACACCCGGTGGGCTCCGGCTCGTTGCCGTCGGCCGGGCCCTGGCCGGACCCGGGAACCTCCTGCTGAGCCAGGTGCCCGGAGTCGCGGGACGTTGGATTCCGGGGTCCCCGCCTGAGGATACGGGGCTAAGGAAGGGCGGTAGGGAAGACCTACGGCTTCAGAGAGGATCCCTAGAGACTCCGGTGGCGTCTTTCAGAGGTTACAGTGGGTGCGTGCGTATGTCCTGGGAGGGTGAACCTGCCCTGACCATCTAAATCACCTTCTCCTCCCGCCCCAATGGTGGAAGCTGAGGGGCTGCCCGGCTCGGTCTCCTCTGCCCGCAGCTCTGCAGCTCTCCCCCGGGGTCCTTTCTCCAGGCGAGGTGATGCCAGCAGCCGAAGGAAGAGCAGGGCGCTCTGCTCCGCGCGCGTGTGGGAGGAGGCCTTGAACGCCGCTCCCAGGCTTCGCAGCACCAAGTTCTTCTGGAAAACGCCTGCTCCTCCCACTCCACCGCCTCCGGTTCCCGAGGAGGCGAACTTTCCGTGGGGCCCTGGCTCCTCCCTTCTGCCCGCTTCCGAAGATGAACCCCCTTCGGTCTCCCGCAGGGCGAGGTCGCTGGTCCTTCTGAAAAGTGCTCGAAGCTCGGGCTCCTGATAGCGGTCCTAGGGGCAGAGGCCAACTCAGACCTGCAAGCTGTCTCCTGCGCGCGCGAGTGTCCCTCTGCGTCCCCGCCGCGTTGTGCCCACCTGCTCCCTGGGCGCCCGGAGCTGCCCGGCCCGCCGCTGGCGTCCGCTCATCAGCTAGTGCCCCGCGGCCAGCCTCCAGCCGTGCGTTCCACCAATGGGCGGCGCGTCCCGCGGATGGCCCCGCCCCTGCCCGCCCCGCCCGCCGCGGTCCGGTGCCGCTGTCTGGCGGCTCCGCGTGCCCGGGCGCGTGGGGCAGGGGCCGCTGGGGGCGGGCCCGAGGCTGCAGGCGCGCGCACCGTGACCGGAAGGCTGCTCGGGCTTCGGAGACTGACGTCTGCGCGCACACTCACACGCACACCTCCCGGGCTGCAAGCAGGTGACCCACAAGGGTCCCGCCCTCACTGAGCCCCCAGGCCGGCTGCTCACGCGCCCTTCTCCCTCGCGGAGAGCCCCTAGTCAGGTGCTTAACATGCCTGCCCCTCGATTTCGGGGCCGCAGGACCCCGTGGACTGACCCATGGGCTATGCACCTGGAGGGCTGCGTGGCACTGAGGTCTGGGCTCAGAGAGTCCAGCTGGGACCTACCGGGTGCCCTTGGGCATCGTTTTCTCTAGCTTCGGTTCCTGCTGTTCAGTGAGAGCCCTGCGTTAGGTCGGACGTCGGTTGTTCCATGTGTGCCATGTATCTGTTAAGTGCCATATATGTAAACGCCACATCAATAGCATTTTCTTTAAAATCAAAGCATACCTCCATCACCACCACTCCTTCCCCCCCAACATTTTTTTAGAGAATCGTTATATCACTGCCATAAATGGGAAACCAGTATCACTTGCCATAAATAGAAGGTAAAAGTAAAAATAAACACTATGAAAACAAAGTGAGGTTATTACATTCTGGCTGGATACTGTGACCTGCCAAAACTTGAGATGTGCTCTGGTTTAAAAAGGAAGGCTGGCAACGTTGGAAGAGGTGTTAAAGATCTGTTAGCATCCAACAGAGATAGCCTCCTTTGTTTTCTGGAGGCCTACTAGAGAACTGGAAACAGAATCTCTTCATTTTGTGATGTGTGAAGGGCCCGAGTATTGAGTAGATTACACCATAGCTTGTATCATCTAGGAACCCTGAGACTGGGGATGTCTGCCGGCCTACCCCCTGTAGACTTTACTCCTCACCCCCTCCATAATGGACATTAAGGGTCCAGGGTCAGAGCTGAGGGTCCAGCTTCATTAGGTGGGCATTTAAGTCCTGCCTCTGTAACGACCCAAATATTTTATCTAGGTGCTGTGAGATAAAGCACTGGACCGCAAGGTTAGTTTGAACCACAAGGTTGGCGGTTCAAAATCTCCCGCTGCTCCTTGGAAACCCTCTACTGGGTCGCTATGAGTTGGAACCGACTCGGCGGCACTTAACAACGACAACAACAGCTATGGAAAGTCTCTCAGATTTCTTGTGTCTTCTATAAAATATGTATGATACTGCTGGACCCACAAAGCAACAAAAGTGCTGAAATGATCTTGGACATTGATGATAACAAGTGGCTTGCCCAGCTTGTCCCCACTGATTGGAGACTCTTCAGGGAAGGTAATCTGGCAGAGAAGGACAAGTAAAGGGAGAGATGGATTTAGCTTGATCCATGGACCTTTGCTGGAAAGGACTGCCTGCAGAGATGGTCGGGGGTGGGGGGG
>NW_006408594.1:7004599-7007654 GCF_000296735.1 Chrysochloris asiatica
GAAGTATGCAAAAGACTGATGCCTGTTGAGTAGCAGTGTTGTTGAGGGGATTTAAGCTTTCAGGGGAATTAAACTCATATTTCAGATACCTCCTGGCCCCAACAATTCCTAAGTCAATGACACAGTGATAATATACGCAATGTTCATTGAACATTTATTCCAGATGCTTCGTTCTTTCTGTCTCCATCATCTCTGTGTAAAGGGGATAATAATGACACTTGCTTCATTTGATGGTCTTGAGGATCAAATGAGCTAATGCTTGTCAACAACTAGTCACAGTACCTGGCATATTTGTTCTTAGATGTCGTCAAGTCAGTTCTGACTCATAGCAACCCCACGAACAACAAAACAAAACACTACCCGATCCTGCGGCATCCTCACAATTGTTATGTATAAATCCACTGTGTCAATCTATCTCCTAGGGTGTCTTCTTCTTATTCAATGATTCTCTACCAAGCATGATGTCCTTTCTAGGGACGAATCCCTCCCCATAGCATGTTCAAAGTACATGAGACAAAGTCTCCCCACCCTCATTTCTAAGGAGCAGCTCTGACTGGACTTCTTCCAAGACAGATTTGTTAGTTGTTCTGGCACTCCTGGGCTGTATTCTTTCTTATTCAATCTGTATGCTGAACACATAGTCCAAGAAAACGGGTTATATGAAGAAAAACATGGCATCAGGTTGGAGGGAGACTCATTAACAGCCTGAGATATGCAGATAATACGAACTTGCTTGCTGAAAGCAAAGAGAACTTAAAATACTTACTGATGAAGATCAAAGACCACAGCTTTTGGTATGGGTTGCGTCTCAATATAAAGAAAACAAAGATTCTCACCACTGGGCAAATAAACAACATCCATAAAAATGTATATAAATGTAAAGGTAGAAGTTTTGTAACAACAAGAGGGGAGTAGTTAATCTTACAGTCCAGGAACAGAGGACCCTAGGACCATCAAGGGAGAAGAGCACAAGTGGAATGTGGGACCCAGAGAAGCAGCGACACCAGAGATGGAGACAGAGATGAGAGCATAGAGAAATAGAGCAGCTGAGGACTCTAGACTCATGGAAAGAAAAAGGCTGTGTGCTGGCAGCCAGGTCATGGTGGCCAGGAAGCAGTCTTGCAAAATGTGCCCTTTAGCTGTTTAAATGAGTGTTTTTGTGTACACCCCACCACCACCAATAAAACAACAACAACAACAACAAAAAAATGGAATAGAATCAAATACTGTTGAATGATGATGCACGGAGGATATTGTAATCATTACAATGAAATGATGAGTGTAAAACCAATGTTCTCCCATGTAAACTATCACTCAATTCACAATAAAAACTTTTTAAATTGATATAAATATATATTGTTATTGTTGTTGTTAAGTGCCATCGAGTCAGTTCTGAACCACAGAGACCTTGTATAGGGCTTCCAAGGTGAGCTTGAACCACCAATCTTGCAGTTCAAACCAACTTTGCAGTCCAGCACATTAACCCACAGTGTCAGACCAGGATATAAATTGAGTCCTGGTATAGTACTGCAGGATAATGCACTGGACTGCAAGGTTTGAACTGCAAAGTCGTTAAATCCATCAGTCAAGCCTCAGAAACCCTACACAGGGTTGCTATGAGTTGGAACCAACTCCAAGGCACTTAACAGCAACAACAACAATGCAAATAGAGAAAAGATTGAAGTTGTCTAAGATTTCGTTTTGCTCAGATTCACCATCAACACTCATGGAAGCAATAGTCAAGAAATCAAACGATGTATTATTGCATTAGGCAAATCTGCCGCACAAGATCTCTTTAAAGTGTTGAAGAGCAAATATATCAGTTTAAAGACTAAGGTGTGCCTGATCCAAGTTATGGTATTTTCAGTAACCTCATATGCATATGACAGTTAGTGAATAAGGAAAACTGTTGAAGAATTGATGTATTTGAGTTACGATGTTGGAGGAGACTATTAAAAATACCATGTACTGCCAAAAGAACAAACAAATCTGTGTTGGAAGAAGTACAGTGAGAATGCTCCTTGGAAGTCAGGATGAAAGACTTCATCTTTCATACTTCAGACATATTATCAGTAAGGACCAGTCCCTGGAGAAGAATATCATGTTTGGTAAATGGAGGTGGAGAAAAAGAAGAAGACCCCCCCCAACGAGATGGCTTGGCACAGGGCAGCAGTGATGGGAACAAATGTAGCAACGATTGTGAGGTTGGCTCAGGACCAGACAGTGTTTCGCTCTGTTGTGCATAGGATCACTGTGAGTTGGTACCAACTCAATGGCACCTAACAACAACAATAACTGGCAGTCCAATACCATAATTTAAATCTTCTTCCCCAACACCATAATTGAAATACATCAGTTCTTCAGTCTTTCTTATTCATTGTCCATATTTCTTGTTTATATGAGGCAACTGAAAATACCATGGCTTGGGGCAGGTGCATCTTAATTCTCAAAGTCACATCTTTGCTCTTCAACACTTTTTTTTTTCATCTCTCTCTGAAGATATTTATTATAGGCTTTTTGAAGTTTCCATTTACTTCCAACACAATCTCCATTATCTCTCTCCTTTCTTTTTCTATGCTTTGTTTTGTTTTGTTGTTTGGTTTATATATTTTTTTCTTCATCACTTTAAATAGGTCTTTTGCAGCAGATTTGACCAATGTCATACATCATTTGATTTCTTGACTGCTGCTTCCATGGGTTTTGATTGTGGATCCAAGTAAAATGAAATCCTTGACAACTTCAATCATTTCTCTGTTTATCATGATATTGTTTATTGGTCTAATTGTGAGGATTTTTTGTTTCTTTATATGAGTTGTAATCCACATTGAAAGCTGTGGTCTTTGATCTTCATGAAAAACTAATTCAGGTCCTCTTCACTTTCAGTAAGGTTGTGTCATCTGAAAATCTCAGGTTTTTGATGAGTCTTCTTCCAATTCTGAAGCCATGCTCTTCTTCATATAATATAGTTTCTAAGATTATTTGCTCAGCATACAGACTGAATGAGTATGGTGAGAGGATACAGCCGCAACACACATCTTTCCAGATCATAAACCAA
>NW_006408594.1:7008059-7009013 GCF_000296735.1 Chrysochloris asiatica
TTCCTGTTGGTTGGCCAGGTGACTATCTTCCAACTATCTTGGCATAGATGAGTGAGTGTTTCTAGTACTACATCAATTTGTTAAAACATTTCCATTTGTATTCTGTCAATTCCTAGAGCCTTCAGTGCAGCTTGGACCTCTTCCTTGAATGCCATCTGTTCTTGATCATTTGTCACCTCCTGCAATGGTTGAACGTTGACCAAAATTTTTGGGTACAGTGATTCTGTATATTCCTTTTATCTTCTTTTAATGCTTCCTGCATTATTCAATATTTTGATCATTATTGTTATTGTTTTTGTTAAGTGTAATTGAATCGCCTTGGGCTCATAGTGACCCTTATAGGCTTTTCAAGGAGTAGATGGTAGACTCGAACCTCTGACCTTGTGGTTAGAATTCCAGTGATTATCCTTCCAGCACCACACCAGGACTCCACACCATAGTCTTTCAGTTCTTTTGTTCTGTCAGCTTGAGAAATGCTAACTGTGTTCTTCCCTTTTGATTTTCTAACTCTGTATCTTTGCACATTTCATTTTAATACTCTACTTTGTCTTCTTGATCTGCCATTGAAATTTTCTGTTCAGCTCTTTTACTTCTTCACTTCTTCCTGTTGCTTTAGCTACTTTGCATTCAAGAGCAAGTTTCAGAGTCTCTTCTGATCCCCATTTTGATTTTTTTCTTTCTTTCCTGTCTTTGTAATGATCTTTTGCTTTCTTTATGTATGATGTTCTTGATGTCATCCCACAATTCCTCTGGTCTTTGGTTATTAATGTTCACTGTGTCAAATTCTCGAGATGGTCTTTGAATTCTGATGGGATATAGTCAATCTGTACCTGGACCAAGAAGCAGTTGTTCGAACAGAGCATGGGAACACTGAATGTTTTAAAATTAAGAAAGGTGTACAACAAGGTTGTATTCTTTCACCATACTTATTCAACCTGTATGCTGAGCAAATAA
>NW_006408594.1:7010623-7035718 GCF_000296735.1 Chrysochloris asiatica
ATAGATAGATAGATAGATAGATAGATAGATAGATAGATAGATAGATAGATTTGTTGTTGTTATGTGCCGTGGAGTCAGTTCCGACTCATAGCAACCCTATATAGGGTTTCTGAGGCTGTAAATCTTTACGGGAGCAGACAACCTCAAGGGATAGAGTCATGGTGTGCCACTGTAGCATAAGCACTGGACTGCTAAACTCAAGGTGGAAAGTTCAAACACACCAGTCTTATGATCATCCCCATTTGTAGATGAGGCTCAACAAGGTTACATCTGTTGTCAAGGTCATGCAGCTACACAGTGGTGGGAGAGGCATTTAAATCCAACTCCAATCTATACCTGTAGCATGAAGAGACTTTAGTGCATTCAAAAGTTACCAAGTAATTGTATCTACTTGATTGTGTTGAATCCTGAAGCAGGAGGATGTGAGATCTGGACTTCAGAGGGACTGATGGACATATGCAAGGTCACCCAGCCAGCAAGTGGCCAGACCCAGGCCAGCATACTCTTTCACATCTAGATTTTGCTTCTAGGAAGTGGCTTCAACCCTGAGGGTTCCCTCTCAGCTTGATGCACTGAGGCTGGGAGTCTAGAGTTGGTTGTGGACATGGTAGTGGGAGGGCTGGAAGAGCAGCCTGCTTCACCTGGAAGGCTGAGGTCAGAAGTGTCAGGCCCCACCCTCCAGGAGCAGGCAGTTGGCCAGCCCTGAGCCAGCCCAGAAACCCATTACACTCTGCTTAACTAAGTCCTCCACCATGAGTGGTCATGCCCCACTGACCACATCCTCATCATGAGAGGAGGTGCATGTGGAGCCACATGGAGCTGCACAGCCCAGCTGCTCCCAGCTCTCCCCTCAGCACCCTCCACCCAGTGCATAATGGCTCAGTGAATAAGCAAGTGCACACAAGGGATCCATGTCCAAGTCAGCTTCACGAGGTCACAGTGCATCTCCCACATGCCTCCACTCTTCCACCCCACACCCTGTTTGCCTCTGCTCTGCCATCTTTCACATGGACCACCCTCTTTCCCCTATAACTCATTACCACTTTAACCTTTTTCTAAAACTGCCACCCCGTCTCAAGCATTTTCATGGCTCCCCATTACTTAAAATCTCAAATCTGAACTCTAACCTGGCATGCAAAGCCTGCACCAGAATCAGATTCTCACATGCCCCAGCACCAACCTACATTCTGCCACATCAAACCTTTTCCCAGTCCCTAAAAAAAGCCATGGAGTCCTGGTGTGACACCACAGGATAATGCACTGGACCACAAGGTTGGTTTGAACTGCAAGGTCAGAGGTTCAAACTCACCAGGCGCTCCTCAAAAAGTCTATACAGGGTTGCTATGAGTAGGAACCGACTCAATGGCACTTCACAACAATAACAAATAAGCCCTGGTTCCTTCTCCCAGACCTTTGCTGGTCCCACTACCTGTATCTTTACCTGACAAACTTCTACACATCCTCTGATGGACAATGTCCATGCCTTTTTCTCCATGAAGCTTTCTCCTAAGTTTTCTAACAGTGTGAATCCCACCCTCCTATGGATTCCCATGTACCCAAACCTGTCTCTCTTACTACAGGCAACTCATCGTCTCTCTGAGCCTCAGTTTCTTTACCTGTAAAGTGGGTATTACAATAGTAACCACCCCTTGGGATTGTCGGGGGATAAAGGTCTTATATCTTATGCCTCACACATAATGATCAGCGTACAATATCATGATTCCCTGCTCTCAGTGATCGTCTGTGTCACATCCTGGCTCATGTGTTGATCACCCCCATACCTCGTCACCCTCATTAGTATTGGAGTGAGGACTAAGCCCGACTCATCTTTATATTCCCACACCAAGGGAAACATCTTATGCATTATAAGTTTTAATAAATGCTTGTTGAATTGTGCACAGCTGAACAGCTTCAGAGCAACAAAATGCACAAACTCTCCTTGGGGACAATGGGAAGGGAGGTCACACAGCCACAGAATTCCATTTAATCCTCTTAAGCTCACTTAGGTCCCTGGATGGCACTCAGACCACTAACCCAAAGGTTGCAGGTTCAGACCCAACTAGTGGCGTCATGGAAGAAATCCTGGTGATCCAATTCTGTAAGATTCAAACTAAACCAAACCAGTCACCATCAAGTTGATCTGATTCACAGAAATCCCAGGAGAGTGTCTGAAAATCCTATGGAACAGTTCTACTCTGAAACACATGGGTCACCATGACTTAGAATTAAGTAAGAGCAAAGGGTTTGGTTTGGGGGTTTAACAGCCTCATTATAGAAGGGAAAACCGAGGCTCAGGGTAGATAAGTAATGCCTTCAAAGCCAGACAGCTAGCAAGAAGCTGAACTGGATTTGAACTAGGGTCTCCAAAGGAAAATAAGGCATTTGCTCAATGTCCTGTCCAGGGCTTTCTTCCTGATTCAGTTGCAGCCAACGCAAAGAACCTGCAGTGGACCAGAAATGGTAAAATGGGGTTGTATTAGAATCAACGCACTGCTAGAAATGTAATCGCCCTCCTAGAAAACAAGGCTAGGGTATGCAATGCATAGCAACCTTTTATCTCTTTAGCAGCAGAGTCAGAAATTATGGTGCCCAGCTCAAAGATGGCAGCCAACTGTGGCCTTTTGAATGTGTGTCACTTTCCACAGTCTTGGCGATGCTTCAGTCTCCTGCATCAGACTCCTGGAAGGGCACATGGCGCCTCTTCTGAATCTGCCTTTCCATAATTTTACCATTCTGGGTACCATTCTAGTACATCCACATGTGAAAAACGGCTCAATACAGCTTAGTAAATGCGCTCAAGTAAGCCCATGCTTACCTTGCTTACTGGACCCTCCATCCCTGTAAAGAACCGCAAAGTTTTTTAAAAAGTCTTTAATTCTGTTAGTAGGGAAGGTGGGGTTGGAAGAGAGACCGATGCCAGCCAGACCTAGAAGCAGAATTTTGGATGTGGTGAAAACGTAGGAAATTGTTTTCTACAGATTAGTAAGTAAGCCCACGCTTACTTTGCTGACTGTATCCGAGACTGGCAGACACCTGCATTTTACAACTTTGGGTCTGTTCTGATTTTGCTGAGTTGGTCATGACTGAAGCGGTTCACAGCCTTGGTCCTGTCATAGAATAGCAGTTCCCAGCTTCCAACGGCACATTAGAATTGTCTTGGGGGCATCTAAAACAAGGGTGGGGACTGTCCATCCCGCTGGTCACATAAGGCCAGCGAAATCATTTGGTTTGGTGCTGCCAAGGCAACCGCAATTCCAGTTATCACATTGTTGTTGTAGTTAAGTACTGTGGAGTCAGTTCTGACCCATAGTGACCCTGTACAGGGTTTCTGAGGAATGACTGATGTGTTTGAACCACCGACCTTGTGGTTCAAACTGTCCTTGCGGTCCAGCACATTATCTTACAGCATTAGCCAAATATAGCAGGCTAATTTTTAAGTTGATAATTTTTTATAGCCCACAAATGATGTTATAAATTTTGGCAGAAAAAAGGTTCCCCACCCTGATTTAAAAGGTCTAGGCTCGCTCCTCAGAGATGCTGGTTTCCTAGAACAGGGATGAATCTGAGCATGGTCTTGTTGAAAGCCCGCCCTCCCAAGTGGTTTTAATGTTGTTGGAGGCTCTCAAAGGAGCTCTGGTAAGCACAGTGGTTACGAGTGGGCTGCTAATCTCAAGGTCAGCAGTTCCGCAGGAGGAAGATGAGGCTTTCTGCTCCCATAAAGATTTGCAGCCTAGGAAACCCTATATAGGGTCACTGTGAGTCGTAACCGACTCCACAGCACATAATGAATGAATGGAGGCTCTCAGAGTGTTCTCCGAACATCAGTCACAGCTGGGGACTTGTTAGAACACAGAATCTCAGGTCCCATGGAATCAGAAATCCTGCAGGCTAGACTCAGGCATCTGTGTTTTACCTCGTTTTCCCAGTGATTCTAAGGAAATGTTGTCAGTTTAAACCTATCCAGAGGCACCTTGGAAGCAACGTCTGGTGATGTGCTTCTGAAAGGTCATAGCCATGAAGCCCTTATGGAGCAAAGTTCTACTCTGAACCACCTGGGTCACCATGAGCTCGAATCGATTTGGCAACATTCGTTTGGTTTTTCTGTTTTCCTGATGATTCTAATGCATGATGAAATTTGAACCTTAGAGTCACTTGAACAACCTTTCTATTTTGTAGAAAAAGAGATGGGTTGCGGCTTGATCAAATTTACCAACGCAGAACTCAGAACCTTGATCCTGGACTCCTTCCACAGTGCTCTTCCCTGCCACTGAGTGTAAAACTGTTCCATCTAGGGCTGCAACCGCCCCAACTGGGTCTCCAACCTTGTCTGGTCTGGGTGTTTGAGTCAGCCTTGAACTTGGGCAGAGGACAGTGGGTCAGCAGTTATACAGCCCAGCTGGATCAGGGGACCAGTGTCAGGGGCCAGTCTGTTCAGAGGGCAGCTAGCACAACCTGGAGCACAAGCCCTTAGCAGGTGCCCCTAGAGGTGGCATGAAGTGACAGGGGATGTCCACAGGCTAGAGGCAGCCCTCCCTCCATATCCCTTCTTCCTTCTGCTGCCTCTACACAATGTCTCCTGTCCCCCTCTTTACCCCCTGAGCCTCATGAATGGAGCCTACAGCAGCCTCAGCCAGAAGCCTACATTCTAATCCCAGCTAGCCCAGAATCTTGCTGTGTGAGCCTTGAGTGAGTCACTTGACTTCTCTGATCCTTATTTCCCAGCTCTCCTCCTCCTGACCTTTTATGCTCCAACCAAGGAGACAGATGTGTAGTTCTCTGGGCTTACCAAGCTCTCTGCACCACCTAGCCTTTGCCCAAGCCAGTGCCACTGGCTAGGATGCCCTTTCATCTCTATCTTCTTTCTGAAGCCACTGCCTCTGGGTCCTCCCTCCTCTGTGCTCTTAGCACTTCTCTGTAGGAATGCCTTTGCGGTCCAAGTACTGGCCATCCAAACTCATACATTTTGGGATGCATCCCTCACTGTCTGAACTCTTGCTGTGGTTTTTGTGGGGTGCCATCATGTTGATTTTGACTCATAGCAACCCCACATGACAGAGTACCCTCAGACTTTCTTGGCTGCAGTTCTATGGGAGCAGATGACTAGGTCTTTCTCCAACCAGGCCATTAGGTGGGTTTGAACTGCCAATCTTTTGATTAGCAGCTGGGCACTTAACCATTGTGCTACCAGGGCTCCTGAACTCTTGTTCTTGCTGTTGCTGTTAGGAGCCATCAAGTCGGTGCTGACTCATAGCAACCTTATGCAGACAGAATGATGACACACTGCTCAGTTTTGCGCCAACCTCACAATCATTGCTACATCTGAGCCCATCACTGTTGCCAGTCCATCTCCTTGGGGGTCTTCCTCTTTACCCATCATGATTCATTTTCCAGGGACTGGTCCTTCCTGATAATATGTATGAGAGACCAAGTCTGGTCATCCTGGCTTCTAAGGAGCACTCTGGCTGTACTTCTTCCAACACAGTTTGGTTTGGGTTTTTTTTAGGCAGTCCATGGTACTTTTAATATTCTCCTCCAACACATCAATTCTTCTACAGTCGTCTTTATTCATTGTACAACTTTCAAATGCCTATGAAGTTATTGAAAATACCATGGCTTGAGTCAGGCGCACTTTAGTCTGAAAACTGACATCTTTGCTTTTGAAGAGGTCTTGTGCAGCAGATTTGCTTAATGCAATGTCATTTGATTTTTTGACTGCTACTTCTAAGAGTGTTGGTGGTTGATCCCAGCAAAGTGAAGTCTTTGACAATTTCAGTCTTTTCTCCATTTATCTTGTTGTTATTTGTTGGTCCAGTGGTGAGGATTTTTGTTTTCTTTTCATTGAGGTGCAATCATACAGAAGACTGTGGTCTTTGATCTTCATCAATATTGATACTGATAACCCAAGTGTAGGAGTCAAATAGATTTGGATAAGGCAGCCTCCCTCACTCTCTGAGCATGTTCTCTAAGCTCCTGATACTGATGATCCACGTCCAAAAGAATTGGAAAACAGATTCTCACCTTGAGAGTACAAGTGGTATTTGTCAAGTAGTTGGTGCTCAGTAACAGTTCTATCCTCCTTCCTGCAAGATGTTGTTGGATCAGACCCTATCTGAGACCCTATTTGATTCTGCATTCCTAAGCTGGATGGCATTCACTACAGACTGGTAACGTAGGATACCTCATTGTTGTTGTTGTTGTTAAGAGCCGTTGAGTCAGTTCTGACCCATAGCGACCCTGTATTGGGTTTCCAAGAAGCGGCTGGTGAGCTCGAACTACTGACCTTGTGGTTCAAACCAACTTTGCAGTCCAATACATTAACCCACAGTGCCACACCAGAACTCCTAGTTCCTGGGAAATGGTCATGCAAATTGGGAAAAGGTCTCTCTTACAGGCAGAGGAAGCCTTCCTTAAGGCTTGTGGGGAGAAGCACAAGTTGGAAGTCTTCAGCTGAGTAACCTTGAGCAGTAACTAGCCTGCACAACAATCCAGGGCAGTCCTTTGTGGCTTCATCTAGTCCTTGAAGAATACACCACAGGACAGCTTTGCAGAGAGCAGCAATGACCGTGAACATGGGGTTGTTACAGCTGTTCAGGCCAAACTCAGGGTGTGACCAGAACAGAAACTTCAGGCGTGGACTGAAGGCTTTTAATCCTAACAAGGACCATTCACATAGCCTTCACTCTTCACAGGCATTGGACCGGTCCTGGTAACCACACCAACCTATATTGTTGTATTGTTGTTGTTGTTGTTATGTGCCATGGAGTCAGTTCCGACTCATAACAACCCTCCCTGTACAGGGTTTCTGAGGCTGTAAATCTTTACGGGAGCAAAAAGCCTCATCTTTCTCCCGTGGAACAGCTGGTGATTTCGAACTGCTGACCTTGTGGTTCGCAACCCGATTTGTAACCACTACGCTACCAGAGCTCCTTGTATTGTTGTATTAGCCAGACCCTAATCTTATGTCCAAAGAGCTCTGGCAGCATAGTGGTTATGAATCAGGGTGCTAACCTCAAGGTCGGCAGTTCCAAACTACCAGCTGTTTCAAGGGAGAAAGATGAGGTTTTCTGCTCCCATAAAGATT
Organism: Chrysochloris asiatica; assembly: GCF_000296735.1. Classification (NCBI taxonomy): domain Eukaryota; kingdom Metazoa; phylum Chordata; class Mammalia; order Afrosoricida; family Chrysochloridae; genus Chrysochloris; species Chrysochloris asiatica. Next base: position 7,017,705 of record NW_006408594.1, read on the forward strand.
TATAGCCTTGGAAACCCATAGAGTGCAGGGTCACTATGAGTCAGAACCGACTCCACAGTACTTAACAACAACAACAAATCCTATGTTCAGAGTCCTGGTGTGTCGTTGTGGGTTAATGCGCTGTACTGCAAGGTCGGTTTGAATTACAAGGCAGGCGGTTCAAGCTCACCAGCCCCTCCTTGGAAACCCTACACAGGGTTGCTATGAGTTAGAACCAACTCGATGGCACTTAACAACAATCCTTTGTCCTGGTGTGGTACTGCAGGTTAATGCGCTGGACTGCAAGGTCGGTTTGAACCACATGGTCGGCAGTTCAAGCTCACCAGCCGGTCCTTTGAAACCCTATACAGGGTCGCTGTGGGTCGGAACCAGCTCTTAACAACAACAATCCTATATGTAGACAGTGTTCGTCTCATTTTCAGCCAAAGAAACTGAGATTGAGAGGGACTTAACTGCCCTCAAGACAACTGGAGAAGGAAGCACAGAGCTTGTCTTGGAACTAAGTCACTCGGATTCTGACTCTCAGTGCCCCTAAAGGACAGAGCACACCTGAGCCATTGGGTCTCCCAGACCGTAATCTTTCTGGAAGCAGACTCGCCTGGAGTGACTGGTGGGTTCAAACTGCCGAACCTGAGGTTAGCAGAGAGCACTTTAACCATGTGCCACCCAAACTCCTTCAATTGGCACTCCGTACTTGTGACTTTCCTTCCCCTGAAGCCAGAACTGCACCCGAGCCCTAGGAGCAGGCTGGTCACCGCCAAGCTCCGAGAGTCTATTTCCTCGCTCAGTTGGGACCCAGCATTTCTGCTAATGTCACATAATTCAGTGGGTTCATTACCTTAGAGTACTGAGCTGGGGAAGCAAGAGTAGAGGTTTGCCAACTACCTTGGATCTGCCAGAAATAGAATCCAATGTTCCAGGATGCTAATGACTGTGGCCTTGCCATATCTCTCTTTCCTCTAGTGGTCTCTAGAGGATGGGGCTGTTGGAAGAAGGGGAAAGAAGTGTATGGAAGAGAGGCAGCCTGCTACACAGAAGGCCAGAGCAAATCTTGTGCAGACAGACGTATTCTGAGTCTCGCTGTACGCACCAAATGTACTTCTCTAAAGTGTTACCTATCCCATCCCGCCGGTTGTGTGCAAATCTCATAGCGTTCGCCATCTGGGCTCCCTGATACCTGTCCACCTCTTTTGGAGATGTCTTTGCCAATATGGCCACCAACAATTCCTCCCATGAAGAATTAAGGTGGTTTGCTATCTAAGCTGACTTTGTGACTTGCTTTGACAATAAAATTAGGCAGAAGTGATGCTTTGCCAGTGCCAGGTCTGGGACTCAAGACACATGGCAGCTTCTGCTTTCTCTCTCTCAGAATCTAGCATCATACAGACAGGAAGTCCACGATATTCTTTGGGAGTGAGACACCTTAGAGAGAGGCCCTGGAGGATAAGATACCATACAATGAGAAGAGAACTAACACTTCTAGAGACCAAAGCCTCAGATATGGCCTTCTAGAACCTTCCACAGGCCAGCTAACTGCAGCTACGTGAGGGTCCAGCCATCACCATGTATAGCAAGAGCCCTGAATAGTCTTCCCACAGAAACATGAAAAAATAGAAATCATTATTATTTGAAGCCACTAAGTTTCAGAATGGCCTGTTAGATAATAGATATGTATTTATTTATTTTCTTTCTATCAAGTAACCCTCAGTTTTGACCACAGTATGTCTTAAAGGATATGCAGGTTCATTGAAAAACAGAAAGAAAAAAACCCAAAAACTGGCTTATTCTGAATTAATTATTACAAATATCCAGTGAGCTGTTTGGTGACTTGTGTCTCGTATCAAGCATGCCTCAGAAGGCCATGGTACAATGGAGAAGGGTCAAACTGTCAACTTTGTGCAAAAGGGTTGTTGTTGTTGTGTTGTCAAGTTACTTCTGACTCATTAACAACCTTGTGTAGGGTTTCCAAGAAACAGCTGGTGGGTTTGAACCACTGACCTTTCAGTTAGCAGTCCAGTGCTTATTCTACAGCACCACACGGGACTCCATGGAGTGCAATGGGCTAACTCCTATCCCTGTAAGGTGTCAAGCCCAGGCCAGATGCCTTAGAGAGAATCTAAGTAAGGATCTTCGAGGCCTCTTCCAACATGGATACCAGGAGTCAAGAGACAATTCTAGAGCATCAGTGGCAGTAAGAAAACCAGCTCCGAAGCCATGATTTGGGGAAAGATCAGAGAAAGAGAAGCCAACATCAGTGAACTGGGTTATTGGGAAGACCCTGAAAGAGGTGGGATTTATTAGTAGAAGGTCTTCCAGGTAGTAAAACTTGCAGGAGACCCAGACCAAGTCTAGGTATTAAGCCAATTCTGGGTACCAGACACATTGCTTATCCTTCAGTCCATCATACTGTGGTGGACTGCGTGTTGCTGAGATGCTGGACGCTATTCCACCAATATTTTTAATATCAGTTGGGTCACCCATGGTAGACAAGGAATCTCCCAAACTAAAAGAGTCTAGGAAGTAAGGACTGCCAATCTACTTCCAAAAAACCAACCACTAGAAACCTATGGATCACAGAATATTATCTGAGACTTAACTTGCTTCCTTAGGATGAACCATCCAGAGAGACTGAGCGTTAGAGAGAGACATCACATTTGGTTGAACAGAGAGCCAGCAAGGGTGAGGGAGAACCTGAATGGCATGGATTAACACAGTGGCTGATACACACCAACACCATGAAGATGTGCAGGACTGCACATTTCCTTCTGTTATCTACAGAGTCACCATGAATCGGAGCCTGATCCAACGACAACTAACAACAAATATCAGGTAATCTGATCATGAGCAAGTCACAGACCCTCCCCAAGCTTCAGCTTCCCTGCCTGCAAAGCAGGGATGTTGACAGCATTGTTGTTGTTGTTAAGTGCCATCGAGTCGGTTCCAACCCATAAAGACCCTGTATAGGGTTTCTGAGGAACACCTGGTGAGCTTGAACAGCCAACATTGAGGTTCAGACAGACTTTGCAGTCCAGCGCATTAACCCACAGCACCACATCAGGAGAGCATTAGCGTGTATAAGGTGTCTGACTCAGGGCGCCGCACACAACCGGCCCTGGATAACAGAAATTTTTGTGTTCTAGTCTATCACAGAAGGGTCCATGCCCCTTCCTACTCTCAATCAAGGAACCTTAGGTCTTGCTGTCCATGCTCAAGAAGCCACACCTTCACCCCACAATCTCAAAGCCAGTCCCAGATCTGGTTCCTCCCTCCTTCTTACCTGACAAGACCCCAGAATCAGTTCTGATTTTTTTTCTCCTGTTTCCCATGGGAGTCTTTTCATTTCTTCTTCAGTATCATAAATGCAAAACAAGCATTTAAACGTCTGATTGGAAGGCAATCTGGGGTAAGAGTCACGGAGCGCCTCTTACATAAAGACCAGATGAAGCCCACGCCTGCCAGAAGGGCCATCTGCATACGGGCTCTGCCACCCTCCCTACCCCTCCACCAGGAGCGGGCAGCGGCTGCTGGTTCATAATTAAGGGTTGTAATGAGGAACTGGAGGGAGCGAAATGCAGATGAATCCCACTTGCCTTGGCCTTGGGTGGCCCTGCTGGGAGCCAAGGTTGACTCTCCCTCCCTATCCTCTTGCCAAGTCTGTGGTCCTGTCACTTAGGGTCCCCACAGTGGAAGCGGTGGTCCATTGTGGCAAAGAAGCAGCAGGGAGTCAAGCCTACTGGTTACTCTGCTGGTGACAGGCAGACAGACTTGGGCCTTAGCACATGTATTTCCTAATATCCCAACTATAAGGTACTAACACTGTCTACTCCTCAGTTTCGTCATCTGAAAAATGGGAATAATAATGACACCTACTTTATAGGTTTCATGGTTCATTGAGCTTGTGTCTGCAAAGGGCTTCACTTAAGGCTTGCTTGGTATCATTGAGTATGTTCTAAAAAAAAGAGAGAGAGAGAGAGAGGTAATTGTCGTTAGGGAAACTGAGTGGCACAGGGGATTTGGGAGGGACCTGGGTGGACCAGATTCCGTTGTTATGGATACACATCCAAAGACTATGGGACATAATAAAGAACCAGCTTTTAGATTTGTTGCTGTTGTTAAGTGAAATCGGTTCTGGCTCATAACGACCTTGTATGGTGTTTCTAAGGCTTTAACTCTTTTCCAGGAGCAGAAAGCCTCATCTTTCTCCCGAAGAGCAGCTGGTGAGCTTGAACCACCAACCTTGCAGTTCTCAGTCCAGTGCTTATCCTATTAAAACTTGGACTACTGATAACATTAAGGAGCTCTGGTAGCGTAGTGGTTACGAATCAGGCTGCGAACCTTAAGGCCAGCAGTTCGAAACTACCAGCCATTCCGAGGGAGAAAGATGAGGCTTTCTACTCCCGTAAAGATTTACAGCCTTGGAAACCCTGTACAGGGTCGCTATGGGTCGGAACCGACTCGAAGGCACTTAACAACAACCAACAACTGATAACATTGGAGGGTTATTCTCAACAGTAAGTAGCTCCCAGGTTACAGCTGTGCCGCATTTAACTGAATAAAAATCACTGTTTAAACACAATTATGATTATAGTTGTTACCTGTGACTGACTAGGCCCCTGATTCATGGGGATTCCCTGCCCAATGGAAAGAATGAAACACCACCAATGCCATCATCAGTTTCAAATCCGATTATTGGGGTCCACTGCGTTCTCATTGATGGAATTTCAAAAGCAGAGCACCATGGCTTTCTTCTTGCTTCACCTTAGTCTAGAAATGCCACTGAATCTGTTCAACAGCATAACAATCTTCAAAAAGTCACCGAAAGACAAGCCAGGAATCTAACCCTGGCCTCCCAGATGGAAGGTGAGAATCTACCCCTGGATCATTAAATTAATAGTGCTAAAGTCAGCTTAAGGACTTAAGATGCGCCTGACCCAATCCATGGTATTTTAATAACCTCATATGTATGCGAAAGCTGGACAGTTAATAAGGAAGACCGTAGAAGAGTTGATGCTTTTAAGTTACGGTGTTGGAGGAGAATATTGAAAGTGCCATGGGCTGCCAAAAGAACCAACAGATGTGTGTTGGAAGAAGTGCAGCCAGAGTGCTCCTTGGAGGCCAGGATGGCCAAACTTTGTCTATCATACTTCAGACATATTGTCAGGAGGGACCAGTCGCTGGAGAAGGATATCATGTTAAGTAAGGTGGAGGGTCAGAGATAAAAAGGAAGACCTCCCCAGTGAGATGGATTGGCAAAGTGACAGCATCGATGGATTCAAGCATGGCAACAGTAGTAGGTTGGCTCAGGATCAGGCAGTGTTTCGTTGTACTGTGTATAAGGTTGCTATGAGTTGGTACCGACTCGATGATACCTAACAACAACAACAACAAAGACCACTGAAGTCCTGGTGTGGTACTGTAGGATATGCACTAGACTGCAACAAGGTCAGTTTGAACCGAAAGACAGGCAGTTCAAACTCACCAGCCGCTCTTCAGAAAAACAGGGTTGCTGTAAGTCAGGACTGACTGGACGGCATTTAATAGCAATGATAATAAAGACCGCTATGCTGGCTATGTGGAAACATAGATGACATGCCTGTAGGCACAGTTAACAAGCAACTTTTGTCTCTTGAAGTGATGCTGTGAACAGCAGAGTCAAGGTTACCCAGCACCTTGCTCAGTAATTAATTCCCTGATAGCCCAGGAAAGTCCCTCCTCAGAGTCACCTAATACCCTCTCCACCTCTCACGATTGCAATAAGCCCCAAGTAGGCAACATCAATGTGAGCTGTTGTTGTTGTTGTTAAGTGCCAATGAGTCATTTACTGACTCATTGAAAACCTGTATAGGGTTTCTGAGGAGTGGCTGGTGAGCTTGAACCTCCCACCTTGCATTTCAAAGCAACATTGCAGTCCAGCTCATTAACCCACAGCGCCATGCCAGGACTCCTTGATGTGAGCAGATTCTGGAAAATTACAAGGCGCCACGCAGACATTAGCTATTTTTGAACACGGATGGTTTACTATCACTCCATCACTGTTTGTGCAATCCTAGTTTGGGTTTGGGAAAACCTGGCCTGGTCTCCAGCTTGCAAGTGTACAAGCATATGCGTGTGTGCGCACACAAGACCACACAGCGCATGTGTGTAACATACGGGGTCTGTTGAGTGTTGGGGATGGGGTTCTGCCTGGGGTTACCAAGAAAATGTATCACAGAGTGGGGGATTTTGTAGTAAGTCTAAAAATTTCTGTGGGGATGGGACACGCACAGGGACATTTTCGGTGTCCCCTTGTAGTAGGCAGGGAAGCCAGACATATCCCCACCAGCCTGGATTCAGGCCTGGCTTCTCCTTAACCCCAAGTTAAATGTCAGAGGCTGCTTGCTAAAGGCTGGTCTCTTTACCCCCACCCTCCATGGCTCAGTCATAATGATCAGTCTCAAATGAGTCCTGGGGGAAGGACCAGGCCAACGTTGGCCCGGACAGCAGGTGTCTGGTTCTGCTAAATAAGTCATGGGTGGGTGTGGTCAAGCCTGTTCCCCAGGGGTACTCTCTGCCTCCCAGATGCTATCTCCCCAAGACAACCCTCTGGCTTGTACTGTGACCCTTCCTCGACAGATGGGGTGCAGCACGGGTCTCTACCTGGCCAGCTTAGGTTTCCCAAACTGGAACCTGTTATTGTAGTGATCCGAGCAAAGCTCAGGCAAGCGGCTCCCACTCCCACCATTACTTATGTTACAACCCTCTACTCCAAAGCCCTCAGGACTCCCCACATCCACAGAAGGCAATCCAAACTCCTGAACTTGGCATTCAAGGCCCTCCCATCAGTGTGCCTATAACCCCCTTAAATGAATCTTCTGCTGGAGTGAGCCCAGCCTTCTCACAGTCCCCCTCACACTCTGAACATCTCTAACTCTGTGGCTTATACCATCTGCTCCCCAAAAATGGAGTTTTACCTCGTGTCTAAAGCCCACTCTGTTTTGCATGCATCCAGCAGGTTTGAACCCACAAGACTGGGTTTCCCCAGCTGATAGCCAAGTGTTCTTGGTCAATCCATCTCCATATCCGCTCTATAAGGTAGTGCCCTCACCCTCAGTCCTTCCACCAGCACCGGAAGCCACAGCACAATATGCCCCAACTTCCCAATCAACCAATCCAGTGCTGTGGGGTCAATGCTGACTCCTGGTGACCGACCCCATGCGTGTCTTCTCCATAGGGTTTTCGTGGTTGCTTTCTCAGAAGTACATTGCAAGGCCTTTCTTCCAAAGAACCTCTGGGTGGACTAAAACCATCAACCTTTCAGTTAGTTAGGCAAGCGCTTAACCGTTTGCAGCACTAAGATGCCTCCCGCTCCACCTTAGTTACTATCTCACTTGTCTTGGACCCAAAGTTCCAGGAAAGCAGGGCTGGCATTTGCCTTGCCCATCAGCATCTATTTTCTTCTCCTTCAGAGTCACTGGGTGGCACAAATAGCCAAGCACCTCAGAAGAAGGACCTGGCAATCCAAACAGTCAGCCCTTGAAAACTCTATGAAGGATAACTTCTACTCTGGCAAACAATGGTCTTCATAAGTCAAAGCTGACTGAACACAGCCAGTTTTATATTTCCCAGGCCTAGAATTGAGTACCGTTTCCGTCTTCAATGAAGGAGAGAAAGGATGAAAATGTGTATTATGCCGCCACAGTGAAAGACAACTCTCTCCACACACCTCAGTTCATCGAATCTCTATTTAAGAAACCCTGAAGCCTGCTCATCTTCCCACGATTTCTTATTTCACCCTATCGGGATCCTTGTCTGAAATGCCTCGGGAGAGTTTTAACTCGATTCCAGAAGACCTAAATGGAGCGCTGCCTGACTCGGACAGATAAATAACTTTTCAGTGATCTATTTTTGTCCCCGTTTCTTACGCTGATACAAGACATCCGGCTGCTCCCTTTGTAAGGTGGCCTTTTGCATGTTGTGTATTTCCATGCAGAGAAATCCAGTTAAACTCAGTAACATACTCGGGTGTCACATGTCTTTGAATATTCTTGAGCCAAAAGTAACAAAAGCTGAGAGGATCAGATATGAAACAGGGCACTTCAGGGATGGATCACTCATCCAGGTGGGGTGCTGCCTTGGAGAGGAGTGGGTAACAGGATTCGTTTTCTAGGTGAAGTGTCATCTTGTTGGGGGTGGGGGGCAGAGAGCCACGGGAGAGAGAGGGACAGACACAGAGACTCAGGAGGTGAGGCTACAGGGAGGCTTGTAGGGAGAGGGAGAGATGCGTGGTGTTTCCTCTCCCCATCAGCAGGAACCTTGGCTGCCTGGCCCGTGATGACAAGAGCGGCTGCAATGTGATCGCTCCCTCTGTCACATGTGTCACATGTTCACCTCCTCCTCCTCAAGGGCTTCCAAGTTCATTACCACCTCCCATCACCCAACTCCAGAGCTGCAAGAGAGGCAGGCCCCAGGCCATGTCTCAGACCTCGGGGTATCCCTGCCTGGTGCTGAGCATAACTGGAGACTGGCAGCCGCTGACTCGGTCCAAGGCAGCCCAGTCCTCCCTCCAGGGGCATTATCGGTGCTTAGAAGGCATGGTTTGGTGCGGACCAAGCTTGTAGGGTTTGGAAACAAGTCTGAGTTCTGCCACTAGCAGCTCGGGATCTGTGAGGCATACACTTTCTCTCTCTAGGCCTCTCTCCTCGAATGGGGGTCATGTTGGTGCCCTGTCAGGGAGATGATGTGAGTACAGGCTTATGAATAGGCAGAGGTGTTGTTCTGGTGTTGCCCACTTACAAGACTGGTGATTTGGGGCACACATCTAAATAAGGACCAGTCTCAGTTTCCCTATCTGGATAATGGGGATAAGATCAGTCCTCTTATCTGCTATGGTGTCCTGGTGTGTAGCACTGTGGGTTAATGCCCTGGACCACAAAGTCAGTTTGAACTGCAAGGTCAGTAGTTCAAGCTCACCAGCTGCACCTCAGAAACCCTATACAGGGTCGTTATAGGTCGGAACTGACTCACTGTCACTTAACAACAACAACAACAACATCAACCTCTTATACAATCATGTCAAAGATTGAGTGAAACCAAGTAGGTTGGAGCCATGGGAAATTAAAGATTCTGGCCAACACTTCCACAACACATAGTGCTTGCCAGACTGCGCCCTATGCCCCTGGGTAGCTCAAGGGTTCAGCACTTGACTTCCAAGCTAAAGGTCTGGGGTTCAAACCCACCCACTGGTACCACAGAAGAAAGACCTGGTGATCTGCTTCCATAAAGTTTACAGCCAACAAACTCCCATGGAGCAGGTCTACTCTGTAATATTCTATAGGGCCACCACAAGCTTGAAGCAACTCACTAACAAGTGATTTGTTGAGGGATTTTTTTTTTTTTTTTTTGTAGTTTTTAAGGACATATCCTATGATGCTGTGGGTTAAGGCACTAGACTGCAAAGTCAGTTTGAACCACAAAGTCAGTGGTTCAAGCTCTCCAGCCACTCCTTGGAAATCCAATACAGGGTCGCTATGGGTCAGAACTGACTCAAAAGCATTAACAAATAGAACATATCTATACCATCTACATCTTTATGTCGATCATTGGTTTAAGTCCATCTCAGTCCATCTTTCTCCTCCTCAAAAGAAAGATGAGACTCTCTGTTCCTGTAAAGATTTACAGCCTTAAACCCCTAAACAGGATCACTCTGAGTCCGCACTTAATAACAACACAACAATGTGGCATGACTTAATCCTTCCAGCGATTTCTGTGTTACTGATGAGGAAACAGACAAGCGATGCGAATCTCCCAGGATCACAGAGCTGAGTGGCTGAATGAAGCGCAAACCCAGTCATCTGGCCTCAGACACTAGGTTCTCACCCTCACTTTCCATCTACAAGGGCTTAGTAAAAATACTGTCTTTCTGTTCAGTTCCCAGCCACATTACAGATGCTGAATTCAAGGAGAATCCCCACTTCACACTTCCATGGCCTTCATATGAAACTGGATTCTGCCCCCTTATGGTGTCTATTCATTAGTTCTGACGGTCACAAACTCTCTCCTGGGTCTTGACACAGCCATTTGGCTTCTCAAAGAACAATTACCCCATTTCCCATAGGTCACTTCTCCAGGCTAGCCAGGCCCAAGCATTCCTCATTGAATTATCATTCATGAAAGTGCATTAACAATCCTTTGGTACCAGGCATTGGGCAGTTCACAAGACAGACTCAGTGCCTACTCTCCTGATGGCCCTCAGTCAGTGGTGGACCAAGGGTCCCCACCTCATTCTGGTCATACTGTGTGGGACCCTTTACAGTCTAACATGTCCCTCTAAATGCCAGGGCCAAGAAAGCACTGCTCCGAGCCTTCACTGGAGTAGCATTGGGAGGCACTCACTCATCGATACCAGGAAATTTGGAAGATAGCTACCTGGCCAACTGATTTGAAAAGATCCATATCTATGCCCATTCCAAAGAGAGGTGACCCAAAGGAATGAAGAACTCATTGGACATTAGCATTAATATCACACGCGGGTAAAATTTTGTTAAAGATAGTTCAAAAACAATTGCAATGGCACATTGACAGGGAACAGCCACAGATACAAGCCAGATTCAGACAAGGATGTGGAACAAGGAATATCTTTGCTGACTTCAGATGGATCTTGGCTGAGAGCAGAGAATACCAGAAAGATGTGTGTTTTTGTTTGTTTGTTAAGTGCTGTCAAGTCGATTCTGACTCATAGCAACCTTGTATAGGGTTTCCAGGGAACCACTGGTGAGCTTGAACCACTGACCTTGCAGTTTAACCTGACCTTGCAGTCCAGTGCATTAAACCCACAGTGCCACATCATAAACCTGTGCTTTATTGACTGTGCAAAGACTTTTAACTATGTGGATCATGACAAACTATGGATAACATTGCAGAGAATGAGCATTCCAGAACATTTAACTGTTCTCATGGGAACCTGTATATAGACCACAAGGCAGTTGCTCAAACAGAACAAGGGACAATGAATGGTGTAAAATTAGGAAAGGAATGCACCAGGGTTGTATTCTTTCACCATACTTAGACAATCTGTATGCTGACCAAATAATTTGAGAAGCTGGATTATATGAAGAAGAACATGGCATCTGGATTAGAGGAAGATTTACTAACAAACTGTGATGCACAGATAATATATCTTTGCTTGCAGAAAGAGAAGCGAACTTAAAATACTTACTAATGATGATCAAAGACCACAGCCTTCAGTATGGGTGGCACCTCAATGTAAAGAAAATAAGAATCCTCACCTCTGGACCAGTAAATAACATCATGATAAATGGAGAAAAGGTTGAAGTTGTCAAAGACTTCATTTTGCTCAGATCCCTCATCAACACTCATGAAAACAGCACTCAAGAAATCAAACAACATATTGCACTCAGCAAATCTGCTGCACAAGACCACTTTTAAGTGTTCGAGAGCAAAGATGTCAGTTTGAGGAATAAGGTGTGCCTGATCTAAATCACAGTAATTTCAGTAGCTTCATGTACATGTGAAAGGAGCTCTGGTAGCGTAGTGGTTACGAATCGGGCTGCGAACCTTAAGGTCAGCGGTTCGAAACTACCAGCTTCTCCGCGGGAGAAAAGGTGAGGCTTTCTACTCCCGTAAAGATTTACACCCTCGGAAACCCTGTACAGGGTCGCTATGGGTTGGAACCGACTCGATGGCACTTAACAACAACAACAACAAACATGTACATGTGAAAGTTGGACAATGAATAAGGAAGACCAAAGAAGAATTGATGCTTTTGAGTTTTAGCTTTGGAGGAGAATATTAAAGGTACCATGGACTGCCAGCAGAACAACAAATCGGTGCTGGAAGAAGTACAGCCAGACTGCTCCTTAGAAGCCAGGATGGCCCAGACTTCATCTCTCCTACTTTGGACATATTATCAGGAGTGACCAGTCCGTGGAGAATCAATGACAAAGAGGAAGACCCCAATGAGATGAGTTGGCACAGTGGCAGCAGCAATGGACACAAGCGTAGCAATGATTGTGAGGTTGGCACAGGACAGGGCGGTGTTTCTTTCTGTTGTGTATAGGTCACTATGAGTCTGAAGTGATTCAGCAGCACCTAACAAAACAACAACCTGCTAGAGGCAAAGCTGCTCCCTTCTTTCCATGCCTTAGTGGACTAAGGGGGCCACCTGATGTCTTCTCTCCAGTTTGAAATATACAAAAGCTAGAGAAAAAAACCCTGAGAAGTTAAAATGTGTTGTCCACCTTTTTCTGCCCCAGAAAGAGCTAACAGCTCACCTAGATGTCAGTCTTTCTTTGATGGAGCTGAGCAGGATGCTGGCGGGGGTTGTCTAGGTTGGGGCTTAGAGACTTGTTTTTCTCCTACCCCCATCTTTTCCCACAGAGAAAGTGCAGCACTTTGTTCTATTTTAATATTAAAAGTCCAAAGGGGGTTGTTTCTGCAGCAGCCCCAGTCCCCTAATGACTGTGTAAGAGGCTTGAGGCTCAGAGGGTCACCTTGCCTGACAATTAAGGCCAGATTCAGGCAGCAATGACAATAGCAAAGGGAGGCGGGGGTGGGGGTGCAGCCAGGAAGGAGAAAGAGCTCAGGTCCTGTGACCAGACCTCTACCCTGCAGAATGGTGAGCCTCTTCATTCCCCTGCCTAGGCCTCAGTCTCCTCTTCTGTAAGATGGGAAGGATGGAGAAGGGATTCCCCTTAACCGGATGTTGCAGGTGCACCATCCTCACATATAACCTCACCGTCACTCTTTGGGACACTGCACATGCACGTCTTCAGGTGGAGAAACTGAGGCATGGGAAAACTTGCTCATATTCAAGCCCAAATCCCCAGAACCGTCTGACTACATTTTGTAAACTGTCTGTGTCTTTTATGTGCGTAGTGTTACCTCAATTGTTCTAGAGAAGCCTCTAGAACTCCATGACCGTCCCCACCCCTCGACCCCATTCCTGCCTTCAAGTTAGAAACCCTGAAGCCCGTCTTGGAGCAGTGCTTTCCTGGGGAGCTCTCCCCCATGCCTCCACCCCAGCAATGTCTTTCTGATTTCCAACAAGCTATGCCATGGGAGTGCCCCCTACACACACACACAGATGCATGCACACATACAGTCTACACACATGCAAACATTCATGTGCATGTACACCCAGCTTCTTACACGCATGCACCGACATGCACACGTATCCTTACACACGTGTCTGCATACACACATCTCCCTACAGACACACATACACATGTCTTACACACAGGAACTTCCCACAGAGAATGACAGAGGGAACAGGGGATGACAGTTTCCATAGCAACGACAGTTTTCTCATTCCGAGCACATAAATTTCCAAACCATGGTTGGAAAGGAACAGTCCCCTTGCTGTCTGTGCTCTTTTCCACTTCCCCCTGCACTGCTTATCCAGAGAAGGAAAGCTGGGGGAGAGGCTCTGGGGGCACTTAGACCCACACAGACCATTAACCTGACTCAGGGACCCAGACCCACCAGGGACTGAGGGTGGCCAGTGTGTGACATAGCACAGAGAGAGAGAAGGGGAGAGACTATCACAATCCCCCTCCCCAAGCCTATCATTGGGCAGAGGTACCAGTCAAGGGTCTGCCAACTGGAACCAGACAGATCTGAGTCTGGCATTGATTTGACAGGAGACCTAGAGCTTCAGTTTATCCACCTGGAAAACAGGAGATATAAGAGAATTCACCACCACTTCAAAGCTAGAAATGTGACAGAAGTCAGGTCATTTTCATTGTTACATTATTGTTCATAATAATCGCATTGAGGACCAAGCACCTTGGCCTAGCAGGGACCCTTCTGTACTGTTATGTTCTGCTCTAGTCACCAAACCACCCCCTCCACATGACCCCTGCCCCTAGCCCAGCTGCTCAGCTTCCTGTCTGTGTGCTTAGCTGAACCAGATAGGTGCAGCTGTCCCAGGAAAGTCAGCTTTGTACACAGCCTCACCTCCTAGCCATTGTTGCTGAACCTCCTGCCTGAAGAGCCTTCCACAAGCTCCACTGTTCCAATCCTCCCTGTTTACATGGCTCAACCCAAGTACCCCTCCCTCTGGAAATCCTCCCAGCCCACAGGGATCTTGTCTTCCCCCACATTCACCTGTGTTGCCTTGATTCGACTCTAACCCTGTGTTATCTGGTGATACGTTTCCTTCATAAGACACCATCTTTTCATAACTCTGATTGTACTACCCATAACACTGACCACATCCTAGGTGTTCTTCATTGTGCTGGGAATTACTGTAAGATAGCACCCAGAACCCTGCAGGCATTATTAATACATGTACTTTATTTACCTATGTAGTTGCTCTTAAGTGCCATCGAGTCAGTTCCAACTCATATCAACCTATATAGAGTTTCCAAGGAGTGGCTGGTGGGTTTGAACTGCCAATCTTTCAGTTAGCAGTCCAGTGTTTATCCTACAGTGCTATACCAGAACTCCTATACTCTCCCTTAATCCTAACAACCACCATTGTTATCCCCATTTCACAGATGAAGAAACTGAGACTTAAAGAGGTGAAGGGTCGACCTGAGATCACAGAGCTACAAAATGGACAATTATTTTGATTCCACATCTATGAAAGAGCTAGAATCTACAAGTGTGTACAGACCTAAGTTTATTACTGGGTATCAGGAGGGAGGGGAAGAGAGAGGGGAAGGGGACTCACTGCTTAGGGGATTTTGAGCTTTTGGAAAAGTGATGGAAGAATTTGTAAATTGATGATGCTGATAGTTGCACATAATGAACATAATTATTGTCCTTGAATTGTACGTGCAAAGAATGCTGAAGTGGGAAGTGTTGTGTTTCATATGGATTTACCAAAAGAAAGAAAAGACAATGACAGAGTCAGACTTCAAACTCAAGACCCTTAACAGAAGCAACAAGACAAAACAGCATTAATAATGTTGTTGTTGTTGTTAAGTGCCGTGGAGCCGGTTCCGACTCATAGCGACCCTGCACAGGATTTCCGAGGCTGTAAATCTTTACGGGAGCAGAAACCCTCATCTTTCTCCCACAGACGGGCTGGTAGTTTCAAACTGCTGACCATGAAGTTAGCAGCCCGATTCATAACCACTATGTTACCAGAGCTCCTTGAATAATAGCTGGCATCAAAATCCTTCTTGGGGGAGAAACGGTCTTTGTTTAGCAAAGGCTTTGACAATTCTCTTGGTCAGAAGGTGATACGTGAGCTCAAGAGCCCAGGAAACTGTATTCATTCTCTAGTTATAGCAGAAATACTGCAAATGGATGGCTTGAACAAACAAATTTATTTTCCAACAGTTTGTTGTTGTTGTTGTTTGGTGCTGTTGAGTCCGTTTAACTCATAGCCACCCAATGCACAGCAGAAAGAAACAGAGCCCGCTCTTGTGCCATCCTCACAGTTGCTGCTACCTCTGTGCCAATCCATCTCATTGAGAGTCTTCCTCTTTTTCGCTGATCCTCCAAGCATGATGTCCTTCTCCAGGGACAGAAATGTACTAGGTCTGTTTACATCTTATACTTCATATGTAATGGGATAAAGGAGGGAAGGAAACAAAAATATTTACTATCTATATAAGAGAACTTCAAAAAAGTTTGTGGAAATTTTGCATTTAGAAATATGGAATTTTTTTTTAATTAACTTTTTGAAGATCATTCATATATTCACACACATATTCTAAAAGTTTGTGGAAAATAGAAAAGATAATGAAATTTGTCCACAAAGCTTTTGAAGCTCACTCATGTCGGGGACCCGCCTCAACATAGGGGTTCAGTTCACGAGGAGGAGATACCTGATGGCGATTGCAATATATCAAGAATACACAAACAGAAGGAGACAAAGAGAGGGACAATGAGGCACCCCAAAGCCAGGGTGGATAAATCACTGGTGGGCACGTTTGGGACTACAGGCATCATGGCCTCTGCAGGCAGCAACTCACTGCCCTGCAATCTTTACTGCATGCCTTCCAACCAGTAATGCACACCTGGGGAGGCCCGGGCCTCTGTTTTATTTAGGGGAGTAGCTTCACACCAAGCTGGGAGGGACCAAAACAGGATACAGCTAACATCAGTAATTTTCCAGACATTCAGGTAACTTTACATCATACTTCTCTGGTTCGAATCCCAGGCCAGCAACTTGGATTCTCAGGCCCAATTAACATATCTATAGCCCCTGAGGTCAGTTGCGGGAAGGTGAGAGTAATGACAAAAGCTTGGGTGGAGTCTCGCTGCTTTGGCTTCCTGAGCCAGGTTTTCAGGAGGACTCCAGAAGCCCAGGTGAATGGGCTGCACCTGGAAAAGGATTAGGGTGGATGGGTTCTTTGTCTATAGAACAAAGAACCGAGAAGTAGCTAAGATATTTTTAGTTAATCCTTTTGGAGAAAGGCTTGACCTTGCAACTTTTAGTCTTAGGCTTTAGGAAAATATCACATTTATCTGTGGATTATCAAAGGATCCATGTATTAAATTAATATATATAACTGAAAATTAAGATGAAAGCAATTTGCCATTAACTGCCAGTGGCCTCATTTGTTACACTCGGCCCTAGAGGGCCTCAAACCTCTGACCAGTCTTACATGGTCCGCAACACACTCATATCCTTAAACTAGAACAAGAATGAAATGCTCACAACAATGCCCTGATTTCTGCTACTGGTCACATGGCTGTAACTGGTATTGACTTTCCACCAAACATCCTGTTTTGGTTGTCTATCTTGGCATGTTTCATGATAATACTTGACTTTAGAAAATTTCATTATAATACTTGACTTTTTCCCTTTAAAAAAAAAAAAAGAAAAGAACATACTCAGCATTTCTCAAACTAAAATAATTGAAGAAAACATTCAAGCATCGACTTGCAAAAATGAGTGATTATTCTCTGGGCAAAATATTGAATGCCACAGGAAACAAGAAAAGAAGAAGGAAGACATACACAGAGTCACTGAACCAAAAAATAAAAGTTTGATGTTCAACCATTTCAAGAGGTAGTATAGGATTAAGAATTGATGGTACTGAAGGAAGAGTTCAAGCTGTATGGAAGGCAATGGTGAGACACAAGTCTCTAGGAATTGATGGAACACAACTCAAAATATTTCAACAAACTGATGCAGTGCTAGATGCTCTCATTTGTGTCAAGAAATTTGGAAGACAGCTGCTTAGTCAACTGATTGGAAGCGATCCTTATTTGTGCCCATTCCAAAGAAAAGCGACTCAACGGAATGAGAAAATCATTGAACAATATCATTATCACAAGCAAGTAAAATTTTGCTGAAGATGATTGAAAATCAGCTGCAGCAGTACATCAACAGGGAGCTGTCAGAAATTCAATCTGAACTCAGAAGTCATGGAAGAAGGGATATCATTGCTGATAGCAGATGGATCTTGCTTAAAAGCAGAGAATACCAGAAAGATGTTTACTTGTGCTTTATTGACTATGCAAAAGCATTGGACTGTATGGCTCATAAGAAACTATAGATAACATTGCAAAGAATGGATATTCCAGAACACTTTAATTGTGCTCATGAGAAATCTGTATATAGACCAAAAGGCAGTCATTCAAATAGAACAAGGAGATACTGAGTGGTTTACAATCAAGAAAGGTGTTCTCCAGGGCTGTAACTTTTAACCATGCATATTCAATCTGTATGCAGAGCAAATGATCTGAGAAACTGGATTATATGAAGAAGAGCGTGGCATCAGGATTGGAGAAAGCCTCATTAACAACCTACGATATGTAGATGATACAATTTTGCTTACTAGAAGTGAAGAGGACTTAAAATACTTACTGATGAAGAGCAATGACCACAGTCTTCAGTATGGGTTGCACCTTAGAGTAAAGAGCAATGTCCTGACTAATAAATAACATCATGATAGACGGAGAAGAGACTGAGGCTGTCAAAGACTTCATTTTGCTTAGAACCACAATCAACACTGACAGAAGC
Source organism: Chrysochloris asiatica (assembly GCF_000296735.1). Taxonomy (NCBI): domain Eukaryota; kingdom Metazoa; phylum Chordata; class Mammalia; order Afrosoricida; family Chrysochloridae; genus Chrysochloris; species Chrysochloris asiatica. The sequence continues at coordinate 7,035,628 of NW_006408594.1, forward strand.
AGCAGTTAACAAATTAAACAACATTGCATTAAGGAAATATATTGCAAAATACCCCTTTAAAGTATTCAAAAGTAAATCTGTCAGATTGAGT
>NW_006408594.1:7035908-7043304 GCF_000296735.1 Chrysochloris asiatica
TTCCATGGACTGTCACAAGAACAAACTTGTCTGTCTTGGAAGAAGTACAGCTAGAATGCTCCTTAGAAGTGAGAATGACGAGACTTTGTATATTGTACTTTGAACATGTTGTCAGGAGGAGCTAGACCCTAGAAAATGACATCATTCTTCATATAGTGGAGGGTCAATGAAAAAGAGAAAGACCCCCCCAACCCCCAGTGAGGTGAACTGACATAGTGGCAGCAATAAAAGGCTCAAACATGACAATAATTGTAAGGATGGCTCAGAAGTTATCGGTGTTTTGTTCTGTTGTGCACAGGGTCGCTGAGTCAGAACCAACACAACAGTACCTAGCAACAAGCTAGTTCCCTATTCCCTTTGCCCTCAGGAAGTACTCTAACTGGTCATGGTTCTCTACCTAATAGGGTAACCCAAACCTTCATTCCTAAAAGATCCAGGCCATTAGAAGTTATGTTGGAAATGGGTAGCAGCGTTGTCCATTAGTTTACAGCACAGGGCATGGTAGCACTGAGATGCATAAAGGAATCTCCTATATTCCAGACACACCCTTCGTTACCTCCACTACATTATATCAATCTGTTTCCTCCTTGGTAATCACTGTAGCCCTGGAGTGGTGCTGCAGGATAAGCACTGGACAGCTAGCCACAGGTCGGCAGTTCAAACCTACCAGCCACTCTTCAGAAATTCTATACAGAGTTGCTATGAGTCAAAACTGACCCATGGCTCTTAACAACAACTGCAAAAATCTCAGGGGCCAGTATTTTGTTGTTGTTGTGTTCTGACTCATAGCGACCCTGTATAGGGTTTCCAAGAAGCTGGTGAGTTTGAACCACCGACTTTGCAGCAGTGTCAGGAAATTAATAGTAATTGTGAGGGGTGCCCCTCCCATTTCCATCACTTGATTCCTGGACTGAGAATTCTGGTTAGGGAAGAGATGGCACATACATGGATGCTGGTTTAGAACATGAACAGCATCCTGGAGAACATTGCCCCAAATCTGCAAAGTATTACCACCTAGCTTGAACTAGAATTGTGTCTTTAGAAAACCATTCCATTGTTGATCAAGCCAGGTGCTTCAGGATGGTGGGGACTGTGTTTGTTGTTACTGTTGCTAGGTGACATCAATTCAAATCCAACTCGTACCAACCCTATGCACAACAGAAAAAAACACCGCCCTGTCCTGTGACATGCTCACAATTATTTAGTTTGAGCCCATTGTTGGAGTCTTGGTGTGGTGCTGTAGAATAAGCACTGGGCCGCAAGCTCAGTTTGAACCACAAGGTTGGTAGTTCAAACTCACCAGCTGCTCCTTGGAAACCCTATGCAAGGTCGACGTGTCGGAACCGACTCAGCAGCACTTAAAAACAACAAAAACAATTGTTGTAGTCACTGTATCAATCCATCTGCTGGGGGTCTTCATATTTTTTGCAGAACCTCTATTTGACCAAGCATGATGTCCCTTTGCAGACACTGGTCCCTCCTAATAACACATCTAAAGTACATGAGGCCAAGTCTCACCATCCACTGTTCTAAGGAGCATTCATTCTGGTTGTACTTCTTCCAAGACAGATTTCTTTGTTTGTCTGTCAGTTTATAGTTTATTCAATATGCTCCTACAATACCATAACTCAAGTGCATCAATTCTTCTTTGGTCTTTCTTATTTATTGCCCAGCTTTTAAATGCATATGAGGCAAATGAAAATATCATGGTCTGGGCAGGCACACCTTAGTCCTCAAAGTGACATCTTTGCTCTTTGACCCTTTAAAACGGTCTTTTGCAGCATATTTGCCCAGTGTGATTATTGTTGTTGTTAGGTGCCATCGAGTCTATACTGACACATAGTGACCTTATGCACAGCAGAAGGAAACACTGCCCAATCCTGGGCCAACCTCACTACTGTTGCCACGCTTGAGTCCATCGATGCTGCCACTTGGCCAATCCATCTCGTTGGGGATTTTCCTTTTTCTCTGACCCTCCACCTTACCACACATGATATCCTTCTCCAGCGACTGCTCCCTCCTGACAATATGTCCAAAGTATGAGAGACGAAGTTTGGCCATCTTGGCCTCCAAGGAGCACTCTGGCTGCACTTCTTCCAAAATGGATCTATTGGTTCTTTTGGCAGCCAATGGCACTTTCAATATTCTCTTCCAACACCATAACTCAAATGCATCAATTCTTCTACAGTCTTCCTTACTCACTGTCTGCTTTCGCATGCATATGAGGTTATTGAAAATACCATGGCTTGGGTCAGGAGCACTTTAGTCCTCAAGCTGACATCTTTGCTCCTCAACACTTTAAAAAGGTCTTGTGCACTTTAAAAGATTTGCTTAATGCAATATGTCATTTGATTTCTTGACTGCTACTTCCGTGAGTGTTGATAGTTGATCCAAGAAGAATGAAGTCCTTGACAACTTCAATCTTTTCTCTGTTGATAAGAATGTTGTTTATTGGTCCAGTGGTGAGGGTTTTTGTTTTCTTTACATTGAGATGCAATCCAAACAAAAGGTTGTGCTCTTTGATCTTCATCAGTAAATGTTTTAAGTCCTCTTCACTTTCAGCAAGCAAGGTTGTATCATTTGCATATCACAGGTTGTTAATGAGTTTTCCTCCAATCCTGATGCCATGTTTTTCTTCATATAAACCCAGTGTGATACATTGGTTTATTTCTTGATTGATGCTGTCATAAGCATTGAGTGTGGGTCCAAGTAAAATGAAATCCTTGATAACTTAAGTCTTTTCTGTTTATCATGATGCTGTTTATTTGTCCAGCTGTGAGGAGTTTTGCTATCTTTCATTGAGTTGCAAACCATACTGAAGGCTATATTCTTGGAACTTCATCAGGAATGCTTCAAGCCTTCACTTTCAGCAAGCAAGGTTGGGTCGTCTGCATATTACAAGTTATTAATGAGCCTTCCTCCAGTCCTGATGCCACCTCTTCTTCATATAGTCTAGCTTCTCAGGTTATTTGCTCAGCAGACAGATTGAATAAGTATGATGAAAGGACACAACCCTGACACACTCCTTTCCTGATTTTAAACAACTGACTCTTGGTCTATGTACAGGTTCCTCATGAGCACAATTAAGTGTGCTGGAATTCCCATTTTTCACAATCTTATCCATAGCTTGTTAAGATCCACACAGTTGAATGCCTTTGCATGGTCAATAAAGCACAAGTAAACATTTTTCTAGTATTCTTTACTTTCAGCCAAGGTCTTTCTAAGTTCAGCAATGTATCCCTCCTTCCAAAATGAATTTCTGTCAGTGTCCTGCCAATGAACTGTTGCAAATGTTTTTTAATTATCTTCAGCAAAGTTTACATGTATGTGATATTAATAATATCATTTGATTAAAAGAAGAGAACATGGTTGGAACAGTGAATTCCATGAGTATTGACCCCTAGCCATACTTCATTTTCTGTGAAGTGAGTTTCCTTGATTTAAGGTGGATAAAGCATTCTGTCGCTATGGGTCAGAACCGACTCGACGGCACTTAACAACAACAACAACAACAAAGCATTCTGTAAGCCCACAGGTGGCAGATCCAGCTGATGCTTTGTATGCAGGGAAGACAAATTCATATCCAGAGTAAGGTTTGTTTCTGTAAGAATAAAATACTGTCCTTTCCATGATGGAAGTGGTCCAACATAATCACTCTGCCACCAGGTTGCTAACTGATTACTCCAAGGAATAGTGCCACACTGGGGCCTCAGCAGCAGTCTCTGCTACTGGCAGATTGGGCATTCAGCAGTAGCTGTAGCTAGGTTAACCTTTGTGCGTAGAAATTCATGTTGCTGAGCCCACGCGTAACCTCCCTATGCCTCCACTCCGACTTGTGAGCCACAAAGACGTCTCATGTCTCCTGAAATTCGTGTTACTTCAGAGCCAGTGCCCAGTAATCCCTGGAAATTCTCATTAGCTCCTTTTCCCCAATGAACAATCATTCTCATAAAAGGCTGTATGATCCTTTGGGGAAGACTTGGAGAAAGACTAACAATATAAATCTTCAATCTTTAAATCTGCTCAAGTCTGGAAATTGACTGAGGGTCCATGACACTCTATAATTCAAGTAAGACCAACATTCACTTGACCTAGAATTTGTATCCATCTAGTAGATATTTGGGAGATATCCCATCTGTTTCACTCCTAGGGACATAATGAGTAGGTAGCCAACACCATAAATCCATATGAATTATTCTGATTACTGCTTAGCACTAGACTGCAAGGTCTATTTGAACCACCCACTCCTTGAAACCCCTATATAGGGTCGCTATGAGTCAGAAATGACTCAACGGCACTTAACAACAATACATTACAGTAACTATGTCCACTTTGTCATTGGTGATTTAATGCCATCACTTGGCCCCCTTATAATTTGTCAAATGAACAAATGAACTGCATGATGGAATGAATATGACAGGGTTTCAAAAAGTTCGTGGAAGAATGGAATTAAAAGATAATAGAATTTTCTCACAAAGGTCATGAAGCTCCCTTGCAACCCTATTAAGTAGCTGGGTTATTTATTTATTTTGTTAAATTATTGACAGGAAAGAGATTTTATAACAAGGGTGATGTGATGGTATGAGGGCACTGTAGTCCCCAGACCAGAAGCATCAGCGTCCCTTGGAACCTTGTTAGAAACACAAATTCAGGGATCCCTTCACAGACCTCTGTGAGCCATCAGTCTGTTCTCCTGATGTTCTGATGCTTATATGAGTTGTTTACCTAGACTGTTGGCATGGTTTTGTATTGGAGACACTAATTTAAATCACAAACACAGGCATAGAAATGACTTTCAGCTTGAGAAGTCACATGTGGACCAAAGGCTTGTAATCGTAAGAAGTAACACTCTAGTGTTTTTCTTCTACATTCCAAACAGTGGTGTGGAGGCACAGAGAATTTTTATGTCAAAATACCAGGAAAAAAATACACAAAGAATTGTACACATTCACCTTGAGAAAATACAGTGAATGTTTCTATTTATTATTTGTGTGGCTCACTCCAAGTCTAGTGGAGTTTCAGCACTAGAATCTATGGACAGAGATAGAGATGCTGACAATTTCACCATTGTTACTCACTCAGTGAGCACAGCACCAGGCATGCTCCTACCCTACTCTTATTAATTCAAGATGGAGGAAGTACATGGAAACCACTCAAGTCTTGATAATCTAAAAAGTCAATATGAAAGGTGGCTACAACCCTGGGGCTTCCCATACCCAGTCCCTGGAGACAGTGTAACTCCCTCACTTTACACCAGCATCCCTAGAGGTATCTCCAACTGGGAAGTAAGTATCTGTGGCCCAGCCCACTGGGGTGAAGAGAGAGACTCCTCCAGTTACCACAATCACCACAGCCTCTTTACCACCAACCATTGAACAAGTGTGCTGAGCTATATGTCTGACTACAAGAAAGGAAAATCAGTCTCCCACCTTCTTCCCCTACTTCACCCCATACATCTGATGCTCATCATATTATAACCATTCATCTTAAACCGGCTTCCAGTCCTAACCCCCATCACGATGTTCTGAGCACTTTCTTATTCAGTACTCTTGGCCTGTTTCTCTGAAATCTCATCAAGACCAATGGTAGAGGCAGGGCTTGATAACAAATAGGGTAGAGGTGCAGTGAAGTTCACCATCAGCAATACCACAGAATACCAGGTGGAGCAGGTTCAGGGCAGAGCTCCAAAACTCAGAACAACATAGGTAGAAATATCTTAAAAGTTTGAAGTCTTATATCGAGTGGAACTTGTAGTAGAAGTAAGAAATTGTGTACTTTTGAATCTGCCAGGCTCAGTGGCCCCAAGTCAACAACTTGGGCGAGACCAAATGACAAGACCAAGCAGGGAGCAGACCCACCATTGAACAACACTGCAGGAACCTCGGAGCAAAGGTGAACCATACACTTTGTTGGTTTTGCTTTGTTCTGATTTGTTTTGTTTTGTTTTTTGGTATCTGTTCATTGGCCATCCACTGTTTGTGCACCTCCATTTTGGTGACTAGAGGGGGTGCCTGACCTAGTGGACACCCCCACCCCCACCACTGGTGGGTTATTCTGCCATGCATGCACACACGCTCAGCCCAAGCTGAAAATTAAATTAAATACTGAGGTACAGCATAACAATCAACAGTGGCATCTTGAAATTTATCAGACAGCCTTGAAGTCAAGAAGCTGAAAGAGGACATTAAAGTCATACTCATATTAGGTTATAGATTTTTTTTTTTTTTTCTTCTCTCCCTCCTCTCCCCTTTCTGCAATTATAGACTACAGGATCAAATCTAGGTTATTTTGTTATTGTTTTGATGGGGGGTTTTGTGTGTGTGTGTGTGTGTGTGTGTGTGCTATTGCTGTTTTGCGCTCCCCCTATTACCTTTGGAGGACTGTTTCTTCCCCATATTACCCAAGAAGAGACAGCAACTGCTGCCATATAGTCAAGCTACAAGCACACTATATAAAACATCAAAATCCAGGCAAGAACCAATACCAACTGCCATATACCAGGGAGGCAGACAACACCTGTGAAAGTTACTCTGATTTAAGGAATAAGAAGAGTGAAAAGGGAAGCCCACATCCTGATCACATCTACCAGGAAGCAATCAGAAAGCATAAAAAATACCAAAATACATACTCAATTATTAAGGCCACAGATAAACACTAAACATGTCCAAGAAGCCAAAGCAGATGACCATATCAGCACATGCCCAGAAACAATATAAAATGTCTGAGACAAATGATCTAGAAGTAGACCTGGACTACATTCTGGAAGGAGGACAGGCCTTGGAAATGCCTGAAAAAGAATTCAGAAAAATGATTGTAAAATGTTTCATAACACTTTACAATGGAGTTGAGAAAAAAAAAAAAAAAAAGGAAGATGTCAGAAAAGCACTACAGGAATAATCAAATAAAATAGATACAGCATTGGAAACAATTCAAAACCTACAGAAGGAGGTCCAAACAATCAATAATAGAATATCAGAAATAGACAATACACTTAATGGGCAAAGGAATAGAATAGACGAGATGGAAGACAAAACTAGAGAGCTAGAAAATAAATCTCTCAATACCACTAAGATAAAAGAGCAAACAGAAAAAAAGGATTTAAAAAATCTGAATAGGTCTAAGATTCATGTTGGACAACATGAAGAGGAATAACTTAAGAATTATCAACATTCCAGAAAGGAAGAATCACACAAGTCCACAGAATAAACAGTTGAAGAACTTCTGGAAAAAAAATTTCCCTAACATCCTGAAAAGTGAAAATATAAACATTCAAGAAGTTAAACAAACCCCTGGAAGGATAGACCCCAAAAGAAAATCACCAAGACATATCATAATCAAGCTCTCCAAAATCAAAGATAAGGAGACACTCCTGAAAGCAGCTAGGGAAAGCAGAAGT
>NW_006408594.1:7043932-7045013 GCF_000296735.1 Chrysochloris asiatica
ACTCTAGGCCCAGAGAGGTAGAGGGGCTGTGTGCTGATGACCGAGGGGCAGGCCTGTGGGGTGTACTCTTTGGTTGGCTGATGACATATGGAGGGGATTGTAACCATGGCAATGAAACAATATATGATAGGATGAATGTGAAGCTGATGTTCTCCCATGTAAACTATCACATAATTCACAATAAAACATTTTTTAAAAAGAAGAATATTAGACAGAAGATTTAAACTCTCCCTAATTGCCCATCCCTTAATATACTTTTCTAGACTTTCAGCCAAACACAAGCAAGATCCAGACTCACTTAGAAGGCAATAGGATTTCAACTAGCAGTTTGATTTTCCTCACTAGGCAATGAAGGCATTGATTCTGGGTCCCAAGCCAAATTCACTCACGTCACTCTCAGCAGCAGTCACTGGATTTTTGTGGATTGATTTTTTTTTTTTTTGCAAAATTAAATCATTCTGTAGGTAACCCACAAACCTGAGCAGCTGGGTCAGTGGACCTCCCCAACTGTTCCCGGCAGCTGCCAGAGCCATGCCAACCTCTACCTGTCCTCACCAGTTTGGCTACAGAGCAGATGATGCTAGACTCCTGCAGGAATTGTGTCATACTGAGCCGTTCACAATTACTTCCACTAAAAATACACCCTGAAACTGGGGCACACTGAGAGATTGCTGACAAATGGGAAAGCCACCTGGTGGTCTGCTGAGTCACCTCCAAACATCACCACATTGAGCATGGACCCTGTCCATTCCCACTGCCATCCATCAAAGTTCAAGCCATTCTGTGTGGCTCTGGGGGCTTGAGAGTCAGTGTTAGCACTCTCACTCCAGCAGGGAGGACACTGAGGCTTGGGAGTAGAAATGACTGTGCTCTGGGTCACGCTGCTCATTTCTGGTGAGCCAGAACTGCTTTCACCACTGGGTCAGTGCTTCTCCACTGTGCCGGTGTTTTCTGTGGCACCTGCTAAGGAGGTATGGGCTATGCTTCCTGTACTGGTAAGAATGGTTTAACCTTCAGTGAGAGCAAACCAGATGGAGAGCAGACCAACCGTGTTGTTGTTGTTGTTGTTGTTGTTGTTGTT
>NW_006408594.1:7045258-7047573 GCF_000296735.1 Chrysochloris asiatica
CTTTCCCTCCTGGATTCTAAGGAGCATTCTTGCTGTATTTCTTCCCAAACAGATTTGTTCGTTTTTCTGGCAGTCCATGGTTTATTCAATATTCTTCAGCAACTGCAAGGATGCTCAAAACCCAAACCAGTTGCCAGGGAGTTGATTTCAACTCATAGTCACCACCTCATGTGTGTCAGAGAAGAACCATGCTTCATATGCTGGGGTTTTTTGGGTGGTTTTTTTTTAATTTGTTAAGTAGATCATGAGGATTTTTCTTTGGAGGTGACTCTTGGTGTACTAGAACCTCCAACCTTTTGGTTAGCAGCCATCTGTACCACCCAGGGACGCCACAAAGACAAGAGTGTTCACTTTAATGAGATGTCTGGAGAGAAGTAGACTCAAGGTGTTTGGTCCAGTGGCTCTGAAACGCCACAAAGAATGCAGGCTGTCTGCATTCCACCATCCTCAACATTTTCTCTTTTCATCTTCAAGTTTATTGCCTCATGTCACATAAAGATCATCAGTCTTCATAAATAGTGTCTAAAGTTAGAAGTTTTCTGGTGATGTAGTGGTTAATCGTTCATCCACAAATGAAAAGGTTCATCAGTTTGAACCCACTACCCACTCCATGGGATAAAGCTTTGGAAATCCTATGAAGCAGTTCTACACCGTCCTATAAGGTTGCTAGTCGTTGTTGTTGATGTTAAGTGCCATCAAGTCAGTTCCAACCCATAGCAACCCTATATAGCATTTCTAAGGACAGGGTGGTGAACTTGAACCACTGACTTTGCAGTTCAAACTGCCTTTGCAGTCCAGTGCATTAACCCACAGTGCCACAGAGTCAGGATCAATTTTACAGCTATCGGTTAAAGTTAGAAGAAGTTGTGTGGTTTTTTGTTTGCTTTGTTTTGTTTTTTTAAAGATTGCCTTCTCCCTAGGTAGCCCCGTCTTCTCTCAGGGAGGAAAAACTTCCCTTACTTATCATCGGCCAGAATGGGTCATGTATCTACCGCTACAGGAATCACTATCAAAGTGTAGTAGGTCATCAAGCTTGGGTTAGACCAATCAGGACTCATGCCTGGGGCTGGCACATCTCAATGCAAACATAGCCAGAGTTGGCTCTGCAGGTCCTCATCTGTTAAATGGGATCATTCAAACCCAGCACTTCTGGTGGTGGTGTGACTCATTGAACACATTGCACTGATGTGAGCCAGGGATATTGTTCTTACAATCCTGGGAAGACCAAATGTCAATAAAAATAGACCTTTGAACATTAGAGAAAGAATTTCCATGAAAAAACGAGCAACAAGGTGTTGATCAGAAGCATTTGTACTTAGTACAGACAAACCTTCTTCAGTAGACTACACCCGGAACTTCCGAGCATCCTACGGAGACTGCAAAGTTGAGATAGTTGTCCTCAAAAGGGACAAGAATCATTTGAAGCATTGAAAATATGGGTGGGTAGGATGGGACTGCCTTAGTCCATGGCCTTGACCTATAACCCTGGCTGGTAGGGCTAGTGCCCAAAGGGGTCTGAGAGCAAGACCAGAGGTGCTGAGGGGCATAGGAATTGACTGCTTGTTGTCTGAGAGGAGAGACCTGGGAAGGTTTGCAGGATGGATGTATGAGGAGGATTATGGGAGGGAGAAGGTCAGATAAGAGAGCTGGAAGATCCCAGCCCCAAAGTCAGAGCACTGTGCTGCTCTCCTCCTTCCACCGCTTCTCTAGAGGGGCCTCAGCTTTTCTGTCTGTAAAATGGAAGAGCAATTCATTTTGTCTTTCATTTCCTCTTTCATTCATTCATTACCCATTTAACAAATGAGCTGTCAAGTTTGCATTGACAGAGAGGTAGTCAGTAATGATTTCTGACCAGCTCATTTCCCTCTCTGAGCCTCCTCTGTATAATGGTGATGGTGATTGACCTTGCTCATTGGTTTTCATGGGGCTTAAAATAACTATTACAAATGCGGGAACCTAGCCAAAGAAGCAGCAACAACAGAGATGGAGGCAGAGATGGCGACATGGAGAGGGGGAGGACTCCAGATTCATGGAAAGAGAGGGACTGAGAGCTCGCGGCCAGTGGGCAGGCTTGTAGAATGTGCTATTTGGTGGTTTAAATTATTATATATGCCTGAGTGTTTTAAAAAAAAAAAGAGCTTAAATGAATAGAGAGAAATACTCTTAACTGATGGTACATGGAGATTATAATCATTGTAATGAAATAAAGTATATGATTTGTTGAATACAAAACTGGTGATCTGCCCTGTAAACTTTCACTCAATTCATAATAAAAACTTAAAACAAGAATTATTACACGTGATGTGCTCACAGTA
>NW_006408594.1:7049018-7051628 GCF_000296735.1 Chrysochloris asiatica
ACAAGTAAACATCTTGCTTGGCTTTCAGCCAAGATCCATCTGATATCAACAATGATATCCCTCATTCCACGTCCTCATCTGAATCTGGCTTGAACCTTTGGCAGTGTTCCCTGTTAATGTACTGCTGCAGCCATTTTTTGAATCATTTTAAACAAAATTCTATTGTCTGATGATTTCCACATTCTGTTGTGTCACCTGTCTTTGGAATGGATACAACTATGGATCACTTCCAATCAGTTGTACACAGGTTCACCATGAATCAGAATTGACTCAATCATACCAAATCTCAGCAACAGAAGTTAGCCTGATAAAAAAGTCCTCCCCCAATAGCTGCACCCCTAATTCAGACTTCTAGCCTCCTGAGCTATGAGACAATATAATTCTGTTCCTTAAAGCCACTCTCTAAGAAACTAAGAAATACTCTGACATCCTGAATCCTGCAAGGGAAGGAAGGGGACTGTTCTTTTGAACACTGCCCGTTTCTTGTTTTGCTCAGGTTCCTGGATTTTCTCTAAGATGGCACTTCTGCCACCATGTGACAAGCATACCCATTTTAGACAAAGGAGTGATGGAAGACAATCTCTCTGGACTGGGATTCTACCCCCTCTACAGGCAATGGCAGATTGAGCAGAAGGAACTGAAAGAATAACTCAGTTGTATGCCAACTATGTCATTGGACTCCACCCACAATGAAGGTTACCATCTCCCAGTGGGTGACCACAGAGGCCACTCACTGATCTGTTGACTCTACTCTAGTCAGTATCCATTCTTGACTCTGAAGCCAGGGAAAGTGGTTTCTTTGCAAACTTTTGCTTTATTTATTTATTTGTTCTTCGAAATCATCATGCACATGGACAGAAAGATACACTGAGAAAAGTCTCCTTCATCTCTGGTTTCAGGACTCCACTTTCGCCTCTGGAAAGATCTAATGTACTAGTTTCTGGATTGAGTTCTGGATGATGTTGTCATGTATGGTGATCTCAGGTTATTGTTTGCTGTTGGTGGTTCTCACTCCAAAGAATATCTCTAGCATTCTTTAGAAATTTTGGTTTGGTCATTACAAATTCCTTTAATTTCTGTTTATCAGGAAATTTCCTTATTTTGTTGTATTTGAGGTACAGCTTTGCTGGGTATTTTATTCTTGGTTGACGATCTTTTTCGTTGAGAGTTTTGTATATATTACTCCATTGCCTTCTTGCCTGCATGGTTTCTGCTGAGAAATCAGAGCTTACTCTTATTGGTTCTCCTTTATAGGTAGCTTTTAATTTTTCCTCAGCTGTTCTCAGGATTCTTGCTTTGTCTTTCATTTTGGAAAAATTGCTTATGATATATCTTGGTGATTTTCTTTTGGGATCTATCCTGTTTGGGGTTCATTCAGTTTCTTGTATACTTATCTTCTCATCTGTCATGATATTTTCTTCAAACAACTCTTTGACAATTTTCTTTGTGTTTGTCTCTTCCTGTTCTGGAATTCTGATCACTCATAAGTTCTTCCTCTTCATGGTATCCCACATAACTCTTAGGCTTTCTTTGGATTTTTTTCATTCTTTTTTCTGATTGTTCTAGCATATTAGAATTGAGAAATTTATCTTCAAGCTCACTAATTCAGGCTTCCATTACTTCACATCTACTCCTTTGCCCTTTCAATATTTTGTACATTTCTGAGATTTTAGTATTAATCTTCTGGATTTCTAATTGCAGGTTTTGTATTGTTTCAAAATTTGCATTTATTTTGTCTATTTGTTCTTGAAGTGTCTGCCTGAAACCTTCTAAAGCTTTCATTGTGTTTTCCTTGCTTTCCTCAATCTTTCCATCAATTCTTTGGAGCTACCTAATTATCATTCTTTTTAATTAATTTTCAGTTAGTTCCATGACCTTTCTTCCTCAGAAACATTTCCTGACTCTGCATCTTGATTATTTGTTTGAGCCATTCTCTCTTGTTTGTTCATGTGAGCTAAAGTTGTCTGTTGTTTCTGGGGCATTGTGAAGTTGTCATATTTGTAAAAACAAACAATGCCATTGTTGGATCCATAGGAGAGAAACCTTTAGGAGACTTCTGCAATTCAAGGAACTCACAAGGTGGTTGTGGGATGGATATGACAGCTGAGTTCTTGGCCCTAGATGGAGTTTCTATTGGCCTTGGTGTTATCTATGTTCAGAGCATGCAATCTGGAAGTGGCTCTTGGAGGCCCGTGATGGAGTTGGTTTCAGTGTCTGTTAGACCACAGGGCAGGTGGGGGCAACATGACTGGTTAAATGCTGGTCTGGTGGCTCTGTGGATTTTGTAGGTCTAGAACTGAGCCCACCTGAATCCAGGTATCAAAATGGGACACCAAAGCGGTGCAACTGATCTCCTCTTCATGCTCTCGGGGCTCCCGACCATGAGGCTCCAAACTCCTGGAGAATAGGGTCTGCAGTGGGGATAGATAAAAGTGGGAACTAGCCACACTTCTGGTGTGTGTGTGTGGGGGGGGAGAACTCACACCTTTTCCATAGCCCATGTGAATGCCAGGACTTCCTCTGTTGCCCAAGCTGCCCAAAGATGGTGGAGCCTCCTCTGGCCAGCCATTCAGCCAGTCTCCCTCTCTCACTGTCCCTGCTTGGCTTCTC
>NW_006408594.1:7052873-7067891 GCF_000296735.1 Chrysochloris asiatica
TGAAACATTTCAATCTGTATTTCATCAATTCCCTGTGCCTTGTTCTTTGCCAATGCCTTCAATGCACTTTGGACTTCAACCTTCAGAATCATTGGCTCTTGATCATATGTATGCTACCTTTGAAATGGTTGAACATCAACCATTTCTTTTTGGTACAGTGACTCTGTGTATTCCTTCTATCTTCTTTTGATGCTTTCTGCATCATTCAATATTTTTCCCAGAGAAACCTTCAATATACCACAAGTCAAGGTTTGAATTTTTTCTTCAGTACCCTCAGCTTGAGAAATGCTAAGCATGTTCTTCTTATTGTACCAGTTTTAAGGAGTTATGTTTTCTTTATGTTCAGGTGCAATCCAAACTGAAGACTGTTATCTTTGACTTTCATCAGTAAATGCTTCAAGTCCTCTTCCCTTTCAATAACAAGATTGTGCCATCTGCATATCACAAGTTGTTAATGAAACTTCCTCCAATTCTGATGCTACATTCTTCATCATATAATCCACCTTCTCAGATTATTTGCTTAGCATACAGTTTGAATGGTGGCGGTGGCATGCCACCAAGTCAACCCTGTAAAGAGTTTCTGAGACTCTAAATCTGTACAGGAGCTGAAAGTCTCATCTTTCTCCAGCGTAGTGGCTGGTAGATTTGAACTGCTGACCTTGTGGCAACCAGCTCATAACCACTACGCTACCAGGCTACCTTACAGATTGAGTAAATGTAGTGAAAGGATAAAACCTTGGTGCACACCTTTCCTGATTTTAAACCAATCTGTTCTAATGACTGCCTCTTGGTCTATGTACAAGTTCCACATAAGCACAATTAAGTGCTCTGGAATTTCCACTCTTTGTCATGTTAGCCATAGTTTGTTATGATCTACACAGTTGAATGCCTTTGCATAGTCAATAAAAAAAAGGCAAACATCTTTTTGGTTATCTCTGCTTTGAGTCAAGATGTGCCTAACCAAGAAGTGACTGGTTTACAAGCTTTCAAGAAGGAGCCTAGATCCAGAGGGCCTGGAGGAAGGTAGAATCTCCAGTGAGTAGTATCCAATCTGTCTATGTGGGGCTGATGCAATGAAATGCAGACGGGTCTCTTGTGATACAGTAGTGAATAATTGTTATCACTACTGATTGTGAGGGTTAGAAATGTAAAGGTAGAAGTTTTATAGCAAGGAGGGGAGTGATTAACTTTTCAGTCTAGGAGCGGAGGTCCCTAGGAACATCAAGGGAGAAGAGCAGAGAGTTGGACCCTACCAAGAGAAGCAGTGATGCCTGAAATGGAGCCAGAGATGATGATGTGGAGCGATGGAGCAGCCAGAGATTTTAGATCCAGAGAGGGAGAGCAACTGTGTGCTGAAGACCTGGAGGGTACGGGGGAAGGATTACATGGAGGGGATTGTAACCATGGCAATGAGACAATATACGATAGAATGAATGTAAAACTAATGTTCTCCCATGTAAACTATCACATAATTCACAATAAAACATTTAAAAAAAAAAAAGATGTGCCTAACATCAGCAATGATAAGTACATATTTTATTGTTGTTTAGTGCTGTCAAGTCAATTCTGACTCATAACAATCCTATATAAGGTTTCTGAGGAGTAGCTAGTGGGCTTGAACCACAGACCAGTGATTCATAGTCCAGTGCTGATCCTACAGCACCACACCAGGAGATACAGTCTGTTGTTGTTGTTGTTAAGTACGTGGAGTTGGTTCCGACTCATAGTGACCCTGCACAGGGTTTCCAAGGCTGTAAATCTATGGGAGCAGAAAGCCTCATCTTTCTCCCGCGAAACAGCTGGTAGTTTCGAACTTCTGACCTTGAGGTTAGCAGCCCGATTCGTAACCACTATGCTACCAGAGTTCCTTTAGGAGATACCGTCTAGACAAGGTTAAATTGAGCACCTGGATGGTACCGGCTACTCTATCTACTGGATTAAATTACGTGAGTGCCTATGATATGCCAGGCTGGGTGCTAGGCCCTTCACCTATCCTGGGAAAGAAAGAGTTATTGAACAACAACTATTTGCTAGGTTTGCTAGGAACTTTCTAGTCAAGAGATCTAAGGCAAGGTGGAGGAATGGGGGGTATGTGGGAGTATATGTCTAGTAGGTTCAGACACTGCCCAGGCAGCTGTGGTGGGGCTCCTCTCTGTCTCCCGGCCCCCCTTCCCCAGCCCTGGCAGGATGACGAGGGAGGGATGCTGTGCAGGACCACATGCAGAGCTAGGAGACCAGGAGAGAAGGGACAGCCAGTTCAGAAGCCAGTGAGTCAGACTCCCGGTGTCATCAGAGATGAGGTGGGAGAGGCGTAGTCCTCCAGACTCCCCACTGGACTGCCCAGAGAAAGTGCCACAAAAAAGGAGCCTAGCACCTTAACCAGAAGCCGTGGCAGCTGCAACTTCTTGATGGACTCTTGGACAGGGGTAGGGGTGGGCAACAGGGTGGGTTTGTGCCTACCATACCCATTTCACAGATGGCTCACTCAAGCCCCAATGGGCCAGGCTAGTTGTTTAAGGTTGCTGGGCGGGTGAGAGGCAGAATTGACTGTTGGAAGCTGATGTCTACCTATTTCTACCATGCTGATCTATCACAGGTGGGGAGGTGGGCTCTGCAGAGCCCCCAGGTCACCCTTGAGTGTGGAGAATGAGGACCAGTGAGTACAGTGAGAGTGCCTAGGGTGGCTGTAACAGGATGCTCGAGGGGTGTGTGTGTGTGTGTGTCTCACATGGGGTGGGGGTAAGGAGGCCGTGGAGGACACATCATTCAGACTCTCCTGTTTCCCTTGTCCCATCTGACTCCCCCATCTTCCAGCCACACAGAGGAGGGGGTGGCTCCACAGACACATGTGCTGGGTGATGGCTGAACCAGGGTTGGGAAAGAGCCCTGGGCAGGGTGTCCGTCCCGGGTGGCCTGCAGAGAGAGAGGAGATGAGGCCATAATATGCTCAGGGGTCATTGCCCTGTCTGTCGACACAGGCGGAGACTACGCTGAGTCAGACGCTATTTGGAAAAGGGACTCCAGTTTTGACCAGAGCGTGGGATTTTAGAGAATTTAGAACACAGCCTTTGGAGACAAACAAGCTGGTT
Organism: Chrysochloris asiatica; assembly: GCF_000296735.1. Lineage (NCBI taxonomy): Eukaryota > Metazoa > Chordata > Mammalia > Afrosoricida > Chrysochloridae > Chrysochloris > Chrysochloris asiatica. The sequence continues at coordinate 7,055,963 of NW_006408594.1, forward strand.
CTGTGCCCAGCCTAGCCAGTCCTCTGCTGTGTGAGCTGGGAGAGTGACATACCCTCTCTGAGCTTTTGTGTCCCCAGCAGACAGAAGAAGGCACTGTCAATGCCTCTGGGTTCCATCTCTGCTCCGGGGACTTCTACCTCCCAGCTGCCCTCAGAGTGGGATCACCCCAGTGACAGAACTTACTGTCAGGCACCACAATGAGTTGGACTCAGAAGGTTTGTCTCAAAGGAACCTTTGCACACTGACCCTGTCTGCTCCTCCCCGTGTGGGGTCTGCTGACTGAGGAAGGAGCGTGTGGGGTGGGCATCGATTGCTCTGTCCATGGGACTACCCTTAACTCCTCAGCACTTCCTCTGGGGGAGGGGTTTACAGAGCCACGGAGGTACTGTCACCTGGTGTCCAGGTGTCTGGATGCCTCACCCATCCCCATGTGCCTGAGGCCATGTGAAAATCTGTCTCTGAAAAGAAAGCTACTGGTGGTTTCCGCCTCCTTTGCTCCCCAGACTCCCTGTCTCGTTTCTCTGATTTATTACCTCCCCTGACCCCCTGTCTCCTCTCTCTGACCCCCTGCCTCCTCTCCCTGACCCCCTGCCTCCTCTCTCTGACCCCCTGCCTCCTCTCCCTGACCCCCTGCCTCCTCTCTCTGACCCCATCTCCTCCTTTTGGAGACACACAATCTAAGCCATAATGCAGTAAGTAGGGGTCCATCTCCTTGCAGTTCTACAAATTGGTATCCCATACAGCTGTTCTTGTCTTGCTCCACCTAGGACAAGCTCCTCCTTCCTGCTAGCTAATGGGAAACATGTTCATTTGGAGGAAGTGACCTAGCCCTGATGTAAGGTTTTGAGGGGAGTATTTGTTGGATGGAGCAACTTCTAGTTAAATGTAAGTGTCCCTGGGAGAGATGCCATATAAACCTATAATTCATTTAACAAAAGTGCAAAGCAATCCTTATAAAGTTTATGAACCTCATTCAGTCTCACAATGTCCTTGTCACAGTCTAGGAACACAGTCCACTGACGAAAATAATTCCAGTTTGGCCATTTCTTTCAAAGTACATAACACAAATCTTCTGACTCAACAATTCCACTCTTAGGTATTTATGCAGGAGAAATGAAAACAGATGTCCACACAGAGTTTTATGTGATTGCTCTCAGCAGCTTCCTTAATAACAACCCAAAACAAACTAGGAACACCCAACCATCCGTCAACAGGTGAATGCATAAACAGATTGTGGTCTGGTCTACATAGTGGAATACTGCTCAGCAATCAATAAGAATAAATATGGACAGTTACGGACATACAGATGACTCACAGGTCACCAGAGGAGTGTAGGGGTGTGGACAGTTGTCACAGGGGTGACACCAAAATGACTGTCCATAAAAAAAATTTTGTGCATAATTTCAGCAGCAATATATTCTCCTAATTAAAATATCCCTACTGGTAAGGAGCTCTGGTAGCACAGTGGTTACGAATCGGGCTGCTAACCTCAAGGTCGGCAGTTCGAAACTACCAGCAGGTCCACTGAAGAAAGATGACATGTTCTGCTCTCATAAAGATTTACAGTCTCGGAAACCCTGTGCAGGGTCACTATGAGTTGGAACCGACTCCACGGCACTTAACAACAACAACAATTGGTAAGGTGGAGTCCTGGTGTGGTGTTATGGGCTAATGCGTCAGACTGCAAAGTCCTTTGAACTGCCAGGTCGGTGGTTCAAGCTCACCAGCTGCTCCTTGGAAGCCCTATACAGGGTCACTGTGGGTCAGCATCACTTCAACGGCACTTAACAATAACAACAACTGGTAAGGTGGAGGGACAGAGGAAAACCCCCAGTGAGATGGATTGGCAAAGTGGCAGCATCAATGGACTCAAGCATGGCAACAATTGTGAGGTTGGCCCAGGACCAGGCAGTGTTTCGTTCTGCTGTGCATAGAGTAACTATGAGTAGGTACTGACTCGATGGCACCTAACAACAACAACAGGTAGTTATAACAACAAAAACATTATTTGTTAGTCTGGCTTTGTTGCTACTGTTGTTATTAGATACTGTTGAATGGGTTCCAACTCATATAGACTCTGTGTACAACAGAATGAAGCACTGCCCAGTTCTGCACCAGCCTCACAACCATTGTTAAGCTTGAACCCATTACTGCTGCCACTGTGCCAATCTATTTTGTTGGGGGGATCTTCCTCTTTATCGCTGACCCTCCACTTTACCAAGCATGATGCCCTTCTCCAGGGACTGGTCCCTTCTGATAGTATGTCCAGAGTATGAAAGACGAAGTCTGGTAATCCTAGCTTTTAAGAAGTAGCCTAGCTGCTTCCAACACACATTTGTTCGTTCCTCTGGCAATCCACGGTACTTGTCATATTCTTCTCCAACCCCGTAATGTAAATGCATCAATTCTTCTATAGTTTTCCTTATCCATTGTTCAACTTTCACATGCATATGAAGCGCATATATCAGTACACCTACAAGGCTAAAATTCTATGCTGATTTGCTTTCATTCTTCTTGGATCAACTATCAACACTCACGGAAGCAGCAGTCAAGAAATCAAAGGACGTATTCCATTAGACAAATCTGCTGCATAAGACTTTTGTGAAGTGTTGAAGAGCAGAGATGTCAGCTTGAGGACTAGGGTGTGCCTGACCCAAGCCATGGTATTTTCAATAACCTCATATGCATGCGAAAGCTGGACAGTGAATAAGGAAGATCGTAGAAGAATTGATGCTTTTGAGTTCTGGTATTGGAGGAGAATATTGAAAGTGCCATGGGCTGCCAAAAGAACCAATAGATCCTTTTTAGAAGAAGTGCAGCCTAAGTGCTCCTTAGAGGCCAAGATGGCCAAACTTCGTCTCTCATACTTTGGACATATTGTCAGGAGGGACCAGTTGCTGGAGAAGGATATCATGTTTGGTAAGGTGGAGGGTCAGGAAAAGAGGAAGACCCCCAATGAGATGGATTGGCCAAGTGGCAGCATCGATGGACTCAAGCGTGGCAACAATAGTGAGGTTGGCTCAGGATAAGGCAGTGTTTGGTTCTGCTGTGCATAAGGTCGCTATGGGTCCGTACCAACTTGATGGCACCTAACAACAACAACAACGTGCTCCTGTCAAAGCTACCATTATCACTCAATTACAATGACGCTCTGAATCACATGGTCTTGTCTACACACACTATTTCAATTTAAAGGTATAGCTTTCATTTTGCTAGTCATTTATATCACTAATATTGCCTTTATGGGGAGCCCTGGTGGTGCAGTGTTTAAAGCACTAATTGCTGAATATTGGTGGTGCAGAGTTTAGTGGTTCAAATTCAAGAGAAAGCTGTGGCAGGCTGCTTCTGTAAAGATTTACAGCCTTGAAAACCCCATGGGTGGTGACCACGCTCGTCACCAATAAGGGGAAGTGAGGGAAAAACAACAATGAAGTGGCGAGCTAAGCCCTACAATGTGGAGAGTGAAGCGTTCAACTGATAAGAAGAGAGGGCATATGCACAAGAACACCCACACTTGCAGATAATACCCACTTGACCTGACTTCAATGACCGGATGATCAGAGCTCAACTAGAAGAAGAAAGAAGAGGAAACAAAGAGTAATCTGATACAATTTGATGAACTTGACCTACACCTATGGAAGCAGTAGCTCAAATGAGGGAACAAATTCTTACAACAAGAATCATTCCCACCCCCTCCACACACAGAGTAGACAGGGATGGGCAACTTGGACATTGGCTACCCAAAATGGGGAGGGAGGGGCTATAAAGGCAAGAAGTGACTGGCTTACAAGCTTTCAAGAGGGAACCTAGAGCAAGGAGGCCTGGAGGAAGGCAGAATCTCCAGTGAGTAGTATTCAATCTGTCTAGGCAGAGCTGATGAAATGAAATACAGATTGGTCTCTTGTGATACAATAGTGAATAATTGTTATCAGGACTGATTGTGAAGGTTGGAAATGTAGTCATTTTATAGCAAGGAAGGGAGGGAATAACTTTTCAGTTTAGGAGCGGAGGTCCCTAGGACCATCAACGGAGAAGAGCCGAGAGTGGGAACCTACCCAGAGAAGCAGTGATGCCCGAGATATAGGGGGCAGGATTGCAGGGTATACCCTTTGGTCGGTTGATGATGCATGGAGAAGATTGTAACCATGGCAATGATACGATGTACACGATAGAATGAATGTAAAACTAATGTTCTCCCATGTAAACTATCATATAATTCACAATAAAACACTTAAAAAAAAAAAAAAAAAACCATGGGGCAGCTCTACTCTGTCCTATAGCATCAGATGGTTTCTATGAGTCAGAATTGATTTGACAGCAGTGGGCTTGGGGGGGTTTAAGTGTCATTATATTCAGTGAATTACAATGTGTGAGTCACATCAGAACCAAAGAGATTGCTAAAGATTCTGTATGGTCAGGTACGGGAGGACATTCCTGGGGCAGGGATGACACCATGAGTACTCAACCACGTGGCACCAACCCTAATAACAAAACCCTAATAATAAAACACTAACCCGAAACAGTCAGCTCAGGAGAAAACACAGACACAAAAGGTTCTATGTACCCTATATGATTACAAGCATGTGACATTCATAAAAAGGCAAAACTATAGCAACAGGATTCAAACCCAATTGGGACAGGCTGAATTATATTGAGGCACTTTGGGCTAACGTGCTGGACTGCAGAGTCATTTGAACTGCCAGGTCGATGATTTAAACCTACCAGCTGCTCCTTGGAAGCCCTATCCAGGGTCACTATAGGTCACAACCAACTTGACAGCCCTTAACAACAACAATGGTATCATTAGCCACCAAATTATTTCAAGGAGCCTCTGGTAGCACAGTGGTTATGAGTCGGGCTGCTAACTTCAAGGCTAGCAGTTCAAAACTACCAGCCATTCCACAGGAGAAAGATGAGGTTTTTTGTTCCCATGAAGATTTATAGCCTCAGAAAGCTGATGCAGGGTGACTATGAATTGGAACTGACTCCACGGCACATAACCACCACCAGTCATTGTATGGACTCCTGGTGTGGCTCTATAGGATCAGGACTGGACTGTGAACCACAAGGTCAGCAGTTCAGACCCACCAGCTGCTCCTTAGAAACCCTATACAGGATTGCTATGAGTTGAAATCGACTCGATGGCACTTAACTACAACAATAACAGTCAGTGTATGGAGTCCTGGTGTGACACTGTAGGATCAGCACTGGACCGAAAGATGGCTTGAAACACAAGATTGGCCATTCAAATTCACCAGCCACTCCTCAGAAGCCCTACACAGGGTCGATATGAGTCAGAACCGAAAGGACAGCACACAACAACAACAATGACAACAGCAATCATTGTGAGCCAGGAGGTAGAGTAAGGAAAGAAACATACAAAATTAATTCAGTAGAGATGTCCTTTTTCTTGACTGTACTGGGGGTACACAACAGCGTATATGGGGCAAAACTCACTGAATTTTTAAACATACATACTTTGTGGTGCTCTGGATCAGCATTGGACTTCGAACCACGAGATCAGCAGTTCAAACCCACCAGCTGCTCCTTGGAAACCCTACACAGGGTCGCTCTGAGTCGGGCCCGCCTCAATGGCACTTAACAACAACAAAACCTTGAAACAGGTGAATTTTGCTATGAGTAAATTCCCCCCATTGGGTAGTGGTGATTCAGCGGTAGAATTCTACCCTTTTGTTTGGACACCCCAATTCAACCCCCAGCCAACTCATCTAATGTGCAGCCAGCATGTCTCTCTGTCAGGTGAGGCTCATGTGTTGCTATGATACTAAATACATTTTCAGGGATGCTTCTAGGCTAAGATGGACTCCTTCTGAAAATCAGCGGGTGAAAACCCTCTAGTTCACAATGGTCCAATCCGGTTTTTCCAAGCCGTTTATCCCAAATGGCTTGTTTGGAATAAACCTCTATGCGTGTGTGAAATGGACCATAAGTAGCAGTATTTTTATTGTGACTTTAGTGAAGCTTTACGGAGCCGATCATCAGTTTTACATTCAACAAATCTCACTTTGTTTCATCTCAATGATTACAATCCCCTCCATGCAACAAGAGTTATCCCACTTCCTCCCTGGGGATCTTATTTCCATTTGGCCCACCTCCCCCTCCCTTCTCAACTTAGTCCTTAGGTGAATGTTGTCCTTTTGATCTTGAATAGCTAACCATTCCATGGTGAGCAGACCTTACTTACGTTGCTGTTCCCTCTATATACCTGTCTAGCGCTGTGGGTTAATGCGTCAGACTGCAAAGCCATTTGAACTGCAAGGTTGGCGGTTCAAGCTCACCAGATGCTCCTCAGAAACCCTTACAGGGTCGCTATGGGTCAGAATCGACTCGACGCACTTTACAACAACAACAATTGCTTAGCTGAAAATTGGGTCACAAGAGTGAGTTTCCTTTCCAGATCTTGACAACTTGGGGGCAATTTGACACCAGCTAACAACAACATATTATATTTCAATTATTTTCCGATGAGAAAGACAAATAGCTAAATAACTGCTTTGTTTCTTCCGTTGTTTTTCTGAAACCCTGGGGACAAGTAACCGTGTCATCTTTGGCCATACTCTTAAATCCCTTTCCTATCCCAGCTGCTACATTCTCACTTTTCACTCTCCAGACTAAGAGAAACTCCTCCCACAGCTGAGGCCCCGCTCAGTGTGAGCTTCCTTCCCTCTCCCAGGTCCAAATCTTCTGAGGATGGATCATAAAATCACCCGCACGCTCTATCTGGGTGGAAGGCAGGGAAGACTCATCCTTCAACCATCTTGGGCCACATAGACTGTAGTTGATAAATGTCGTGAGTCAGTCCAACGGATAGCCAGAACCACCAACCTTGAGGTTCAAACTGACCTTGCAGTCCTGCGCACTCACCCACAGCGCCTCACCAGAGACCTCCAAACAGCGCTGAGGGGTTTGGGGTTCTGAGAGGTGCCTAGGGGCGTCTCTGGAGCAAGGAGAAGCTGACCGGGCAGGCTTTTGGTCCCATCCCCCTAGAACAATCTCATGTTGATCCGTTTCTATATACAGAGTTGCTGCTTAACCTTTGGGGAAGGTGTTGGGGCTGGGATTCCACTTAACTAAAAGTACATTTGAAATGCATCGGACACAAAATTCCTTCAAGTTTTCTTATTGACCTGACCCAGTATAGAACAATATTGGGTCAGGGGAAAGTAGAACACAAAACAAAACAAAATCTGTAGCCACTGAGTGGATGCTGACTCATGATGACCCATATGTGACACTGTAGAACAATTCCATAGGGGTTTCATGGCAGTAACCTTTATAGAGCTGTCCTGGTGTGGTGCTGCGGGCTAATGCGCTGGAGTGCAAGGTTGGTTTGAACTGCAAGATCGCTGGTTCAAGCTCACCAGCCGCTCCTTGGAAACCCTGTACGGGGTCCTCGCTGTGGGTCACAACCAACTCGACAGTACTCAACAACAAAAAACAACAACAATCTTTAAAGAAGCAAACCACCAGGGTTTTCTTTCTTTCACAACACCGCTAGGTGGGTTTGAACTGCTAACCTAGAGATTAGCTGTTGTTGTTGTTGTTAAGTACCGTCCAGTCAGTTCCAACTCTGTATGGGATTTCTGAGGAACAGCCCATGGGTTTGAACTGCCAACCTTTGGATCACAGTCCAGTGCTGATCCTACAGCACCATACCAGAGGTTACTATCAACTGCAAACCGTATGTTCCACCCACGAGGAAAAATAGAAAGGGAACAAATGTGTATGCTTTGTCTAATTTAATCCTTGAAATCAACCCTTGTAACTGTCCTGTGGAGTGGGTGTTCATTAACTCAGGTTTTACCTGTAGGAGATATTCACTCAGGGAAGAGAACCAGACTAGAGTATCTGCTCCATCATCCAAGCACTATGTAAAGTAACAGGGGTGGTGAGTAGGAGAGAGGATTTCTGCCTGCAAGAATTGGGGAAGACTGTGTGGTAGAGTCCCCTTGGAACAGGGCCCTGGAATTTAGCTGCCAAGAACAGGGCCAGGTGTGAGCAAAAGCACAGAAATGGAGAAACACTCCGCCCAAGTCCCAAGTGATCCAACTGGAGTGTGAAGGTTTGGGGGACAGAGTAGGGATGCCACCAAAGAGAAGGGAGCCTGGAACAGATTGGGGTGAGGGACTTGCCATACATATTCACACCTTCCTGCCAGATTTGGCAGGTGCCCAGGACCAGGGAGAGGGAGGGACCCCTGGACTCTCCAGCAGAGACAGGGCTCAGGGACAGACAGCAGGTTTTGCCTTATTCCCATGTTTATCCCAAGTCATAAGGAAGAATAAATCTATGAATGGATTAAACCAATATTTATTCACCACTGCTCAATTCCAGAGCCTGTGACGGATGTCTTCCCTGACATTAACGTATTTAATTTCATAAAAGCCCTTAAGATAAGTGTTATTATTCCCACACCTCACTTGGCAAACACAGACGGAGTACTTATTATAAGGATGTTCAGGCACGCTGCTACACCCCGGAGATAAAGAAATGAATGAGACAGTGGAACTAAATGATTTCATGTCCAAGGTTTAAGTCATGATTATACATTGGGCTTGTTGTTGTTGTTGTTAAGTGCCATCGAGTCAGTTCCGACCCATAGCGACCCTGTACAGGGTTTCCGAGGGTGTAAATCTTTACGGGAGTAGAAAGCCTCTACTAACCACAAAATCCACAGTTCAAATCCACCAGCTGCTCCTCCGGAAAAAAAAAAAAATGAGGCTGTCGGTTCCCATAAAGGTTTACAGACTTGGGACCCCTAGGGACAGTTGTACTCTGCTTTATAGAATCACCATGTTGTTGTTAGGTGCCATTGAGTTGGTACCAACTCATAGTGACCTTATGCACAGCAGAACCAAACATTGCCTGATCCTGGGCCAACCTCACGACTGTTGCCACACTTGAGTCCATCAATGCTGCTACTTGGCCAATCCATCTTGTTGGGGTCTTCCTCTTTTTCTCTGACCCTCTACCTTACCAAACATGACATCCTTCTCCAGCGACTGCTCCTTCCTGACAATAATCACCATGAGTCAGATTCAATTAGCCAGCAGTGAGCTTGGTTTTGGGTGTGATGTGTCATTGGCTCTTGGGTAATGTAAACAGTATGCAAGGCTAACAGAAAGGTTGGCATTTCAAATTCCACTCAAAGAAAAAGTCAGAGAGAAGAAAGGTCTGTGGATCTCCTTCTGTCTGACCAGTCTTCACAAATCCTGTGGAGCACAGTTCTGCTCTGATACGCATGGGGTCTCCATGAATCACAATTGACTGCCAACAACGGGTTTGTTGTTTGGGTTTCTGTCTTTGATGTAACAAAGGCCTGGGGATCTACCTCCAAGAGTCAGCTAATGATAACACTATGGAGCACAACTTTCCAATCACCAACAAAAGCAGCCAGCAACCACAAAGGCAGCAACATCCACAAAGGCTTGAAAGATAGATGGATGCTTTCATTTCCAAGCTTTTTAAATGTCATAGGTTTGACTAATTAAGTCACAGCTCCAGTTCATCCCATGCTGTTCAGTTCTCAATGCATTTCCACATCCTACATCCTCACCACCCACCACCCATCTGTCAGTTTGTCATAGTGTGGTGGCTTACATACTGCTGTGATGCTGGAACCTATGCCACTGATATTCCACATACCAGCAGGGTCACCCATACTGGGCAGGTTTCAGCAGAGCTTCCAGGCTAAGATAGACTAGGAAGAAGGAAAGGAGGACCACTTATGAAAAGGTTACTCATTTATGAATTGCAGCTAAACGTTGTCTGATATAGAAAGATTAGGCCCTTGGGTTGAAGGATATTCAAATGACGACTGGGGAAGTCCAGCTTCCTTAAAAAAGAGTTGATCTTAATGACAGGGATGGAGTTAAGCTTTCAGAACCTTCATTTCCTGATGGACCACAACTCAAAATGAGAAGAAACAGCTATAAGCATCCATTAATAATTGGAACATGGAATGTACAAAATATGTATCCAGGAAAATTGGAGGTCATCAGGAACAAAATGGAACGCATGAAGATTGATATCCTAGGCATTGTTGTTGTTGTTGTTAGGTGCCATCAAGTTGGTACCATCTCATTATCAAACTTATGCACAGCAGAACGAAACACTGCCCGATCCTGGGCCAACCTCACTATTTTTGCCACGCTTGAGTCCATCGATGCTGCCATTTGGCCAACCCATTTCATAGAAGGCCTTCCTCTTTTAATCTGACCCTCCACCTTACCTACCATGATCTCCTTCTCCAGTGACTGCTCCCTCCTGACAATATGTCTGAAGTATGAGAGACGAAGTTTGACCATCCTGGCCTCCAAGGAGCATTCTGGCTGCACTTCTTCCAACATGGATCTGTTGGTTCTTCTGGCAGCCCATGGCACTTTCAATATTCTCCTCCAATACCAGAACTCAAAAGCATCAATTCTTCTACAGTCTTCCTTATTCACTGTCCAGCTCTCTCATGCATATGAGGTTATTGAAAATACCATGGCTTGGGTCAGGCATACCTTAGTCCTCAAGCTAACATCTTTGCTCTTCAACACTTTTAAAAAGTCTTGTGCAGTAGAGTTGCCTAATGCAATACGTCGTTTGATTTCTTGGCTGCTGCTTCCAGAGTGTTGATACTTTATTCAAGAAGAATGAAGTCCTTGACAACTTCAATCTTTTCTCCATTGATAAGAATGTTGTTTATTGCTCCAGTGGTGAGGATTTTGTTTTCTTTACATTGAGATATAATCCATACTGAAGGCTATGGTCTTTGATCTTCATCAGTAAATGTTTTAAGTCCTCTTCACTTTCAGCAAGCAAGGTTGTATCATCTGCATATTGCAGGTTGTTAATGAGTCTTCCTCCAATCCTAATGCCACATTTTTCTTCATAGAACCCAGCTTCTTAGATATTTACTCAGTATACAGGTTGAATAAGTATAGTGAAAAAATACAACCTTGTCGCACACCTTTCTTAATTTTAAACCATTCAGTGTTCCAATGTTCTGTTCGAACAACTGCTTCTTGGTCTAGGTACAGATTCCTCATGAGCACAATTAAGTGTTCCGGAATACTCATACTTCACAATGTTGTCCATAGTCTGTCATGATCCACACAATCAAAAGGCTTTGTGTAGTCAATAAAGCATAGGTAAACATCTTTCTAATAGTCTCTGCTTTCAGCCAAGATCCATCAGACATCAGCAATGATATCCCTCATTCCATAGCCTCTTCTGAATCTGACTTGAACCTCTGGAAGTTTTCTGTCTTTGTCTGGAAGCTCATCTGAAACCTGTTCACCATGGGTGACCCTGTTGGTATTTAAAATACCAGTGGCAAAGCTTTCAGAATCACAGCAACTCACAAGCCACCACAGTACGACAAACTAACTGACAGACGAGTGGTGAGTCCTAGGCATTAATGAGCTGAAATGGACTGGCATTGGATAATTTGAACCAGGATATGATTTATTATGGCAAAATGACAAATTAAAGAGGAATGGTTTTGCATTCATTGTCAAAAAGAGAATCTCGAGATCTCTTTTGAAATACAATGCTATTGGTGATAAATAATAATCATACACATACAAGAAAGATCCGTTAATATAAGTATTAATTCAAATTTACTGCAAACCACTAAAGCTAATGATGAAGAAATTGAAGCACTCTATTAATTCTTCCTTAAACATTGCATCTCTACATTGCATCTCAATGTAAAGTAAACAAAAACCTCACCACTGGACCAATAAACAACATTCTTATCAACAGAGAAAACATTGAAGAAAACAATGAACTTCATTCTTCTTGGATCAACCATCAACAATCATGGAAGCAACGGTCAAGAAATCACATGACGTAATACTGCATAAGACCACTACTGTAAAACACAAAGAAAAAGAACCCATACTAAAGGGGGGGGTTA
>NW_006408594.1:7068111-7069676 GCF_000296735.1 Chrysochloris asiatica
TAGACACAGGATAGCTTGGGTGCTAGGGAGGAGGACAAAACACAAGAAGGAGGAGGGGAATGGAAGAACAAAGCAGATGGAAAAAGTTAGGCAGGTTTGCATCGGCTAAGTGGGCCAGAGGTAAATAATGATGTATGCACAACCTTGGAACAATAGGGCTCTGGGATACAGGGAATGAGACATGGTTGGAATGGGGAAAAGGGGGGGGGGGAGAATAATAGTAAGATGCTTGTCTGTCTTTTGAATCTTGGTTTCCCTGGCATACCATTATAAAATAGACACTTGAGGGGGAGAGAAAGGAATAGCCAGAAATACCACCACAGAAAGCTTGTATGTCCATCTTCTGCTTATAACTGATTGGAATACCTAAAATGGGGTTGCAACGTGCCCAGTGAAGGAGGCTTCTTGTGGAGCCTCTCATAGGTAGAATCCTGAACTGCATCCAGAATCTTCAGAGGTGGGAAATTTTCACTTGAAAGGACAAACAGACCAGCCTGGAGCAGCTAGAAGAACAGAAGATACTTCTTGAAAGAAAGACCGACAGGAAAAATACAAAACAATATAGGCAGACTGATTGATTACTACAAGAACAAGCAAGTTTTAGACATCAAGGAAAGTGGTTGGGTCCCTTCAGGGCAAACCCCCTTCCAAGACTAAGACTCAAAGGGAATACATGCTCTGATTGATGACCACATTCATCACCGATAAGGGGAAGTAAGGGAAAAACAACAATGAAGCTGCAAGCTAAGCCCTACAACATTCAATAGACTCTTGTGAACCTGGGTGGAGACCTGGTTGGCCAGCAGTGTGGCAAGACCTGGGGACTCTTGAGCCCAGAGTCAGTGACATAGCCACAGAGGACTAGAGTGGAGAGTGAAGTGTCCAGCTGATAAGAAGAGAGGGCATATGCACAAGTACACCCACATTTGCAGATAATACCCACTTGACCTGGCTTCCATGACTGGATGATCAGAGCTCAACTAGAAGAAGAAAGAAGAGGAAAAATAGAGTAATCTGATACAACTTGATGAACTTGACCTACACCTATGAATGTAGTAGCTCAAAATAGGAAACAAATCTTTACAGCGAGGATCATTCCCACCCCCTCTATACACAGAGTAGACAGGGATGGGCAACTTGGACATTGGTTACCCAAAATGGGGGTGGCTACAAAGGCAACAAGTGACTGGCTTACAAGCCTTCAAGAGGGAGCCTAAATCTAGAGGGCACAGAGGAAGGTAGACTCTCCACTGAGCAGTATCCAATCGGTCTGGGCGGGGCTGATGAAAGGAGATGCAGATAGGTCTCTTGTGATACAATAGTGAATTGTTATCAGGACTGATTGTGAGGGTTGGAAATGTAAAGGTAGACATTTTGTAGCAAAAGGAGGGGAGTGATTGACTTTGTAGTCTAGGAACAGAGGTCGCTGGGACCATCAAGGGAGAAGAGCAACCACCTAAGACAGGCAGCGTCCCTTAAACAATCAATATAAAAGGAGGACTCAGATGCAGACAGCACAGACCCGGTCAGGAGGCCAAGCCCCTGTGGGCCCAAGCGTTGTTGAC
>NW_006408594.1:7070546-7077055 GCF_000296735.1 Chrysochloris asiatica
AGAAGTGATGTTTTTGGGTTATGGTGTTGGAGGAGAATATTGAAAGTGCCATGGGCTGCCAAAAGAACCAATAGATCTGTGTTGGAAGAAGTGCAACCAGAGTGCTCCTTGGAGGCCAGGATAGTCAAACTTCGTCTCTCATACTTCGGACATATTGTCAGAAGGGAGCAGTCGCTGGAGAAGAACATCATGTTTGGTAAGGTGGAGGGTCAGAGAAAAAGAGGAAGACCCCAAGCGAGATGGATTGTCAAAGTGGCATCAATGGGCTCAAGTGTAAGATTGGCCCAGGACCAAACAGTGTTTTGTTCTGTTGTGCATAGAGTCACTATGAGTCAATGCTGACTCTATGACACCTAACAAGTAACTTCTTCAATCTGGTCAAATACACAATCAAGATGCATTCGTAATTATTGGTGATTGGAAAGCAAAAGTTGGAAATAAAAAGGAGTGATAGGTAATTAGAAATATGGCCTTGGTTATTGAAATTGTGCTAGAGATTGCATGATACAAGTTTGCAAGACCAATGACTTCATTGCAGATACAGTTGTTTTGGGGTTTTTTTCAACAACATAAATGACTAATTTACACATGGATCGCACCTGATGGAAACAGGAATCAAATTGGCTACGTCTGTGGGAAGAGATGCTGGAGAAACTCAGCAATATCAGCCAAAACAAGGCCAGGGGCAGACTGTGGAACAGACCATCAATTGCTCATATGGAAGTTCAGACTGAAGTTGAAGCAAATTAAAACAAGTCCATGAGTGTCAAAATACAACCTTGAGTATATCCCACCTGAATTTGGAGAGCAGCTTTGAAGCATTGGATACTAATGTCCGAAGACCAGAAGAACTGTGGAATGACATCATACAGGAAGAAAGCAAAAGGTCATTTAAAAGACAAGAAAAAAAGAAAAGACCAAAATGAATGTCAGAAGAACCTCCAAAATTTGCCATGGGACATACAGAAAATAAAGCAACTAGAAGAAAAAGAGAAAATAAAGCAACTGGAAGAAATGAGGAAGTAAAACAGAAAATTTCAAAGGGCAGCTCAGAAGACACAGTCAAATATTATAATAAAATCTGCAATGACTTGGAGTTAGAAAACCAAAAGGGAAGAAGACACTCAACATTTCTCAAGCTGAAATAACTAAAGAAAACATTCACGCCTTAATTTACAATACTGAAGAATTCTATGGGCAAAATATTGAATGATGCAGGAATCATCAAAAGAAGATGGAAGAAATACAAGAGTAGCAATGCCCCCAAAAAACTGATCGATATTCAACCACTTTCAGAGGCACCCTATGATCAAGAAACCTATCAACTGAAGGAAGAAGTTCAAGCTACACTGATGGTGGTGGTGGTGGTGGCTGTGTGCCGTAGAGTCGGTTCTGACTCATAGTGACCCTGTACAGGGTTTCCGAGGCTGTAAATATTTACAGGAACAGAAAGCCTCATGTTTCTCCTGCAGAACAGCTGGTAGTTTCAAACTGCTGACCTTGGGTTTTGCAGCCCCATTCATAACCACTACGCTACCAGAGCTCCTTAAGCTATGCTGATAGTATATGCTAAAAACAAGACTCCAGAAATTGACAGAACACAAATTGAAATGTTTCCACAAACTGATGAAGTAATGGAGGCACTCACTCATCTGTGCCAAGGAGTTTGGAAGACAGTTACCTGGGCAAGCCATTGGAAGAATTCCATATTTGTGCCCATTCCAAAGAAAGGCGACCCAACAGAATTAAAAAATCATCAAACAATATCATTAATATGACATACAAGTAAAATTTTGCTGAAGATAATTCAGAAATAGTTGCAGCAGTACATCAACAAGGAGCTTCCAGAAATTCAAGTCAGATTCGAAAGAGAACATGAAACATTACCTATGTCCAATGGATCTTGACTGAAAGCATGGAATAACAGAAAAGATGTTTGTGTTTTATTAACTGTTCAAAGTCATTCAGCAGGTGATCATAACAAAATATGGATAATATTGCAAAGAATAGGAGTTCCAGAACACTTAATTGTGCTCATAAGGAGCTGTACAAGATCAAGGGCTGTTGCTTAAGCCAAATATGCAATCAAGATGCATTAGCAATTATTAGTGATTGGAATGCAAAAGTTGGAAACAAAGAGGAGGGCTGTTGTTGTTGTTGTTGTCAGGTGTCATCGAGTCATAGGGACCCCATGCACAGCAGAACGAAACAATGTCCGATCCTGGGCCAACCTCACTACCGCTGCCACACTGTCGTGCTGTGGTGGTTTGAGTTGCTGTGATTCTGAAGGCTATGCCACCGGTGTTTTAAATAACCAGCAGGGTCACCCATGGTGGACAGGTTTCAGATGAGCTACAAAACAAAGACAGACTAGGAAGAAAGAATGACAAACTACTTCCGAATCACTAGTCATTGAAAACTCTGCATAGAGGAGGGCTAGGTAATTGGAAATATGACCTTGGTGATTGAAACTATGCCAGAGATTGCATGATAGAATTTTGCAAGACCAATGACTTAACTGCATTGAGGGAATGGTTTGAAATCAGGAAAGTTGTGTTTTGGAGTTATATCCTTTCACCATACTTACTCAATCTGTATCATGAACAAATATTCTGAGAAGTTGGATTATATGAAGAAGAAAGTGGCATCAGGATTAGAGGAAGGTTCATCAGCAACCTGTGATATGCAGATGATACAACCTTTTTTGGAGAAAGCAAAGAGTATTTGAAGTACTTACTAATGAAGAGCAAAGACTACAGCCTTCAGTATGGACTAGACCTTAATGTCAAGAAAATGAGAGTATTCCCAACTGGATCAATAAGCACCATCATGACAAATGAAGAAAATGACCAAAGTGGTTTAAGATTTCATTTTACTTGGATCCACAATCACCACTCATGGAAGAAGCAGTCAAGAAATCATATAATGTATTGCATTAGGCACTTCTGCTGCAAAAGACCTCTTTAAAGAAGCGAAGATATCATTTTGAGAACTAAAGTGTGCCTGACCCACCCACACCATGCTCTCTCTTTTCAATAGCTTCATATACATGTAAAAGTAGGATCATGAGTAAGGAAGACTGGAAAAGAATCTATGCATCTGAATTACAGCATTGGCAAAGACTATTCACTATGCCGCGGACTGTCAGAAGAACAAACATATCTGTTTTGTAAGGACAGGCTAATTGTTTATTGGAAGTGAGGATGGTAAGAGTCTGTCCCTCATATTTTGGAGATGTTGTCAGGAAGGGCCATCCCCTGGAGAAGGATGTCATGCTTGGTAAAGTACAGGGTCAGTGAAAAAGATGAAGACTCTCAAAGAGATGGATTGTCACCATGGCAACAGCAATGGGCTCAAACAATTGTAAAGATGATGTGGGATCAGGCAGTGTTTTGCTTTATTATACATAGGATTGCTATGAACCAGAACCAACTTGATGGCACCTAACAACAAGTATGTATCTAACAAAACTGGAAGTCATCAAAAATAGTATGGAATACAATCCGATATCTTAGAAATTCGTAGGCTGAAATGAACTGGTATTGGCCATTTTTTAATCCAACAGTCATATGGACTCTTATGCTGGGATTGATAAACTGAAAAGAAATGGCATGTTTATCATTTAACGTCTGTGGTAAGATAATATCCATTAGCCTACAAAGAAGAGCATATGTTGCACATATGATCAAGAACCAATGGTACTGAAGAACGATGACCAAGCTGTACGGCAGACATTGGTGAAAATCAAGGCTCCAGGAACTGATGAAATACAAATGGAAATCTTTCAACAAATTAATGCAGTGCTGGAGGCACTCACTGATCTATGACAAGAAATTTGAAGAGATCCATATTTGTACCCATTCCAAAGAGAGCTGACCAAACAAAATGCTAAAATCACCAAATAACATCAATATCATATATAAGTAAAATTTTGCTGAAGATAAGGAAAAAAAACAATTGCAACAGTACATCAGCAGAGAATTGCCAGAAATTCAAGCTGGATTTGGAAGAGGACATGGAATGAGGATTATTATTGTTAACGGCACATGGATCTGGGCTGAAAACACAGAATATGAGAGAGATATTTATTTGTGCTTCATTGACTATGCAAAGGTTTTTCGACTGTGTGGATCATGACAAACTATAGGTAATGTAGCAAAGAATGGGTACTCGCAACATTTAGCTGTGCTCATGAGGAACATATACCTAGACTAGAGGCAGTTGTTAGAACAAAATGAGGAGAAAATGACTAATTTAAAATCAGGAAAGGTGTGCACCAGTGTTGTGTTCTTTCACCATACTTATTCAATCTGTATGCCGGGAAAATAATTTGAGAAGCTAGATTATTTGAAGAAAAAATGTGATATCAGGGATGGAGGAAGACTCATTAATAACCTGCAATATGCAGATGAAACAAGCTTGCTTGCTGAGAGCCAAGAGGACTTAAAATACTTACTGATGAATATCAAAGACCACAGCCTTCAGTATGAGTTGCACCTCAAAGTAAAGAAAACAAAAATCCTTACAATGGGACCAATAAATAACATCATGATAAATGGAGAAAGGATTGAAGTTGTCAAAGATTTAATTTTACTTGGACCCACAATCAACACTATTGGAAGCAATAGTCAAGAAATCAAATGCTGTATTTAATTAGGAGGATCTGTTGCACAAGACCTCTTTCAAGTGTTCAAGAACAAAGATGCCAATTTGAGGACCAAAGTGCACCTGACCCAAGTCATGATATTTTCTATCACCACATATGCTTGTGAAACTTGGACAGTGAATAAGGAAGACTGTAGAAGAATTGATGCATTTGAATTACAGTATTGGAGAAGAACTAAAAGTACCATAAACTACCAGAAGAGCAAACAAATCTATGTTGGAAGAAATACAACCAGAATGTTGCTTAGAAGCCAGAATGGTAGGACTTCATCTCTCATCTTTGGACATGTTATCAGGAGGGACCAGTCCCTGGAGAAGGACATCATGCTTGGTAAATTGGAGGGTCAGAGAAAAAGGGGAAGTCTCCCAACAAGATGGACAGACACAGTGGCAGCAGCAATGGGCTCAAATGTAACAACAATTGTGAGGATGGGGAAGGAACAGGCAGAGTTTCATTCTGTTGTGCATAGGGCCACAATGAGTTGCAACCCACTCCACAGCACCTAACAACAACAACAGCCAGGAAGACCAGTCAATATGACCATCATTCAATATTATGCACCAACTACTAATGTCAAAGTTGAAGAAACTCAGATTTTTACCAACTTCTACAGTCGGAAATTGATCAAACATGCAATCAAGATGCATTCATGATTATTGGTGATTAGAATTTGAAAGTTGGACACAAAGAAGAAGGATTAGTAGCTGGAAAATATGTCCATGGTAATAGAAATGATGCTAGACATCACATGATAAAATTTTGCAAAAGGTACAACTTACTCATTGCAAACTCTTTCCAACAACGAAATGATGATTACACACATGAACCTGGTCAGATGGAATACACAGGAGTCAAATTGACTACACCTGTGAAAAGGGATAATGGTGACGCTCAGTATCATCAGGCAGAGGATGACTGTGGAACAAGCCATCAATTGTTCATATGCAAGTTTAAGTTGCAGCTGAGACAAAAAAAAAAAAAAAAAAGTCCAGCTCTGGTAGCATAGTGGTCACGAATGTGGCTGCAAGCCACAAGGTCAGCAGTTCGGAACTACCAGCTGTTCCGCGGGAGAAAGATGAGGCATTCTGCTCCTGTAAAGATTTACAGCCTCAGAAACCCTGCACAGGGTCACTATGAGTCAGAATGGACTCCACGGCACACAACAACAACAAAGCACAAATATAACCTTGAGTATGTTGTTGTTGCTAAGTTCCATCAAGTCCATTGTGATCCATAGCGGCCCTGTATAGGGGTTTCTAAGGAGCGGCAGGTGGGTTTGAACTGTGCTTATCTTACAGCATCACACCAGGACTCCATCACATGATGTTGTTTCTGTTAAGTTCTGTCGAGTCGTTTCTGACCCATAACGACCCTGTATAGGGTTTCCAAGGAGCAGCTGATGAGCTTGAACCACCAACCTTGTGGCTCAAATGACTTTGCAGTCCAATGTGTTAGCCCACAGTGCCACACCAGGACTCCATCACATGACATCCCATCTGAATTTAGAAACCATCTCAAGACTACTTTTTATTTTTCCTTTGTTTATTTCAGAAAGAAAGTTCTCAACATTTCACTTCTTAGAAACAAAAATCCTTACAACTGGACCAACAAATAACATCATGATAAATGGAGAAAAGACTTAAGTTGTCAAAGATTTAATTTTGCTTCGTTTTGTTTTTTTCTTAAGTTTTTGTTGTGAATTGAGTGATAGTTTACACAGGAAAATATCAGCTCTTCACCCTCCCCATCGTATTTTGTTTCATTGCAATGATTACAATTCCTTCCATGCATCATCATTCAACAGCATTTGCTTCCATTCCCTCTGTTTTTCTTTCCTTTTTTT
>NW_006408594.1:7084915-7115433 GCF_000296735.1 Chrysochloris asiatica
TAGAAGTTTTGTAACAAAAAAAGAGGAGTGGTTAATCTTACAGTCCAGAAACAGAGGACCCTAGGACCATCAAGAGAGGAACGCACAAGCAGAATGCGGGACCTTATCCAGAGAAGCAGCAGCACCAGAGATGGAGGCAGAGATGGGGGCATGGAGAGGGGATGCGGCTGAGGACTCTAGATTCATCAACCAAGAAGAGACGGACTAAGAATTGGTGGCCAGGAACAGACTTGCAGAATGTGCCCTTTGAAGATGTAAAATATTATATATGCCTGAGTGGGGTTTTTTTGTTTGTATGTTTTTTCAAAAGCTAAAGCGGATAGAGAGAAATATTTTTAACTGATGGTGTATGGGGGGGATTATAATCAATGTAATGAAACAAATTATATGAATTGTTGAATGTGAAACTGATGATGTGCCCTGTAAAGTTTCACTGATTCCACAATAAAAACTTTAAATTGAAAACAAAAAACAGGAAATAACTGCTGCACAGAAAATTTCGAGCTGCTCAAAAAGACAAAGTCAAGTATTATAATGAAATGTACAAAGACCTAGAGTTAGAAAATCAAAACGGAAGAACAAGTGGATCATTTCTCAAGCTGAACGAACTGAAAAACATTCAAGTCTCCACTTGAATATTGAAGGATTCTATGGCAGCATGGATGGACTCAAGTGTGGCACAGTAGTGAGGCTGGCCCAGGATCGGACAGTGCTTCGTTCTGCGGTGCATAAGGTCGCTATGAGTCAGTACCGACTCGATGGCATTTAACAACAACAACAAATGGGAGTCTTGGTGGGGTGCTGTGGGTTAATGCGCTGGACTGCAAAGTCATTTGAACTGCCAAGGTTGGCGGTTCAAGCTCACCAGCCGCTCCTTGGAAACCCTATGCGTGGTAGCTATGGGCTGGAACTGACTTAATGGCATTAAACAATAACAGTGGGCAAAATATTGTACAACACAGGAAGTCTCTTAAGAAGATAGAAGGAATACACAGAGTCACTATACTAAAAAGAAATTATCAATGTTGAATCATTTCAGGAAGAAGCATCTGATCAAGAACCAGTGATATCAAAGGAAGAAGGCCATGCTGCACTGAAGGCATTGGTGGAAAACAAGGATCCAAAAATAAACTGAATACTGACTGAGATGTTTCAAAAAAACAGATGTCCCACTGGAAGCACTCACTCATCTACACCAAGAATTGTGGACGTCTGTTACCTGGACCTCCAGCTGGAAGAGATCCTTATTTGTGTCTATTCCAAAAAAGGTGTCCCAACAGAATGTGGGCATGATTAAACAATATCATTGCTATCATACAAAATAAAATTTTGCTGGACCAAGGAGATCAGGTGGCATAGTGGGTTAGGCGTTACTCGGCTAACCGAAAGATGGACAGTTCAAACCCACCATAAAGATTTATAGTCACATAAACCCAAAGGTTTTATGTGACTATTGAGGACTAAGGTGCGCCTGACCCAAGCCATGGTATTTTCAATAACCTCATATGAATGCAAAAGCTGGACAGTGAAAAAGGAAGACTGTAAAAGAATTGATGCCATTGAGTTATGGTGTTGAAGGAGAATATTGAAAGTGCCATGGGCTGTCAAAAGAACCATTTTAAAAGAAGTGCAGCCCCAGTGCTCCTTAGAGGCCAAGATGACCAAACTTCATCGCTCATACTTTGGACATATTGTCAGGAGGGATCAGTCGCTGGAGAAGGATATCATGTTTGGTAGGGTGGAGGGTCAGAAGAGAAGAGGAAGACCCCCAACGAGATGGATTGGCCAGGTGGCAGCATTGATGGACTCAAGCGTGGAAATAGTAGTGAGGTTGGCCCAGGATCAGGCAATGTTTGGTCGCTATGGGTCGGTACCGACTCGATGGTACCTAACAACAACAACAACAAACCCAAAGGAGTAGTTCTACTCTGTCCTATGTGGTGTCTATGAATCACAATTGACTTCATGGTAGTGAGAAGCAGCCATTAGACCTGAACAAGGGAACACTGGATGGTTTAAGATCAGGAAAGGTGCATATCAGTATTTTATCCATTCACCATATTTATTGAATCTAAGCAAATAATCTGAGAAATTGAACTACATGAAAAAGAATGTGGCATCAGAGTTGAGGAAAGATTCATTAACAACTTGTACTATGCAGGTGGCTACAATTTTGCTGCTGAAAATGAAGAGGACTTGAAGCTCTTACAGATGAAAATCAAAGACGAAAGCCTTTGGTGTGGATTACACCTGAATATAAAAATCCTCATAATGGGACCAAATACGCAGCATCCTGATAAAAGATTGAAGTTGTCAAGGGTTTCATTATACTTGGATCCACATTCAATGCCCACGGAAGCAACAGTCAAAAAATCAAATGATGTATTGCATGGGACAAATCTGCTGCAAAAGACCTCTTTAAGGTGTTCAAATGCAAAGATATCACTTTGAAGACTAAGGTGTGCTTGACCCAAGCCATGGTATTTTCAACTGCCTCATATGCATGTGAAAGCTGGACAATGGAAAATAGCTGATACCTTTGAAGCACGATGTTGCCAAAAAATACTGAATATACCATGGACCACCAAAAGAATGAAAAAAAAATCTGTCTTGGAAGAAGTATAGCCAGAATACTCCTTAAAAACAAGAATGGTGAGACTTTCTCTCTCACACTTTGGACTTGTTATCAGGAGGGACAAGTCTCTGAAGAAGGGTATCATGGTTGCTAAAGTAGAGGGTCAGTGAAAAAGAGAAAGGTCCTCAAGGAGATAGATTGATACAGTGGCTGCAACAATGGGCTGAAACATAGTAACAATGTTGGGGATGGCTCAGGACTGCGCAGTGTTTTTGTTCTATTATAAACAGTGTAACTATGAGTCAGAGTCAGCTAAGTGGCTCTAGCAACAGCAACAGCAGCCCCACCATCAGTTGGCAGAGAGAAGTTACTCACCTCATTTTATCGATGAGAAAATTGAGGACCACACAACCAGTTGATGAGGATCAGAACCCCAGAGCAAAGGTGGCATCCAGTGGTCTCAGATCTGTTTCATCAGTCTCCTGGTCCAATTGGCTCACTGGGTTTTCCAAAGAAACTCTTGTTCACTTTGTAGTTGAGTTAAAATAAAAAGCATACACATTGCTACCACCTTTGAGATACGCTCCAGGTTGGTAATGCAGCACATTTTGTTCCAGCCTTTATGTAGTAGATGGCTCAGACGCAGACCCTGTGTACAAACAGCCATGGCTGTGTCCCACAGTTCTCTGTGCCAATGGAGAACCATTATCGGATGAGTAATTCTGGAAAATAGCAGCCTCCAAGTTCTCCAGCCTTCCTCCGGGACACACGAGGGTCTTTTCAGCCCATTTAACATTCTAAAATTCATAGAACCCAACTGACCTAGCAGCACAAGATAATAAGGGCATTGTCCTATCCTATACACGGAGTCCTGGTGCAGTGCTGTAGGATAAGCACAGGACCTCAAGGTCAGTTTGAACTGTAAGCTGCTTCTCAAAAACCCTATACAGGGTCACTATTAGTCAGAACTGACTCAACAGTACTTAACAACAGTAACAACCTATATGTGTTGGTTAATTTACTACTTTTATTAATTATTTAGATCCTCTAATAACAAAGGTGTGTCCTGGTGTGGTGCTGCAGGATAAAGTGCTGGACTGCAAGGTCAGTTTGAACAAGGTCGGTGGTTCAAACTTACCAGCTACTCCTCAGAAACCCTATACAGGGGCTATGAGTCAGAACTGACCTGACAGCACTTAAAAACACAGTAACAACAACAAAAGGTGAGCAACGTGGCTGTACAGGATAAGCACTGGACTTCAAACCACAAGGTTGTTAGTTTGAGCCCACCAGCCGCTCCTAGGGAGAAAGATGAGGCTTTCTGCTCCCACAAAGATACACCCTCAGAAAGTCAATACAGGGTCACTGTGAGTCCAGCTTCTGTGGCCATTAGTAAAGTGGACACTGAAGAGTTTCTAAATGTGGCCTCCACATTTGACAAATGGTTAGTAGCTCCTTCCTGTTTAACTTTTGGTCCGATGATCCCACATGCTGCCCCAAATGTAGCCAAGATCATTCTGTCATCTGCTATTCATTCAACATCTATTAATTATCTACCATGTACTAGGGACTTAATGCTGAGGGTGTAATGACAGATAAAGCTCCTACATTCATGAGGCCCTTTTTCATTAAATACTGATCCGTCTAATTACAAAATTATAAATGGTGGTAAGTGGCACAAAGGAAAGTTCTAGAATAAAAGAGAGAGACAGGGTTTCATTTGGGGGTGAGTGGATCAGGAAAGGAGGCTCTCAGAAAGAAGAACATCAGAAAAGAGAACTTCTGGAACCTGAACCCAACTTCTCCTGTCTGCATCCCACCCCCACCCGACCCTGGCCATCCCAGCCTGAGCTTTCGCTGGACCACAATGCTTCTAACACCCGCATCTGACCAAGTCACTCTAGAAACCTCAGGGGCTCCCATCTACCTGCTGGCTACAGTTAACACTTCTTTAGCTGGCCTTTCAAAGTAGGGGCCTTCCATGGCTGTGCAAAGCCTGGATGTGTGAGAGCCAGCAGGGGCACCGAGGAAATCCCAGCAGAGGTGAGGGTCCTCTCTGGAAAGGTGACATCCCTGATTCCTCCCTCTCTCAGCCAGCATCCAATGCATCACTATGTCCGCTGAGGCCACCGCTGCACAAACATGCCTCTAACCCACCCACTTCTCCCCACCCCCATGACCACCATCTTGGTTCAGGCCTGAAGACACTGGGATTGGGCCACTACCGCAGCAACCGGCTTCCCTCCTCTAGGTCTCTAACCCTGACCTTCCTTCCCCTCATTTATTATCCCTGCATTGGCCAGTGTGTTCTGAGACCCCCAGTGCCCTGTGGCCTTATCTCTCCCCCACTTAAAACTCCTCGGTTGCTGTCCAGCCCCACCTTCAACAACTCTGCAGCTGCTCCCCCCTCCCTCTGACCTCTGGAACCCTAACTGGGGCCAGAAGAGCTCCTTGCAGCCTCCCTGCTGTGCCTTGAGGCTGAGCCTTCTCATTGGCTCTTTTCTTTTCCAGGCTACCGAGTCCCCTTGGAACTCAGAACAATGGTTATCTTCTCTGAACAGCCAGGCTGGGCCAGGTGTCTCCACTGTGTTCCCACAGCAATCTAGAATTCACACAACATTTATCACAATGGGGTGTTGTCACCTGGATATCCATAAGTCTCCCCAAGCAGACAGACTGCAACATGTGTGAAGGCGGGATCAAGACCAGCCGTGAAGCACAGTGCTTTGTGCAAAACAAGGAGTTCGTGCAGATGCTCAGCATGGAAGCAGGGATGGAGGAATGACTGATGACTGAGTAGGTCAATGGATGGGTGATCTATGGTCAGAGAGCTGTTGTTGTTGCTGTTAAGTGCCGTCAAGTCAGTTCTGACTTACAACAACCCTGTATTGGGTTTCTGAGGAGTGGCTGGTGAGCTTGAACCTCCAACCTTGCGGTTCAAACCGACTTTGCAATCCAGCACATTAACCCACAGTACCACACCAAGACTCCATGGTTAGAGAGATGGAGGTGAGAAAATGGGTGGGTGGGTGGGAACTGGGACAGGAGGGGGTGCTGATTCGGAGTGTAAACTCAGGAACCAGCATGCTGAAATGTGAAGTCCAGCTCTCCCTCTTGCTGGCTGGGTGACTTCAAGTGAGCTATGGAACATCTCTGTGTTCCCATTTTGAATACAGGATACATAACCAGGAAAGATAAATCCTTAGAAAATGACAGCATTGTTAGTAAAGTAGCAAGCCCAGACCCTTGGCTGTTGAGTCAACTGTAACTCATAAAGACCCTGGATAGAGTTTTAGAGGCTTTAAATCTTTACAGAGGCAGAAAGTCTCATCTTTTTGCCATGGAGTGACTGGTGGAACTGAACTGCCGACCTTGCAGTTACCAGCCCAGTGTTTATCCTTCCGAGCTACTAGGGTTCTTTCTGTTAAGTAAAGGATCCGCAAAAATGAGGAATACCCTCAGTGAGCTGGACTCAGATATACAACGTTCATACAGATGGCACAGGCTGGACAACACTTCATTCTGCTGTGTATAAGGGGGCCATGGGTGGGAGGTGACTCGGTGAGAACTAAACAACAACATCATGCCTGAGCTGATGATAACAGTAACAATGGTTGCTGAGAATGGAATGAACTCATGTAAACACCGTGTGAACAGTGTCTGGCATGTTGTCCACACTACCCAAGTAAGACCTCTAACTATTGCTATGGAGGAGAGAGGGATGGGTGCATGGTGAGGAATGGCAAATGGTGCTCAGGCACGCGGAAGGAGGAGGTTACAGTATGGTGATGGACAGCAGAGGCCAGCGGAGGTGGTTGGAACAGAGGAGGACGAGAATGCTAAATGCAGGGCAGGAGTGGTCAGTAGTGAAGGAGGTACTATGCTGGGCACTCTCATTCCCACACCTGAAAGGTTGTGCTCCGGGTACCCAGTCACAAGAGGAAGTGACTGGTCTAGTTATGCATCTAGTGAACAGCAGTGCTGAGGTCCGGTCCCTGGTCTCTCTGGCTCCAAAGCTCCCCACGTTGCTGCTCCCTTGTAAGATGGCACCCACCTACTGTTGGGCTGCTACCATCTAGGGCCAGCTAGTCCAGGTGAGGTGCCAAGAATGTGTCTCCTCTCCTCTGGGAAGGATGGAGGGAGGGTGGAAGTTGGAGGAGGGGCGTCCTGGTCCCACTAAGCTGGAAGCAACTTGAGAAATGGTGCTAGTTCCAGTGTACACGAGAAGGTGTGGAAACCGGATCGAGACCTTGGTAGAACACACCTGTGGCTGCATTGATTAGAACCTCAGGGGAAGCTCCCATGCCTCTCTCCCTTAGATAAGGCGGAATCAGGTGTCAGCTGACTGGGCAGGCCAGCTGAGAGGGGATATCAGCTAGCTTCTCCTCACCAAAGAAGATAGAAAGCAGGCAGTGAGGGGACAATTGAGCTGACTGTCCCTTCCCCACTCACCCCCAAGCTCTGCCACTAGTATGCAGGACCCTGAGGAGAGGGGAACAGAAAAAGCATCCTCAGAAAATGCATACCAACTGTTTCCTTCCAGTAGGACACCAGTGAGCAAATCAGCAACTAAACCAAGGCTCACAAGAGTGGACGGCATCTGAGGCTCAGAGGGCAGAGCCCAACATTGCTCAGCCAGTTAGTAGTGGACCCAGGATTCAAACCAAAGTCGGCAGCTTCAGAGCCCATGAGGGGAAGGGAGCATAATGGTTGGAGTTAGGGCAAGATCATTGGAGTCGAATCTCAGCTTAGTCATGTCTTAGCTGGGACCTGAGGCAGGCTACTTATCACTCTGGGCCTCCGTTTCTGCATCTGTAAAGTGGAGATCATGACAGACCCATCTTCAGAGGCAGTAACAAGTAACCAATTGCCATCGAGTTGAATCTGACTTGTGGTGACCCCATGTGTGTCAGTGGCTGATTTTTCAGTACGTAGAGAGTCAGGCCTGTTGTCTGAGGCACCTCTGGATAGTTGCTGTTGATGTTAGGCGCTGTCAAATCACCTCTGACTCATAGTGACCCTATGCACAACAGAATAAAACACTGCCTGATCCTGCACCAATGTCACGATTGTTATGTTTGAGCCCATTGGTGCAGCCACTGTGCCAATCCGTCTCATTGAAGGTCTTCATCTTTTTCACTGACCCTCCACTTTACCAAACATGATGTTCTTTTTCAAGGACTGATCCCTCCTGATAACATGTCCAAAGTCTGAGAATGAGATTCTCACCATCCTCGCTTCTAAGGAACATTCTGGCTGTATTTCTTTCCAAGACAAATTAGTTTGATCTTTTGGTAGCCCAAAGTACTTTCAGTATTCTTCACAACACCATAATTCAAAGACATCCATTCTTCTCCAGAAAGTAGAGAGGATTAGGTGACATGACGTACATAAAATGCTTATATTGTGCTTGGCATGTGGCAAAGGCTCCAAAGTGGTCATGGTCCTTCTCAGCAGCAACATTACTGTCATTATTTCTATTGTATCTCATCTGCCCACACCCCACCACAGAACCCCCAGGAAGCACGCAGATTACCAGCCCTTTCTTCTGCAACACCAACGAATGGGTTCAAACTGCCAACCTTTAGGTTGATAGTTGAGCACAAACTGCCACCAAAGGACCAACGTTAGGTGCTATTGATTCAGTTCTGACTCACGGCAACCCTGTGTATAATACATCCTCACCACCATTGCTGTGTCTGAGCCCAAGTCCCACCAAATGGCAGTCATTCATTCAGTCATCTACCTCCGTGATGAACAGTGGCCACTAAATGAAGCATATGGAATGCATTCAACTTGTCTTTAGACAAGACAGTCTTAGGACTGGAACTCGTTCATAGACTGGCAACTGCCTGATAAGCACTTAGAAGGATACATGGTCCTGGCTGGTAGCTCAGTCTCCATGTGTCTCAATAGTTATTGTCTGTCTCCACATTGGAATATCAGCTCCAGAAGGTCAGGGACTGGGCCAGCTTTATTCACCAAGGTACCCTGGCCCTCTTCCTAGTATAGGAGCAAAAATCAAGCCAACTACCCTTGAGTCAGTTTCAACTCATGGTCACCCCATGAGCACAAAGTAGAGCCATGTTTCATAGGGTTTTCAAGACTGTAACCTTTCAGAAGCAGATCACGCGGACCCTAGGACCATCAAGGGAGAACAGCATGAGAGGAATGTGAGACCCTATCCAGAGAAGCAGCGACACCAGAGATGGAGACAGAGATGATGATATGGAGAGAGAGAACAGCTGAGGACTCTAGACTCATGCAAAGAGAAACACTGTGGGCTAGTAGCCAGGAGGCAGGCTTACAGAATGTGCCCCTTGATTGTTTAAATGATTATATGTCCCTGAGTGTTTTTTGTGTACATAAAAACAGAAAGAATAGAAGAAAATAGTGTTGAATAGTGATGCATGGGCGGGGGGGGGGGGGGGGTTATAATCATTGCAATGATACAAAATATGATAGGATAAGTGGGTAAGTGTAAAACTGATGTTCTCCCAGGTAAACTATCCCTCAATACACAATAAAAGCTTTTTTAAAAAAGCGAAGAAGCAGATCATCAAGCCTTTCTTCCAACATCCCTATGGTAGGCTTATAACCACCAACCTTTTGAATAGTGGTCGACCACTTAACTGCTTGCAACCATCAGAGGCTCCTGGTACATGGCAAGAATTCAATAAGGAGTTCTCGTATGAGCAAATGAATTAATGAATCTACAAATGGTGCCATGACATACTTCCAAAAGTTTGCCGTTTAAAGCACTGTGTACTTTCAATGATTTTACTAGAACACTTCTGTCAAGTATTCACTAATGGAGGGAAATAAAAGCACCAGGCTTCTAGGGATTCAGAAATCCTTCAGATTAAAATTTAACTTTTGTTTCAACAGCCTCTATATACACTTTAAAAACAATCTTTAGAGTGACAAGCATACTACTGCCCAGTCCAAACTCTGGTTGGTGCTCACGTAAGTTTGAGACCCCCCTTTATATTACAGGAGCTTTATATTATATATAACGGAGCTCTGGTAGCGTAGTGGTTACGAATCGGGCTGCGAACCTTGGGGTCAGCGGTTCGAAACTACCAGCCGCTCCACGGGAGAAAGATGAGGCTTTCTACTCCCGTAAAGATTTACACCCTCGGAAACCCTGTACAGGGTCGCTATGGGTCGGAACCGACTCGAAGGCACTTAACAACAACAACAACTTTATATTACAAGGGTGAGTCAAAAATTATCCACACTCTGATTATATTAAAACGTCCGTCCACGTCTATGGCTGATGACAACATTGAGTGTGCACATGAAGTGATCCTGTCAAGTAGAGGAGTGACAGTGGATTATGTGGCAAATCATTTGCAAATCAGCTATGGCTATAAAATAATCCATGACAGACTTGGGTTTCGAAAAGTTTGTACAAGACTGGTACCAAAACAACTCACGGTAGCGTATAAACAGAAGTGTCTGGGCATCTGCAAAGAAAATTTAGACAATACTTGAAGGAAGATAAAAGTTTCTTCTGAAAAATCATTACTGATAATGAGGCATGGATTCATCACTACGAACCTGAGAGTAAACAGCAGACTATGGAATGGAAACATCCTCAGTCACCCAAGAAAAAGTTCAAAAGTCTCATCATTAGCTGGAAAACTGATGCTTACAGTTTTCTGGCATTCTCAAGGGCCCGCACTGAAACATTATCAGGAAAAAGTTCAACAATCAACAGTGCTCATTACAGTGAGATGCTCACTGATGATCTGAAGCCTAAACTACAGATTAAATCCAGAGGACTGTTGGTAGCGTAGTGGTTACAAATCGGGCTGCTAATCTCAAGGTCAGCAGTTCAAAACTACCAGCGGTTCTGCAGGAGAAAGACGAAGCTTTCTGCTCCCGTAAAGATTTACAGCCTCAGAAACCCTATGCTGGGTCACTGTGGGCACTTAACAACAACAACAACAGCCAGAGGAAGGATAATTTTTGACTCATCCTCATTCATATGCTACTCCTTGCTGACTCCCAAGGTAGAAATCTCAGTTATGGTGACAGTAGTTCACCGCACAATTGCATTGTAACAGAAACCAGGCTAATGTATATGTTATTTCAGGAATAATGGTCAATTTCTATTGTATGGTTATTGTTCTCCCCACTTTACTCACCACAGACCAGAAGCCCAGAGGAACAGGGGCCAAGCCCCCTGCACGAGACCCTCAGGTGCTGTCTGCTGAGTAAGAGAATCGCTAGGACTACTGCGTCTGCAGGATTGGGATTTGGATCTTGTCTCCTCATTTCCCTTGGGATTCTGGAGCCCTTCTGCGTGTCTCTGAGCCTGAGATAATAGCATTTCCTTCAAAGGGTCCTGCATTCATTCATCACAGTTATTCACCGGGTACCTGCTGCGTGCCAGGTGCCAGGAAGAAACAGCCTGTCTTTGAGGGCGATGAGGGCAGTGGGGAGAAAAAGGAAAGCAAATGAGTATGCCCACAAAGGGAAGTTGAGGATGGCGTATGGTGCAGAATATTAGGGTGGAACTGGGGGCTCTATGAAGAAGAGATCCCACACAGGGAGAGGTGGGGGGCATCCCAGAGGGAAGGGTGAGGCTAACCGGCAGGTAGAAGCTCCACGCTGGGGTTCCTGGGGAAGGAGAGGAGCAGGTCAGGGAAGATCCCGGAGGGCCGGAGGAGTCTGGGACTTAGCCTAAGCAGGAGGGTGGTCAGGAGGATGTGTGCTTTGGTTTCCATGTGGGCAACAGGCTTCAGAGTCAGAGGGCAAGAACAACCTGTTAGGAGGCACTGACATGGTCCAGGTGGGCCATGAGGTGGCCTGGGTGGCTCAAGGCTGTAAGGACAGAGCCGACAGAGTCTGGAATCACAAGGGCTTTCTTGCTGAGTGGGAAGATCAGTCAGAGGGAAGAGACAAGGGGAGGTCCAGGTCCTTCAGGTGGGACCACAGTCTCTGATGTGGAAGATGAAGGCTGCAGAGTGCACATGTGCTGAGCTTGAGATGCCTAGAAGACATTGGATGTGGACATACACAGACACACATCTGCATACACATGCACATGCAAGCACCATGCTGCACACAGGTACCTGCAGGCACACACGCTGTGCTCCTGCGCATGCTTGTACACAATGGCACACATGCATGTGCACATATACACACATATGTGTATCCATACACATGGGCATGCACATGCATGCATGCATGTGCATGCTTGGAACTCAGGAGGGGGTAGGCAGGGAATAGGAATTTGGGAAGCATCAGCTTAGAAAAGGAATTTAAAGAAAGGTGAGTGGGTGAAGTCATCCACAAAGAGAAGAGGAAAGGAGGTCATGAGGGAGAAGGGAGAGGGGACCCAGGCTGGTACCATTGACACATCAACATTTAGGGGTCAGCCAGAGGAGGGCCCTGAGAGAGACCAAGCAGTCGGAATGCAGGGAGAGAAGTAAGGACAAAGCTAGAAGTGTGGGGGCATTGCTGATTCACAGGCTCTCCTGCAATCCAACAGCAAGAAGACCACCCAGGACCTGGACAGAAACATCAGCCAGACAGACCAGGGTTGAGGAGAAGACAAAAAACAGAGTCCTGAGCTGCTGCGCTCTTTGCTAAAAAGTAAGAGGAAATTGGACCTCTCTGGGACCATGAGGTGCAGGGGTCTGTGAGTCCCGCTCTCTGGAGAGGACTCCTTGGAGGGGACTAGATCTCCTTAGAGTGCTCAGAGGGCTGACTCCTCAGAGGGATAGACACTGATGATGCAGGACCAGAGGAAGATGCACTGGAAGGTGAAGGGGCTGTTGCAGGGGATGGACATTGAAACAAGAGGAGTAATTAAAATAATCGGTGCATCAGGACCTTGCATAGTGCTGGCAATGCAGACTGGTCCTGCGCACGTCTGTTCACCCCCATCTGCTGCCTGGGAGGCTTGTGAACAAGCCTTCTCTCCAAGAACAAGATTGTTAGTTCCCTCCTTCAGGCCTCCCATTGCGCCTCAAAGAAACAAACACAGGAATGAAGCTGAAACTGTATCAGCAACTCCCACCATTACCCCCCCCTACTTATTTTGTGACCTTTTCCCCTCCTCACCCCTCTTCCCCACGCAGGTCAGCATGTCCACATCAGACACTGGCTGGCCAGGTACTGCAAGGGAGGCTCTCTGGCTTCCCAGGGAGACAGAGTTGGATGGAGTCGGATGGGGACCATCATGAGCCAGTGTCTCCCCGCACCGTTATTAGGAGACTACTGCTAACTGTCCAATCCAAGATGGATTTGTAGCAAGGAAACAGGCTCTGAGGCTGCTGGGGCATTTCTTCCAAACAAAGTAACAAAAAAATCGTAACAAGCCAATCATTTTTTCATTAAACCAAGCTTAAAGGCAGATCACCAGAAAGACCACATTGCCTCTCTGCAAAACAGAGGAGCCATCATAGACAAATAAGAACTCAAAACTCAGTTCCAAATAATAGAATCTTAGAGGAATACACTCTTCAGTGCTAGAGGCAAAATTTTTAGAATTACAGAGCCTGAAATCGCTAAGGGATGTTAAGAGGCAATGTGACCTAATGGTTAAGAAAAAGAATGGTTGTTGTTATTAAGTGCTGTCCAGTCAATTCCAACCCATAAAGACCCTGTATTGGGTTTCCGGGGTGTGGATTGTGGGTTTGAGCTGTCATCCTTGTAGCTAGCAGTCCAGTGCTTACAGCACCACACCAGAACTCCAAGAAAAGGGACTGGAGCACTTAAATGTTTGGATTCAATTCTGTTTCCATCGCAAATTAGCTGTGTGACTTTGAGGAAGCTGCCTAGCTTCTCTGTGCCTTAACTTCCCCGACTGCAAAATCAAGGTAGGTTGAAATCTATAATACACTGTCATTACACATTCTTTAGTAACCATATCTTGAAAGAATAGTTTTCACTAGTTAAACTTAATATCTATTTTCACAAGCATCTGTGAAAGCTGACCCAAACCAGCAAATCAATTGTATCTTATATAGGTCAAATAGCTTGCTTTTTGTTTGGTGGCTTTTTATTCTAATTAAACTTTTCCTAGAATTGCCAGTGGTTGTCTGCCTTCTTTAAATTTCTAATGTTCCTAATAGATTGTTTCTTTTGTAAATTTCCTACAACTGGCACTTGAAAATGTACAAATTAGACAAATATACTTGGAGCCTAGCCCTGAAGATCGCCTTCATAAAATGCTAAGTTATTCAACATGTGAGTCATCTGTGGCCATCTACAAACAGTGGGTTTGGAGTAAATATAAACAACTGTTCAGAAATTTAAGAAACAGCCAATCCTCAATCTAAAAAGAAATAGGAAACTGTAAATTAAGTCAATATTTATCATATTTGATGGTGCTCTTTAGGATATATGGGCTGTGGACATTATGAAACAGTCCATTCAGTCTGCTTAATTCATGCTTAATTATAAAATCATAGAAATAAAGAGACCTCATCTGTCATAAAACAGAGCAAAACAAAAAACCTGTAATGGAGAGATAGAGCAGCTAAGGACTCTAGACTCATGGAAAGAGAAAGTCTGTGTGCTAGCAGCCAGTATTTGCCCTTTGATTGTTTAAATGATTATATATTCCGGAGTGTTTTCATGCACATCAAAACAAACAAACAGAATAGAAGCAAATACTGTTAAATGATGATGTATGGAGGGGATTGTAATCATTGCAATGAAACAAAATACTATAGGATGAGTACAAAACTGATATTCTCCCATGTACACTAACTCAATTCACAATAAAAACTTTTTAAAAAACTAAAGAAAAACATAGTCTTCAAAGTTAAATGGAAGTCCCAGTGATCTTTGATTCTATCTCACTACTCATGACAAGTATCCCTTCCTGCATCCCCTCCTGTATCCTTTATTGCATCCCTTCTAGAGATTACCTAGAGCATCCCCTCCTGCATCTGCTCCTGTATCCCTTACTGCATCCCTTCTAGAGCATCCCCAGAGCATTCTCTCTTGCATCCCTTCCTGTATCCCTTCTAGAGCATCTCCTGCTGTCTTCCCTTCAGGGTATCCCTTCCTATGTCCCTTACAGAGCATCTCTTACAGAATATGCCCAGAGCTCCCCCCCCCCATCCTTATTGCATCCCTTCAAGAGCATCCCTTTTAGAATATGCCCAGAGCATCCCCTCCTGCATCCCTTTCATGGCATCCCTTCCTTCATCCCTTTCAGAGCATCCCTTCCTGCATTTCTTCTCAAGTATCCCCAGAGCATTTCCCCAAGAGATACTTATCTCTCCTAAGCAACTACTGGAAAATTAGAATATACCACTTTAGTCTCTTCTGCACAGGAACTTCTACTTCTGTGACAGTTGTCTGTTCCCTCATTTTTGCTGTCTTTATCCAACAGAACAGAATTTTAAGTGAGTAACATTTACTGTCAGTACTATCAATCTGCATCAGTAAGGACTCTAGGGTTTCATGCTAAGTTCTTACTTGCAGAGCTGTTAAGCTATGGTCAAGGATGCCTCCATTACTACACTTCAATCCATGTGGTCATTCATTCAGCAGTTCAGGCACTGCACTGGGAAGATAGCAGTGGGCAGATACATGACCCCTGAGTTTTGTGTAGCTTACAGCCTAGAAGGAAAGATGTAGATTAAATAAGCAATGTCATGAAGTGGGAGAAGGGGCTAAGAGGGAAGCTGGAATGGGGGTGTCTAGGGTGTGCCTAGGTCTTGGGGGAGAGAGAGTCTAAGTTCTACTCCCTTCTAGCTTTCATGTTAAGAAGAAAATTAGCATTCTTCTTAACCTTTTTGAGTCTTGTTTTCCCAAAAAACCTCCCTCTCCCCCTAAAAATATTCCTAGGAACTAGGAAAATAATCCCACCTACTCCACAGGACACTGGGAAGTTCCCAAGGTTCTGCCAGTAGCCTGTCCTCTTTCCCACCAATAGAAACTTCTTGTCTTGAATGTTGCACAACCCAGGAGATTTCAAGCAGAAGAAACTGCCTGGGCAAAGGTCCTGGGGCAGAGAATTGCACTGTGTAGGGGGGGAATCTAAAAGGAGCTTGTGTGGCTAGGCCATACAGTCAACTGTGACATTAGAGGAGCTGGGGAGGAGACCGAGTCAGGTTTTAGGGCAGGGTGATGAGTTGGTGTTTATCTTAACCCTTTCAAGGCTGAGTTATTTTCTACTTTGAATTTTTGGTTGAAACCTTGTGGTTTTCAGTAATGGAAGACATTTTTAATCAAATGGTGAAAAAAAAGTATTTGGGGAACTAATATGGATTTTGATACACTTATTGCCGTCTAGTCTGTTCTGACCCATAGCGACCCTGTATAGGGTTTCCAGGGAGCATCTGGTGAGCTTGAACCACTAACCTTGCAGTTCAAATGGCTTTGCAGTTTGGTACATTAACCCACAACACCACACCAAGATTCCACTTAGTGGGACACATATGTCCCAAAGGGTGTCTGGTACTGAGGCTTCTTCAGATTTGCACAGTTATACAGGCTCCTCCCCAGATGACAACACACACTAAAAGTGGGACCAAAGCTTCCCACTAAACCCCAGAGGCAGGAAATGCAGGTGAGGATTATTAGACATCATTGAAAGGCTTTAAGCAGGAAGTGACACATTCTAATTTCTGTTTTAAGAAGGTCTGTCCATCACTGTGTGTGAGCTGGGCTTCGCAGGCCCTCCTCTGGCTGCCTATCTCCACTGTCCATACAAGAGACCCCAGTTCAATTCCCACACGATACACCACCACCTGCTCTGTCAGTGAAGGCTTGTACATACAAGCTATGATGGTTTCAGTAGAGCTTCCAGATTAAGATAGAGTAGAAAGAAAGGGCTGGCAATCTACTTGCAAATATCAGCCGAGGAAAACCCTGTGAATCTGACCCACAATGAATCATGGAATGACACAGGACTGGGCAATAGTCCCTTCTGTTGTTCATGGGGTCTCCATGAATCAGGGCTCATTGAGCAGCAACTAACAGTAACAACTCCTAGACCTCCACCTCCTCCCCAGTTCTGACTCTTCTCCGTCAGTGTCCAGCATAGTAACTGCCTCCACTTCCCCTGGGCAGTCAGCTTGCAGTGGACACTCCAGGCGCTGTGCTGGATACTTGGTATCGGCAGCCTGTCTACTTGCTGCAGGCAAGCGGCTGACCTGTGCCAAGGTGCCACACAGTGGCAGGGCTGCTCCCTCAGCTTCCCCACCCCACTTTCTCTGCTGGAGTCACAAAACTGACTTCCTCCCTATCACCACCAACCCCTGAGTTCGGCACCAGCGTATATCTCAGTGTCCCGGTTCGCAGCTGGTGGCCTTGGTCACCAGATGACAATGTGTCTGATGAAGCTCAGATTCTTAGGATGAATTAGCTCTTGAGCCCCGAGAGAGAGAGCGTAGGCGACTTGGCTTAGAATGTCTTGATCTCTTTTCTCTGCAGCCTGGTCACATCCATCCTGTGACATTTATTGCTGTGGGCTGGGTGTTTCAGACACCCGGTCTTAACATCCTAGAACATGATGAACCTGTAACAGTGGCTACAGGTCAACCAGAACCCAAGGGATACAAGATAGAGTCAGTCAGGCCACCCAGCAGAGCAGTAAGTCTCAATGAGATGGAGCTGAAATACACAGCTCTGCAGAGCGCATCAGAATCTTCATGAACAAAATCACACCCCCGAGTGCTCAGACCCTCCTCACCCTGGGCAAGGTCACTGCATGGTAACTCGGGTAAGAACTCAGGAAGCAAAGAGTCTGCCCTTAGTTGGAATCTCAGATTCTCCACTCACAAGATAGGTGAGACTTGGTTTCCACATCTATAAAATGGCATTATGATAGCATGACAACTGCCCTCAGAGAGTTAGAGGAGCTTGTAACACACTTAGAACCCTCCCTACTATGCCAGTGAGCTCATATGTTTTGGAGTAGTTTTTTCAATGGTGGAGTGGATTAGGCATTGGTCTGCTAACTGAAAGATCAGTGGTTCAATCCCACCAGCCACTTCATGGGAGAAAAATGAAGCAGTCTGCTTCTGTAAAGATTTATACAACCTCAGAAACTCTAAGGAGAGGTTCTACTCTACCCTCTAGGGTTGCTGTGAATCGGACCCACACAGTGAAAGTGGGTTTGAATTCAGTGGGTTTGGATTTTTTCAGAACCAAATAACCAGGACTTCCTTTCAAGGCACCTCTGGATGCCTAGGAACCACCAACCTTTCTGTGAAGAGCCCAGCATTTAACCATTGGTGGTACCCAGACTCCTTAGAACAGTGCCTATCACCTAGCGAATGCTCAGTTGATAAAAGTCAGCTGCTAATTGAGGACGCTGAAGCCAGAGAGGAAGCAATGACTTGTCCAGTATCACCCAGTGAATGTGTGGCAGACCAAAAACTGGAATTAGGTCTCTTAACACCCAGGTCAGTGCTCCCCATGGTAGTGTAGAGGTTATGAATCAGGCTGCGAACCTTAAGGTTAGCAGTTCAAAACTATCAGCTGTTCCATGGGAGAAAGATGAGGTTTTCTGCTCCCATAAAGATTTACAGCCTCGGAAACCCTGTACACGGCACATCCCAACCACCTCGGG
The DNA here is from genome assembly GCF_000296735.1 of Chrysochloris asiatica. Taxonomy (NCBI): domain Eukaryota; kingdom Metazoa; phylum Chordata; class Mammalia; order Afrosoricida; family Chrysochloridae; genus Chrysochloris; species Chrysochloris asiatica. The sequence goes on from NW_006408594.1 coordinate 7,103,041, forward strand.
TTATGTGCTGAGCTGTCTCACTTTGCTATAAACAGAGACCTAGGCCATCTTGCCTAGAGACACACAGCAATGAAGCCACAGATATTTATATGATCACGTACATGTATACATTCACACAACATACCAGTCACTATGCACACATCGTCAGAGATTGTGAAGACACTACCAGTTGCTCTGTCTCTCACACACACACACAAACGTGTTTACATGCACACATACACATCCTCCGAATCCAGGCCTCTTCCAAGCCCGCCCTTTCTTCCTCTTCTCCTCCCCACCTTCTATCCCCTCCACCACACAGGCATTTGTTGCTCTTTTCCCAGAGTCCTTGACTGTCATTTGATTGAGGGCCCATGCTGGCCACTTCTGCTGCCAGCCAGCAGCCACACATCTTGTTCTGGCCACCATCAAGGCCACCTAACCTGCCCTGAGAGCAGAGGAGGTCCTGGGTGTTGGTGGCAGCAAGAGCCTGCTAAGGGTTTCAATTCTCCAGATTCCTGGTCCCTAGGTCCCAGGTAGCTGAGGCTCTGGTGGAGACCCCCTCAGATGGGAAAACCTTGGCCAGTACTCAGCCCTCCAGAGCACCCATATTGTGTGGAGGATGGAGTCCCAGAATCCTACAACACCAGATTTGAAAGAGTCCTTTCCAGTCACCTAACCTTCCGACCCACAATGCCCCACACACATATGGGGAGATAAAGACTCAGAGAGGGGAGGGGACTTGCCAGGTTCACACAGCAGAACCCAGACTGGCAATCCCAGCTCTCTCCCCTCCTCTATCTGAGGGTGCCCAGGGTCTAGTGATAGCCTGCCTGGTCACCAGGCTAAAGCTGGCTCTTCCCCCACTGTCCTTCAGGCCCCATAAGCCCCTCCTAGGCCCTCCAGATCCTGGGCCATGAATCCCAAGGCAAAAGTGGCCTGGCTCCCTTGTGACAGTCTCCAGAGTCGAAAACCTTCCCAGAGTCTGTCGGGGAGGTTTGGCCAGCGCAGATTTATGCCCTCTCTCCCTTCCTGTTTATTCAGCCCTGGCAGAGAGCCCCAGGAGAGACTATATGAGAGAAGGAGGAGGGAAGAGGGGAGAGAAAGAGACATGTGTGAGAGAGATGCATGTGTGTTTATAAAACAGGACGAGGGAGAGAGGAGGGAAAAGAGAACTGAAGGAAAAACAGTATGTGCTCATGTGAGAGAGGGAAAAACCACAAAACAGCGGCACTGAGGTTGCAGAGCCAGCTCTGCCTGAGAGATTTGTCGGCCTAACATCTTGTCCAGAAGTTGTCCCTGAGAAACCTCAGCTGGGCTGTGTTGCCGAGGTCCAGTAAGATGCCTGTGATTGGGAAGGAGGTCCGGGACCCCAGGCCACTTCCAAGCAGAAGGCAGCTGCAGACACTATACCATAGAAACTCCCATCTCCTCAGGGTTCCAGCATGTGCTTTCTACAGGCCTGGTATCCTCTGTCCCGTCTCCTGCCTCCCACACTGTATTGGGCAAAACTCCAGGAAACATGCAGCATCTAACAGTGCTGTTAGGTAGCAGGTACTCTGTAAATGCTGGTCAGGACCAGGCAGAAAGCAGCCAAGTCCCTGGGTTCCCACCTGGGTTCCCGGACTTATTTGATACGTGGTCTTGGCCATGACGGTTTTGTCCATGGTATTCTTCTTGGTCCATTGGACTGCCTGGTAGCTAAGGTGCCCTCCGGCTCTGATACTCAAGGTTTGTGATCCCAAAGTCACCCAACTAAACATCACCTCACTGCAACACCCTTGACCTCCGCCCCACTCCCCAGGATAGTTCTTGCTCTCACAATCCTAATTTCCTAGGGTCTGATGTCCAGGGTCATCAGCCTAGACCCAAAACTCAGCTGCTGCTTCAAGTTCTGCCCCCATCCACACGAAGCCACCTGAACACAGCCTGGTAACTGAAGGTTTCCTAGAGACACAGCTAGGACAATAAACTCTTCCATGCTCAGACATCTTCCTTTTGATAGAGTGGATGACATGGTATGCCTGGGGACAAGGGGGACAGAGAGGTGAAGAGACGGAATCTGAGGGACTTGAGTTGATAATCACTGGAGCTGGGCAGTCCATTCAAAATTAAAACAAACCAAAAATTGCCAGGAGCTGTCAAGACAATATCTCTCCTCATGGTGACCCCATGTGGGTCAGAGTTGTTGCTGTTAGGTTGCCTTTGAATCGGTTCTGACTCCGTGACCCTATGTAGAGTTTACGAGAAACAATTGATGGGTTTGAACCTCGAACCTTGCGGTGAGCAGTCAAGTGCTTATCCTACGGCACCACACCAGGACTCGGTGTGTCAGAGTAGAACTTCTCAATAGGGGTTTCAGTGGCTGATTTTTGGTAGCAGTTTCCCAGGCTTTCCTTCCAAAGTGCTGGTGGGTGAACTTGACCAACCAACCTTTGGGTTAGCAGCAAACAAATTAACTATTTGTGCCACCCAGAGACAAGTAGTGGCTACATGGAGGCTTCTTTATTATTATTTTTGCTACCTTTGGGTATTTTTGGTAATTCCCATAATAAAAAGTCAAATGATAATAAAAATTTTTTAATGTGTCTTTCCAAACTGGCATCCTGGTGTGGTGCTGTTGGTTAATGCGCTGGTCAGCAAACTTGGTTTGAACGACAAGATCAGCGGTTCAAGCTCACCAGCTGCTCCTGGAAAACTCTACAGGGTCACTATGGGTCGGAGCCGACTCAACAGCACATAACAACAGGTTTCCAAGTTACACAGCAGAGTTAAACACACACACACACACAATTACTACTTAAAGGAATAAGTAACATGCTAGTCATCTGTGAGTTTTAAAATCTGCAGAGGTTGATCCAAGAGTGTGGGACCTACTCTTGAGTACAAAGGGTTTATGGAGGCGTGAGCATCCATACAACCGGAAAAACTAAATATAATATTTCTTTCCACCTTCCTTACAAAATCCTGCTCCATTGTCAAGTTCAGTTGCTTGGATATTTGTTAAGCGTTTAGTATACTAAAGTATACTTAGTAATCTACCTCTAATGAAAAACTCCCCATAACTCCTCTTTCTCATTGAGTTTTGTGTCCAGCTTCTCTCTTATTCTCAATTGTGTCCACACAATTACTAACATAGGATTTTTGACAGGAAGAAAATGAGTAATTTTCATCAAATAAATGTTTTCACAAAGTTTAAGAAAATGTTCTTCCTGATAAAAACACTCAACAAAATAGGAATTGAAGGAAAATTCCTCAACATGATAAAGAGCATATATACAAAACCAACAGCCTATATTACTCTCAATGGAGAGAAATTGAAAGCCTTTCCTCTGCAAACAGGAACAAGACAAGGATGCCCTCTGTCACCACTCCTATTCAATATTGGCTGGAAGTCTTAGCAAGAGCTATATGGCAAGACAGGGAAATTAAAGGCATCCAAATTGGCAAAGAGGAGGTAAAGCTCTCCCTATTTGCATACAATATGATCCTATGCATAGAAAACCCCAAAGACTCAGTAAAAAAGCTACTAGACCTCATTGGAAGATTCAGCAAAGTGGCAGGATATAAGATCAACATACAAAAATAAGTTGGATTCCTGTATGACAAAAATGACAATGATGAAAAGGACATTAGAAGAAAATGTTCTCCCTCTGGCTTCCTTATGAGGACTCCCCCCCTCCCCCTCCTTCATCCACAACCCCCAGCAGACCCTCCTACCTTCTGCCCTTCCCTGGAGCTGCCAGACCCTGGTACACACTCAGATCTCTCACCCTGTGCTCCTAACTCCTAACAAGGACTGAACAAAGACCTTCCCCTTCCTGAGCAGGGTCATGGGGCCACAGGATGGATGCCTGGCCAGGGAGGCCAAGGTATGGCTAGGCATAAATGAGGCAGGCCAAGGTAAACTCTGAACCATCTTGACACCCATGGTGGAATTTGAGAACAATTTGGGAACCAGGTTGTCCCACTGCCTATGAGATAAACCCTGAACTGAGGTGTCTCCACTGGCCCCAAGTTCAGGCTCTGCATCCTCACCCAGCTTCAGAATGAGACAAGTCCTAAGGACCACCAAGGCCCAGCCCTCAATAGAAGGAGAAAGAGGCACTTGTCTCATGGTCTTGATTTTGTGGAGAATTAGACGCTCAACAAGCATTGGTGGTTCACTGTAGAATGCTTATCTTCCATGCGGGAGATGCGCGTTTGAATCCCAGCCAAGGCACCTCAAGGGCAGCCTCCACCCTTCCATTAGGGGAAGCTTCCATTGTCACTCTGACGCTGAAAAGGTTGCAGCTGTATCTCCTGACCAAGAAGACTAAGAAGAAAGGCCTGGCAATATACTTCTGAAAATCAGCCAATGAGAAGCCCTATGGACCACAACATCCCTATCTACAACCAATCACGTGTTGTTCCATTGTGTGTGAGGCCACCCAAGGCAGCTAACAATAAGATGTTCGTTCATCTGACAAGCAGCTCCCACTGCCTGCAGGACCAGTCAGCGACTCAGGCTTTGCACCAAGACCTCACACTCCTGCGCCTGGCCCCTGTCCAACTCACTCTCTTTGCACTTTTTAGCCTTGCACCCTCCGGGCCTTTGCAGATACTGTTCTTCCTTTGAAGAGCCCCCGTCTCCCCAATTTTACCCAGACAACCTGTCACTCCCTCATGACTCAGCCCAGGATTTTCTCTCTAGGAGACCTCTCTGGATGCTTGTCCACTTGCCAAGCTCCCCTCCTCCCCACACCTGAGTGACAGAGCTGGGATTGAATTCCAAACGTCCAGCTCCCGAACCTATGGCTAACTGCTGCTTCCATCCAGGGAGGGTGATGCTGGCTGCATGGAGACCTGGGTTCCTGAATGCAAGCCCATGTCCTCCCTTTCACTCCCCTGCACTGCTGGACAGGGACGGTCTGTAGGGGAGAGTGGACAGACAGAAGAGGGTCTCTGGGAAAGCAGCAGAGAAGATACTCCCAGCACCCTTTGCTGTGTTCACGGTCTTTGGTTCTCGAAAGTTTAGAATAGGCTTAAGCTGAGCAGAAAAAAATGATTCCTCCCCTTCTCTCTCTCTCACCCAGCACTTGATTCCCAGGAATTCCAGGCCAGGCCACTCTGAGGGTGGGGTGGAGTCTTTGTCCACACCAGGGCTCAGTCCCTGTCTGGCCCTTCATCTCACCAACCCTGCCTGTGACCTACATAGTCTGACACTCCCGACTCTTCCCTTGCTGCCCACCGTCCTCAGTGAGTCTCAGCATCCCCCTCAGCATTGCTGATAGAAGGGGGGTGCGAGAGGGGCAGAGAGTATGGTGGGTAAGAACATGGACTCTGCAACCAGGTAGATTTGAATCCTGCCTCTGCCACTTCCTGTGTATGTGGCCTTGTTAATGTCATTGAATTGACTCAAACACATGGTAACCCTGATAAACAGAAGAAAACTGGCCCCGGGCCATCCCCACAATCGCTGCTATGTTGGAATCCATTGTTGCCATCTCTGTGTTTATTGAGTGTCTTCCAACCTGAGTGGCTCAACTCCCCTCACTATACCGAACAATATTCTAATTCGTAAAGTTCTTGTTGCTTAATTTTTGAAAATAGATTACCAGACCTTTCTTCTTAATCTGTCTTACTCTGGAAGCTCTGCTGAAACCTGTGGTGGTGGTTGTTGTTATGTGCCATGGAGTCGGTTCCAACTCATAGCGACCCTGTACAGGGTTTCCGAGGCTGTAAATCTTTACGGGAGCAGAAAGCCTCATCTTTCTCCTGCAGAGCAGCTGGTAGTTTTGAACTGCTAACCTTAAAGTTCGCAGCCTAATTCCTAACCACTACGCTACCAGAGCTGAAACCTGTTAGCCTACTGATATTTGAATCCTGGGGGTGTAGCTTCCAGCATCATAGCAATGCACAAGCCACCACAGTACAACAAACCGACAAACAGGTGATGAATGTGAACTTGTTGCTCTTGTTGTTGTTGTTGTTGTTGTTGTTGTTGTTGTTGTTAAGGGCCGTCAAGTCAATTCCATGTGTACAACAGAACAAAACACTGCCCAGTTCTGTGCCATCCTCACAATTGCTGCTACACTTAAGCCCATTGTTGCTGATACTGTGCCAATTCATCATCTCATTGAGGGTCTCCCTCTTGTTTGCTGAACCTCCACTTTGCTAAGTATGATGTCCTTCTCCAAGGACTGGTTCTTCCTGATGATATGTCCAAATTATGAGACAAAGTCTGTCCATCTTGACTTCTAAGGAGCATTCTGGTTGTACTTATTCCAACACAGATTTGTTTGTTCTTCTAGCAGTATATGGTACCTTCAATATTCTTCTACAACACCACAACTCAAATGCATCAATTTTTCTACAGTATTGCTTATTCATTGTCCAACTTTCACATGCATATAGGGCTATTGAAAATACCATGGCTTGAGAGAGAGAAGAGGAAGGGCTGGTTGGTCCAAAGTGTGGTGAGACCTGGGGACACTTGAGCCCATGGACAAGGACATAGACACAGAGGACTAGAGCTGAGAGTGAAGCATCCAGCTGATATGAAGTGAGGGGAGATGCACAAGAACACCCAAACTTGCAGATAGTACCATTTGACCTAGCCTCGATGGCTTGATAATCAGAACTTGACTAGAAGATAAAAAAACAAAACAAACAATTTTTGATAAAGGAAATGAGGGTGAATTGCTACAATTTGATGAACCTGACCTATACTCATGGAGGTAGTAACTCTAAATACCAACAGAGAACCTATGGAGCAGCAACTCAAAAGAGGGAACAAATCCTCACAGCAAGAAACATTCACACACACACACACACAGAGTGGACGGAGAAGGGCAGCTTGGACATTGGATACTCAAATGGGGAGGGGGGACTACAAAGGCAAGAAGTGACTGGCTTACAAGCTTTCAAGAGGGAACCTGGTGCTAGGGAGCATGGAGGAAGGCAGAATCTCCAGTAGGTACTATTCAATCTGTCTGGGCGGAGCTGATGAAAGGAGATACAGATGGGTAACTCGTGATACTGTAGTGAATAATGCTTATCAGGATGGACTATGAGGGTTGGGAATGCAAAGGTAGAAGTTTTGTAACAAGGAAGGGAGTGATTAATTCTCCAGGATAGGAGCGGAGGCCTCTGGGACCATCAACGGAGAAGAGCCGAGAGCGGGACCCTATCCAGAGAAACAAAGATGCCTGAGATAGAGACAGAGATGATGATGTGGAGTGATGAAGCGACTGGGGACTTTGGACCCAGAGAGGGAAAGGAACTGTGGGCCAAAAACTGGGGGGTGGAGGGGGAAGTGTAGGGGGCGGGTTTCTGGGATATACCCTTTGGGTGGTTGATGATGCATGGAGGGGATTGGAACCATGGCAATGAGATGATATATGATGGAATGAATGTTAAAATAAAGTTCTCCCTTGTAGACTATCATATAATTCACAATAAAACATTAAAATAATAAAAATAAATAAATACCAACAGAGAGGGAAGGAGTCTTCACATCAAGTATCAATGCTACCCCAATACAGGGTAGATAGGGACAGGCAACTTAGACAATGGCTACCTAAAATGAGGGGGCGATAAAGGTGAAGTGACTGGCTTACAAGGTTTCAAGGGGGAGTTTAGTTTAATAGTGTGTGGGGAAAGAAAGAGTCCCCGCTGAATAGTTTTCATCTTGTCTAGATGAGTCTGGTTAAAAGAGATGGGGATAAGCTTCTTATGATTCAATAGTGAGTAATTGTTATCATGACTAATTGGGACTGTCACAATTGTAAAGGTAAAAATTTTGTAACAAAAACAGGAGAGTAGTTAATCTTGGCCGTCCAGAAACAAAGGACCCTAGGATCATCAAGACGAGCACAAGTGGAATGCAAGACCTTATTCAGAGAAGGAGCGACACCAGAGATGAAGGCAGAGATGGGGACATGGAGAGAGGGAGCAGCTAAGGACTCTAGATTAATGGAAAGAGAGGGACTGAGAGCTGGTGGCCAGGAGGCAGACTTGCAGAATGTGTCCTTTAGTGGTATAAATTATTTAAATATGCCTGAGTGTTCTTAAAAAAAAAAAAAAAAGAGCTAAGATGAATAGAAAAAAGCACTGTTAACTGATGGTACATGGAGGGGATTATAATCATTGTAATGAAACAAGGTGTATGATTTGTGGAATGTAAAACTGATGATCTGCCCAGTAAACTTTTACTCAATCCACAATAAAAACCTTAAGTTTAAAAAAGGAAAGAAAATACTGTGGCTTGCTTGGGTCAGACACACTTTAGTCCTCAAACTGGTATCTTTGATCTTCATGTGCAGCAGATGTGTGTTCTGAGACATGTTGCTTGGTTTCTTGACTGCCGCTTCCATAAGTGTTGATTGTGAATCCAAGCAAATTGACGCCTTTGAGGACTACAATCTTTTCTCCATTTATCATGATGTTATTTATTGATACAATTGTGAGAATTTTTGTTTCCTTTATATTGAGGTGCAATCCATACTGAAGGCTGTGGTCTTTGATCTTCATCACTAAGTATTTAAAATAGTCTTCACTTTCAGTAAGAAAGGTTGTATCATCTGCATATCACAGGTTATTAATGAGTCTTCCTCCAACCCTGATGCCACGTTTTCATTTAATCCAGATTCTCGAATTATTTGCTCAACATACAGACTGAATAAGTATGGTGAAAGAATACAATCCTGGTGCACACCTTTTTCTGATTTTAAACAATTCAGTGAGCTTAGAAAAGAAAATTTAACCTCTCATTTTCCTCATCTGGGAGAAGGGGCGATAATTACTCCTATTTAATTAGGTTATTGTCTCAGAGACAAGTTAGGACATATAAAGAGCCTGGAATTGCACCTGGCACATTCTTGGAACACAGAAAGTGTTAGTCTGTATCATTTTGTACCAGGCATTGACTGGAGTGCAGTGGCTTTGTATGATAAGCACTGGACTATGAATCACAAGGTATGCACTTCAAGACTACTAGCTGATCCATAGGAGAAAAATGAGGCTTTCTGCTCCCACAAAGATTAAAAAAGAAAGAAAGAAAAAGCCATGGAAATCCTATACCTGATCACTATGAGTCAAAACAGACTCACAGGCACTTAACACCACCACCAGGCACTGATAATGAGTAACACTTTCAGCTTTTTAATGTGTGTCAGGTGCAATTCCAGGCTCTTCAGATGCCCTAATTTGTTTCTCAGACAGCAGCAGCCCAATGAAGTAGGAATAATTATTGTCCCTATCATTGTGTACAAGGCATTGAGGATAAGCACTGTGCTGCACTGCTAGCTGCAAGGTTGGTGGTTCAAACCCACCAACTGCTCCTTGGAAACACTATACAGGGTTACTGTGAGTCAGAACCAACTCCACAGAATTTAGCAGCAACAACAGCAAACCAAGTCTTGAGCTGTGTTTTTATACCTAGCTTGAATAGCTGGGTGAACCTCCTCAACAGTTACTTAACCTGAGTCTATTTCCTCAGCAAATGAGTGGCATTGCTTTGTAAGACTGACCAGCGTACTGAAACAGAGACAGGCATTATTAAGATATGACGGCAATAATGGGCTTGCCCTCAGGAGCAAGCAAAGCAGACAAGCATCTGGGCTCTTCTCTGGCAGCTAGGTAGCTGCAATCAGTAAGTCTTGGAGATGGCCCAAAGAGAGGGCTGCCAACCTGCAGAGGAGCCAGCATGTGCAACAGAAGGGAGAGGCAGCCCCCAGAAGCCTCCTTACTTCTCCAAAACCCACGGCCATCAAGTCCATTCCAACTCACAGCAACCCTACAGGTCAGAGAAGAACTGTTCACAGGGTTTCTGAGACTGTCAGTATTGATGGAAGCAGACATCTTCTCCCGTGGAGCAGTCGGTAGGTTCAAACTGCCAACCTTTCAGTTAACAACCAAGTGCTTAATATACTACACCACCAAAAGTCACTTTTCAAGACACACACCCCTCCACCCTACAATGGGGCTGAGACGTTGACCAGAGGCAGCAGCTCTGCAACTCTATGTCACAGGGTAACAACGACGTAGTTTATGTCATCATTGGAGTCCTGGGGTGGTGCTGTGGGTTAATGCTCTGGACTGCAAGGTCGATTTGAACCTCAAGGTCGGTGGTTCAAGCTCACCAGCCACTCCTCAGAAACCCTATACAGGGTCCTTATGAGTCACCACTGACTCGACAGCACTTAACAACAACAATAATGTAATCATCATCTCTGCCATTAAAGAGACATTCCTGGGTAGCCAGGAAGCAAAAACACAGGGTCATGAATCAGGAAGTCTGGGACTAGCTGCTGTGTGACCTTGGAAAAATCACCTTACCTCTCTGGATCTCAGTTTCACTTTCTGTAGTGTGTGTGTGCATGTGTGTTTGTATGTGAGTCATGTTGATCAATCCATACTTACCCAGTTGTCCTGGGAAAGCATGCCTTGTGGTCTGGGCTGGTTGTCCTGAACTCTTGGACATGTCACTTCCCAGACTTGTCCCTGTCCCCTGTAAGTACCCATGTGAATGCCAGCCACAGCCTTCTCCAAAGTCCTTGGGTTATTCCAAGCTTCCCGATGCTCCCCAGCCCTACTGTCCTACAGTTCAAATCAAATACAGAGATCTACATACAGCCCCACTTGGTGGATGATGAAAAGAAAAATTTGTAGCTCACCCACTATGTTCCAGGAAGTGTGCCAGGTTTGTGGTAGGCACTAATTCCCTCATCCGTCAGTGACTATTACAGTTCCCATTTTCTAAGTAAGGAGGCAGGTTCAGTGAGACTAAGTCACTTGTCTAAGAATACACAGCCAAAGAGTGTTGAGCCAGGATTCCAAGTCTCCACAATGTCAAACTGTTTGCCGTGTGCTGTGATACCGTGGGGATGCCAGGCTCCTGACCCTGCAGCTCTGTGATTGTTAGGTGCTGTGAAGTCATTTCCAATTTGTAGTGACCCTGAGTACCACAGAATGAAACCTTGCCTGGTTCTGCAGCATCCTCCCAATCCCTGCGTGTGTGAGCTCATTTTGGCAGCCACTGTGCCAATGTATCCCATTGGGGGTCTTGCTCTGTTTCAGTGACCTTCCACTTTAGCAAGCATGAGGTCCTGCTCTAGGGACTTGTCCCTCCTGATGGCATGTCCAAAGTACATGAGACAAAGTTTCTCCATCCTTGATTCTAAGGCGCATTCTGGCTGTACACTTCTTTCAGCATAGATTTGTTCATTCTTCGGTCAGTCTATGATATATTTCATATTCTTCACCAACACCATCATTCAAAAGCATCACTACTTCTTCTGTCTTCTTTATTAATTGTCCAGCTTTCACATGCATATGAGTTGATGGAAAATATTATTGCTTGGGTCAGGTCCTTTATAGTCCCAAAGTGATACCATTGTTTTTCAACACTTGTAAACTGGCACATGCGTGGTGACCCAAATGAAGACAGCATTAGTTAGGTGCCTCCTGGGTTTCAGGGCACTGGGATCCTGAGCCTGACATTAATTAATTGTTCAGCATCCCAAGCCCATACCTGGATCTAAGGGGTTTCTCCCAGAAGCCCGAAGGCCGTGATCAAAGCGGCACAAAACCAGGACCATGGAGGATGCAGGCCCCAGCATCTCTCCCCCAGGCAGCTGGCAGCTTAGGGAGAGGGTCATTAAAGATAGAGCCAGATTCAAACCAAAGATCAGAAGCTGCTCTGCAGGCCTGGAATACCCGCTTCCTGCTCCCAGCACAGCCTGTCTTCAGCCCGAGTCAGCAGATGGCCCAGCCCAGCCGGGGTGCACAGCTCAAAGACACACTGCTTCGTTCAGCTTTCAGAGCCATGTAGAGACTGTGTGGAGAGACAGACTTGCAAAATTGGGAGGTGATGTATTGTGGCGATCGTAACACAATAATGTGTGTTTATTAAAACACACAGAAGTATACACTAACAAGGGTGAATTTGTAAGCAAATCGATTGTGCCTTGATAAACTTGAGTAAAAAAGTGGTTGTTGTTATTGTCAAGTGCTGTCAAGTTGGTTCCAACTCACAGCAATCCTGTATAGGGTTTTGAGGAGCAGCTGCTGAGTGTGAACCACCAACTTTGCGGTTCAAACCGATCCTGAGCTTGAGTGCTTATCTTACGGTACTGGATAAGTCAAAAAGTATTGCTACTAGAATTCCAGTTCATACTTACACAGGTTGGATCCCAACAAAATGTGGTTCAACGTGTCTCTATGATGAGTGGATGGCTGCAGACAAGTTTTCTCAGCAATCCAGTTGTCTTAGTCTCATTTGTTGTTGTTGCTAAGTGTCTCTGAGTCAATTCTGACTGAATTAGATGCCTTTGAAAACAAAGGTCCATTTAAAATGATGGCTACCCGGAGGTCTCTAGGACCATCAACAGAGAAGAGCCGAGAGCGGGACCCTACCCAGAGAAGCAGCGA
>NW_006408594.1:7116033-7118893 GCF_000296735.1 Chrysochloris asiatica
AAATTAAAATAAATAAATAAAATGATGGCTACCAAGGGCATCTGCTGAGCCAGTTTAATTTAAAGCAGAGACGCCCATTCACAAGGTTGTGATGACTGTATTTTGGATTCCAAAGGGATCATCTTCATAGATTTATCTCAAAGGAGACAGGACAACCTCTGGGACTTACCATGAAGAAATGTTAAGGAAACTGAAAACTGCATTGATAAGAAAAAGGCCAGGAAAATTGCACCAAAGAATTTTTTCTGTCCCCACAATTCACCTGTTTATTCTTTAAGGGGAGTAAGGCTGCCCTATGAGAATTTCATTAGGAAACCTTACATCATCCACCCTACAGCCTTAATCGTGCCCATTCAAACCGCTTTTTGTTCCTAAAACTCAAAGAACATTTAAATGAAACATGATTTGAGTCCCTCAAGGATGCCAAAACTGCCCTTTTACATCGTGTAATTTGAAGCGTATAGAACTCTTCAAGGAAGCGCTAGAGAGATGGAAACATCACCTTGAGAAGAGTGGAGACCTAGATGGAGGAGATATTGAGAAACAGTAACTTCACATTCTGATACTTTTGTTTCATAAAGATTTCTATGAATGTGTAGCAATACTTTCTGACTTGCCTTCGTGTAGACATGTGTCTGTGTGTGTAGAGAGAGTAAACCTATGAGAACCGGAACTCAACGGGACTGTCTTGCTTTTCTGGGTCTCGAAAGTTTTCCACCTTTGACAGGGAGAGGTCTTACCATTTTGCTGTAGTCCATTTTAGTATTAAATATTTGGGTTTTCCTTCTCTGGCAGGTTTCTGCTTTATACCTGTTCCAGTTTTCACAACTGCAGAAATATACAAAAAAGCCAAACCCCTGCCATGGAGCTGATTCTGACTCATAGCAATCCTGTATAGAGTTCCGTAGGCTGTAAATCTTTACAGGAGCCGAAAGTCTCATCTTTCTCCCACTGAGTACTACCGACCTTGTGGTTAGCAGTCCAGTGGCTTATCCTATATTGTTTCTCCTATTATATGTATATATATATTCACTCACTGCTGCCAAGTAAATTCTGACCCCTAGCAATCCTGTATATGTTGTTGTTGTTAAGTACCGCAGAGTTGGTTCCGACTCATAGCGACCCTGTACAGGGTTTCTGAGGCTGTAAATCTTTATGGGAGCAGAACTCTTCATCTTTCTCCTGTGGAACTGATGGTAGTTTTGAACTGCTGACCTTGAGGTTAGCAGCCCGATTCATAACCACTACGCTACCAGAGTTCCTGTATGTCTCAGACTATATAACCATGTATATCTCAGACTGCAAATCTTGACAGAAGCAGACAGCTCATCTCCTCTCACGATAGACAGATAGATAGATAGATAGATAGATAGATAGATAGATAGATAGATAGATCATGGCACTGTAAGATAAACATTATATATACATAGAGAGAGAGAGTTTATCCCACAGTGCTAGTATATCTTAATCTATATAAAGATATAGATAGGTTGTAGCTAAGTGCCGTTGAGAGGTTCTGATCCATAGCGACCCTGTATATGGTTTCCAAAGAGCAGCTGGTGAGTTTGAACTGCTGACCTTGCAGTTCAAACTGACCTTGCGGTCGAGTGCTTATCCTACAGCATCACACCAGGACTCTTTCTATATACGTATATATGAAGCCTTATTCACATTGTAGGATAAGCACTAGGCAGCTAACCTTAAGATCAGCGATTCAAACCCTTTAACATTCCACAGGAAAAAGATGAGGCTTTCTGCTTCCATAAACATTGACATCTTGGGAAACCCTATTGGTTGGTGGTGTGCAGTTGAGTTGATTCTGGCTCATAGCGACCCTGAATAGGATTTCTGATATAACCCACTATGCGACCCTATAAGGATCACTATATGTCAGAACCAACTCAAGGGTAGTGAGTGAATATATATGTATGTTGTTAAGTGCCATGGAATCAGTTCAGATCATAATTACACTGTATAGGGTTTCTGAAGAGCAGCTGGTGGGTTTGAACTTCAGACCTTCTGGTTCACAGTTAAGTGCTTATCCTACAGCACCACGCCAAGACTCCACATTATACATGTAATGAATATATATGTGAGTCTTGGTGTGGTGTTGCAGGATAATGCACTAGACCGCAAAGTCAGTTTGAACTGCAAGGTCAGCAATTCAAACCCACCAGACGTTCCTCGGAAACCCTATACAGGATTGCTATGAGTTGGAACCAGCATGACAGCACTTAACAAAAGCAGCAATCTTAATGGAAGCAGACTGCTACATCTTTCTCCCATGTGGCAGCTGGTTCATTTGAACTGCTGACCTGGGCTTAGCAGCTGAGCACTTTAAGTCTCGCCTCACCTGGGCTCCAAGGCTGTGATCTTTAGTGTGGTCTTTAGTGTAGGCTAAGCACTGGACGGCTAACCACAAGGTCGGCAGTTCAAGCCCAGCAGTCACTCCTTGGAACCAAGTCAACAGCACTTAACTGTGTGTGTGTGTGTATTTGTTGTTATTGTTAAGTGGCATCAAGGCAGTTCTGACCCATAGCGACACTATATAGGGTTTCTGAGAAGCGGCTGGTGAGCTCGAACCTCTAACCTTGCAGATCAAACTGACTTTGCAGTCCAGCACATTAATCCACAGTGCCACACAAGATATATATATATATGAGATGGTGGTGGTGGTGTGCTATGGAGTCGATTCCAACTCATAGCGACCATGTACAGGGTTTCTGAGGCTGTAAATCTTTAAGGGAACAGAATGCCTCATCTTTCTCACGTGGAACAGCTGGTAGTTTCGAACTGCTGATCTTTAGGTTAGCAACCCAATTTGTAATCACTACACAACCAGAGCTCTCTCTCTCTCTCT
>NW_006408594.1:7119393-7124395 GCF_000296735.1 Chrysochloris asiatica
GAGTGACAGAACCCTGTTGTTGTTGTTGTTAGGTGCTATTGAGTCAGTTCCGACTCATAGTGATCAGAAGCACAACAGAATGAAACACTGTCTAGTCCTGTGCCATCCTCACAAGTGTTGTTATATTTGAGCCTGTTGCTACCACTGTGCCAATGCATCTCGTTAAAGGAGCTTCCTCTTTTTCTCTGACCCTTCACTTTACCAAGCATGATGTCCTTCTCCAGGGACTGGTCCCTCCTGATAAATAACATGTCCAAAATATACGAGACAAAGTCTGGCCATCTGGCTTCTAAGAAGCATTCTGGCTGTTCCTTCAACACAGATTTGTTTGTTTTTCAGGTAGTCCACAGTATTTTCAAAATTCTCCTCCAACACCATAATTCAAATGCATCAATTTCACTTCAGTCTTCCTTATTCACTGTCCAGCTTTCGCATGCATATGAGGTTATTGACAATACCATGGCTTGGGTCAGGCATATCTTAATCCTAAAAATAATATCTTTGATCTTGAACACTTTAAAGAGGTCTTGTGCAGCAGATTTATTTGCCTAATGCAAAACATCATTTGATTTCTTGACTGCTGCTTCCGTGAGCTGTTGTTGTTAAGGGCCATCAAGTTGGTTCCGACACATAGTGACCATGTAGAGGGTTTCCGAGGAGCAGCTGGTGAGCTTGAAGCGCTGACCTTGCAGTTCAAATGGCTTTGCAGTCTGGCACATTAACCCACAGTGCCACACCAGGACTCCACACCTACATTCAAGCCAAATCCTTGACAACTTCAATCTTTTCTCCATTTATCATTATGTTATTTGTGGGTCCAGTGGTGAGGATTTTTGTTTTCTTTACACTGAGGTACAACCCATACTGAAGGCTGTGGTCTTTGCTCTTCCTCAGTATTTTAAGTCTCTTTACTTCCAGCAAGCAAAGTTGTACCATCTGCATACCGTAGATTGTTAATTAGTCTTCCTCCAATCCTGATGCTACATTTTTCTTCATATAATCCAGTTTTTCAGATTATTAGTTCAGCATACAGATTGAATAAGTGTGGTGAAAGGATCCAACCCTGGTGCACACTTTTCCTGATTTTAAACCATTTTAAACAAGTATCCCCTTGTTCTGTTCAAATGACTCCCTCTGTGTGCAGATTCCTCATGAGCACAATTAAGTGTTCTGGAATACTTATTTTCCGCAATGTTGTCCATAGATTGTCATGATTCACACAGTCAAAAGCCTTTGCAAAGTCAATAAAGCACAAGTAAACACTCTGGAGTCCTCGTGTGGCTCTGCAGAATAAGCATTGAACAATTAACCATAAAGTCAGTGGTTCAAATCCACTAACTG
Organism: Chrysochloris asiatica; assembly: GCF_000296735.1. Classification (NCBI taxonomy): domain Eukaryota; kingdom Metazoa; phylum Chordata; class Mammalia; order Afrosoricida; family Chrysochloridae; genus Chrysochloris; species Chrysochloris asiatica. The sequence continues at coordinate 7,120,735 of NW_006408594.1, forward strand.
CTCCTCAGAAACCCTATACAGGCTCACTATGAGTCAGAACCAACTCCACAACACTTAACAACAACAACAACTACTACAAATATCTTTCTGGTATTCTCTGCTTTCAGCCAGGATCCATCTGATGTCAGCAATGATATCCTTCGTATTACGTCCTCTGCTGAATTCAGCTTGAATTTCTGGAAGACCCACGTTGATGTACTGCTATAACCAGTTTTTAACATCCTTCAGCAAAATTTTACTTTCATGTGATATTAATGATACTGTTCGATGATTTTCACATTCTGTTGGGTCACCTCTATTTGGAAAGGGTATAAATATGGATCTCTTCTAATCAGTTGGTCAGGTAGCTCCACAACTACGTTCCAAATGTCTTAGCATAGATGAATGAGTGTCTCCAATGCTGCATCAGTTTGTTGAAATATTTCTAGTGGTATTCCATCAATTCCTGGAGCCTAGATTTTCGCCAAAGCTTTCAGTGCAGTTTGAACTTCTTCCTTCAATATTCTCAGTTCTTGATCATATAGTATCTCTTGAAATGGTTGGGCATCAAGTTTTTTTTGGTACACTGACTTTGTATTCCTTCCATCTTCTTTTTTTGTGTGTGTGATACTAAAAAAGTTATTTATTCACTATACACAGAACATGTCCCCTATAAAAGGTACATGTAAATCACTAAAAAGTAAATTTGGTAAACATTTTCTCAATTACAGACCATACATACTAAATTAGTTGGGATAACAGCTCTGTCTGCCTTAATCTAATTTTAGCACCCAGAGTCTCTCCTTTTATATATAAATAATGCAAAGGTAAATACTTATTTGGGGGATTATTTCCTAATATGTCTTTGAGGAGGCAGATTTAACAACTTAATATAACTCTAGTATATCACAGCCACTGCACAATAAATCAGTTTATTACAATTTAAACAAATCAATTTTCTCATTATTTGCATTAGTGGGATGCAAACAGAAATACTGATAAATAAAATGGCAGATAACCACAAAATTACTTATCTTTTGATAACATATTGGGGTTTACAATCACATTAGAATGAGTGGTATAAACTATTATTATGAACACACCTCAAACTAAACAGTGAGGCCGTATTGTAAATGATTCACTAGATTGTGCTCAGCAGACATTTGTTGAAAATAATCTACTTTTCTCCCAGGACAATATGTTGCCCAAAGTAAGGGCTCAACAAACGTTTGCTGAATATACTGGCTATGAAAGAGGCGAAAAGAGAGGACTCTTTACTGGCTGTCAAGAATTATATTTGAAATTGCCTGGGAAATAAAGAGTTTAAGAAAGATGTAAACGGCATGTGGCGTACAAGTAAATAAATTCAAGATGCCAACAAAGCAAACAATTAAGCAAAACACTGGCACCAGAATAAACAATGACAAGGCTTGTCAATAGCACACACACACACAAAAAAAAGGGGGGAACTGACTTTTTCAAGAGACAACCAAGAAAATTTTTATTGGACCATTGCTTTTTCCACTCAATTCAGGCTGAGACAGACCAATAGAGGCACTGTAATAGACTATGGCTGTCTTCCTTAATATTCACACATCCTACTTTTCAATAATTTACTATGAACCTATTACTCATGAATCAATAGAAACCTATTCTTATTTAGAGATTAGTTTCCACAAGTACAAAGTTGAATTTCTTTTTATTTGTCGTAAAATGCTTATGTTCAAACTTGAAGGGACTTCAATTATTCCATGTAACTTTCGATAACATTCTTTTATCTTTTCAGACCAGAGTCAAAATTCGTGTACAGTATTCATACTGCAGCACCTTCCATCCACCCTTTGGTTGCTTGAACTGCCCTTCTTTGGTTCTTTTTCCACTTTCTCATATCTTTCTTGAAGTGTAGTAAGCAGAACTGGACTGGGTATTCGAGCTGCAGTTTGGTCTATCATTGTTGGAATGGCTTCTGCTACACCATGGTCTTCCAGTCGGTCTACTGTTTCTAGGACTATAAGATGTTCTATAGTTGTAATCAAAAGAGCGACTTCTTGATCTCCTTCTTTCATAACCAGCTTCTAGGACGTCTGTATCTGTCATAATCATCATAGCTTGAACAACTGTACACATTCCTTCCTTCCTTGGTTTTCATCTGATTTGGTGTCTTCCAATCTCCTTGTGCAAACTGGATTTCAATTTGACGTCCACAAATCCATTTACTGTCCAAATTATGTAAAGCATCTTCAGCATCACGAACATCCTCAAATTGAACATAAGGAAGTCCTCCTGGATGTCGAGTGTAGAAATCAAGTGCAACATACACATCAACTATAGGACCATTGCGACCAAATTCTTGACGTAAATCTTCAGACCTGGTATCATCAGCCACGTTCCTCACAAACAGAGACGTGTTGGGGGGGCGCAGGTAGCGGGACATGTCGGCAGTGTGGGTATCAGCCAGGTGTACTAACGGGCTCCACAAACCGTCCGCACGTCCTCCGGCGGATCCTCAAACACGCACAGCCACAGGGCTCCGCTATGGCAACCGCGTCTTCTCGCGAGACTTCACTCCCCTTCCATCTTTTTTTTTTTTTTTTTTCCCTTCCATCTTCTTTTGATGCTACCTGTATTGATGAATATTTTTCCAGTTACTTTTTTTTTCCAGTTCTTTCAGTTTGAGAAATGCTGAGGGCACTCTTCCCTTTTGGTTTCTAATTCCAGATTTTTGCACATTTCATTGTAATACTTGACTTGGTCTTCTCTAACTGCCCTTGGACATTTTCTGTTCAGCTATTTTACTTCCTCATTTCTTCCAGTTACTTTATCTTCTCTACACTCAAGAGCAAGTTTTAGAGTCTCTTCTGATATCCATTTTGGTCATTTCTTTCTTTCCTGTCTTTTTAATGACCTTTTTCTTTCTTCATGTATGGTGTTTTGATGTCATCCCACAACTCTTCTGGTCTTCAGTCATTAGTGTCTAATGTTGAGATAGTCTCTACATTCAGGTGGAATATATTCAGGGTCATATTTTGATACTTGTGGCCTAGATTTAATATTCTTCAACTTGAGGCTGAACTTTGCATAGAAGCAATTGATGGTCTGGTCCACAGTTGCCCTTGGCTTTGTTTTGGCTGGTGATATGGAGCTTCTCCATCATCTCTTGCCACGGATGTAGTCGACTTGATTTCTGTTCATCCCCTCTGGGGATGTCCACGTGCATTGTTGCTGTTTGTGTTGTTGGAAAACATACTTGGAATGAAGAAGTTGTTGTTCTTGCAAAAGTCTACCATGCAGAGAACAAACAAGATGGCGGATCGGGTGGACGTATAGCAGAGAGCTCCGCCAAAAACAACACAGAATACCCGACCAAGCAGGTTCAGGGGATGGTCCCAGAACTCTGAACCACATATAAAGGAATACTTAGAAGGTTGGAAGGCTCACAGCTAGGGGAATTTGTGGCAGAAGCAAGAAATCCATTGCTTTCTAGTCCAGGACGCTCGGCTGCTCCAGGAGCCGCCATCTTGGGTGAGACCACATGGGGAAAGATCGGAGCGGCCACAGACGCCTGGCAGAACTGCTGAGATAAAGGTGTGGACATTCTTCTCTTTTGGTAGCTATTCATTGGTCCCTTGCTGTCTGCGCACCTCCATTCGGGTGACTACAGGGGTGCCTGAGCTAGTGGGCA
>NW_006408594.1:7126996-7138283 GCF_000296735.1 Chrysochloris asiatica
TGAAACAAGTTATATGAATTGTTGAATGTGAAACTGATGATGTGCCCTGTAAACTTTCACTCAATCCACAATAAAAACCTTAAATTAAAAAAAAAAAGTCTACCATGCAACCACCGGTATTGTTTCTACCACTAAGGTCATATTTTCCAACTACTGATCCTTCCTCTTTGTTTCCAATTTTCACATTCTAATCATCAGTAATTATAAATGCATCTTGATTGCATGTTTGATCAATCTCAGACTGAAAAACTTGGTAGAATTCTTCCATTTCATCATCACTGGCTTTATGGGTTGATGCTGACATCAAATGGATCTTGGCTGAAAGCAGAGAATACCAAAAAGATGTTTACTTGTGATTTATTGACTATGCAAAAGCATTCAGTTGTGTGGATCATAAGAAATTACGGATAGCATTGCAAAGAATGAGAATTCCAGAACAATTCATATTGTGCTCATGAAGAAACCAAGAGGCAATTGTTCAAACAGAATAAGGGAATACTGAAAGATGGCGTGACTTTATTTCTCATACTTTGGATGAGTTGTCAGGAGGGATCAGTCCCTGGAAAAGGACATCATGCTTGGTAAAGTGGACAGTGAATGAAAAAAAGGAAGACCCCCCCAAAAGATAGATTGTCACCATGGCAACAACAATGGATTCAAACATAACAAATTTGAGGATGGTGCAGACCGAGCAGAATTTCACTCTGTTGTGCACAGGATCAGTATGAGTCAGAACTGACTCAACAGTGCCTAATAAGAAAAAACAGACATTACTTTTAAAGAAGGAGGGAAAAAGACCCCTTCTAACCCACAGGCAAGGCTCAGAGCAGCCCTGGCCATGCAGGGTCTCAGCACCCAGAGGCCCAGGAGAAGCACCAGCCACCACACTGCAGTGCCGAGCTCAGCAGAGAATAGGTCTGCTCTATGGGAGAAAGCCTGTCCACTCCTTCCATCCCCTCATCTAACCTATCAGCTCCCCCAACTTGTCAGCTTTCCAAATACTCCCAAATCCAATGCCTTTGCCATGGGAACAGCCACCTTTTTTGAGGCTCTCCACCTTGCTGCCCTCTTTTTCACATCTGAGGTCCGTGCTGGGTTTATTCCCATCACATGTAATACAAGAGGCTAAGGAACCTGCCCACAGTCTCCAGCTGATGTCATGAGTAATACCCATCCAAAACGCTTGTCCTGCACTTACAATCGCAGCCACCTTGATGTAGGCACAAGTATTATTCCTAGTTTATAGATGAGGAGAATAATGCACAGAGAAGTTAAGTAACTTACCCAAGGTCACACAGTTCCTAGAAGGCTTTGCTAAGAATCTAACCAGGAGTCAGCTCTCAGTCTCAATTCTGTCTTCCCCTTAAACTTAGAAAACAAGCAGCCCCTACCTCATCCCTCTCCCAAGGAAGCTTTTTCAGAGACTGTTACTCTCCCTGTGATCCACCATGGTCCCAGGCACAACTCTGCTAATAGCTGAGCTAGCAGGAAATCCCCTGTGGGCAAATGTGACTTAGTCCAAGGGTCCCTCCAATGAAACCCCAGGTAGAAGCATCCCTGGGTTCCACCACAGTTGCATGACTTAGGCAAGTGACTTGGCCACTCTGCACCTCGGGGTCCTCAGCATTCAGGGCTGATGGCAGCGCTAACCCCACCAGGTACTAGGCTGCACAGGGTGAGTTTCTTGTCATGAACAGCATTCTCATCACTGAGGAAGGGAAGGCAGGTCTTCCTGCAGCCAGAATTCCCAAGATGCTTATCCCACCCGCCTGGTCAACCAGCCCTAATCCCAACCAAGGAACAAGGTCTCAGAGCTAGGCCCTGGCTCTCACCCTCTACAATAACCATCTGTTTGGGAGTCTGTCCTTGGGCCTCTCTCTGACCCTCCATGTCTTCTGCTACTGGGTGGGTGGGGAAGAGGAGGGCACTTGGGGACGTGGGCAGGTGAGACCAGCAATGAGGTCTGGCCTCAGGGTCATTTCCCCAAAGATAGCAGACTTGATGATGCTCCACCACTTGTATCTGCTGCATTAAAATAGGGCCTGTCTTCTTTTTGGCCTTAAATAGCACTAGCGGGTTACCTTCTCCAAGAATGAGGTACTAGTCTCAGAGTTTTTTTCATGGCATGGCTTCGTGGTTGCCTTCCGATGTGGGAGAAGAGGGACTGTGCTTCTCCTAAACAAGGCTGTATCTCCAGAGCCTGGTGCATGGTACAGACAAGTGGTGAGGGGTGGGTGGGTGGGAGAATGAAGGGCTGGAAAGAGGGAAGGAGGGAGGGATCGATAGATCAATAGATAAACTAAATGATGTTCCTAGCAGGCCATTTGTTTCTGTTCACCACACTATCCAGGTAAGGACTCATGGCATCTCCTCTCAGATCCTGTTGGGGGTCTGAGTCCCTGTCATCAGTGAACAGCACCTGAGCCCCCCAGGCAGGGACAGAGCTGCAGGCTAAGGAACAGGATCTAACAGAGATAAATATGGAGGAGTGAGGAACTGGGGCACAGGTTGGCGGTGAGGGAGTAGAATAAAAGCCTGGAAAAACAGAGAAAGTTCTCTGTGGGTGGAGGAGAAAGAAAGGGGGTAAAGGAAGCAAAACAGAAGCTGGAGCAGAGAAAGAACTTGATCAAAGGAAAAGCAAATTGGGCAATCTGCTTCTGGCCCCTCAGCACTCTAATGAGCCTTTGCCTGGTAAGAGGCCTGCTTTGCTTTTCAAAGCCCTTTCCTCTCCATTAGCACATTTCAGTCTGGAAACATCATGGCGGTGGGTCCCTTTTATTACTACCCTTCCATCAGCAGGCCCCACAAAGGAAGATGGTCATCAGCATCATGCCCCAAGATCTGGAGCGACCCATCCACCCCACAGGGCTGGACAACCTGGGCCAATTATGTGGGTCCTCGGGTCTTCCTTATCTGTAAAATGGGGGTAACAATGACATCTTTTGCAGGGGTGTCTCAGAAGGAAACAAAACCACTTCCTCCTCAGTCTGGGTTGAGGCAGTTTCTCAGCCTGGATGGTGAAATCCAGGAGTGGGGAGAAGATAGCTTCTGAAGGGACACGTGTCCACTACCCAGAGATTCTGATTCTAACACAGAGTCGGAGTGAGGATGCCAGGAGACACAGAGACTGATAAAGGCAGCTTCTCTGGGGAGGGTGGCTGGTGGCTGGGGCATGAGGGGGCTGCAGTGAGGAGGAGGAGACGATTGTCTTTATTTCGTAATGCTATTATAGCAGAAATATCACAAGTGGGTGGCTTTAAGAACAGAAATGTATTTTCTCACAGTTCAGGAGATTAGAAATCTGAATTCAGGTCACTGGATTTAGGGGAAGGCTCTCCTGCCGGCTCAGTGAGAAGATCCTTGGTTTTGTTTCTTATTCTAGTGTTCTTCATCCCTCGGTTCCTTGTCAACCCTCAAATGTGTTCTGTCGTCTTCAGAATGGGATCGCTTGTCTCCGGGTCTAGGTCATCTTTAAACCTCAGAAATGGTTAGGGTTAGGCCATGTTTACACAGATGGGTCTCAGTAATATGCAAAGAAGACTCTGTTTCCCAATTGGGTGATATCCACAGGTTAGGATTCCTATACATATTTTAAGGAGACATAATACAGTCTGTAACAAATACTCTTCAAAACCTACACTGAACCCAGAGCCATAGTCAATTCTGACTCCTTTTGACCCTATAGGTTTCTGAGACTGTATACCTTTATGAAGACAGACAAGCCTCATCTTTCTCCCGAAGATACCATTCAGGTCTTTTGAATTTTGTTCTGTGTGCCTGCACTATCTATTCAAAGAATAAATTTAAATGCTTATGAGGGGGCTTCAAAAAGTTTATGGCCCCCTTCCAAGACTGAGACTCGGTGGAAATGCACACTCGGATTGGTGACTACACGCATCACCAACTGGGAGAAGTGGGGTAAAGGCAGCCAATGAAGCAGTGAGCTAAGTCTTCCAATATTCAGTGGGCTTCTGTGGACCCGGTTGGGGACCTGGGTGGCAAGCAGTGTGAGGAGACCCGAGGACTCCTGGGCCCAGAGTCAGTGACGTGCCACGGAGGACTCAAGTGAAGAATGGAGCTGCCGACTGATGGGAAGAGAGGGCATGTGCACAAGAACACCCACACTTGCAGATGACACCCACGTGACCGGGACTGGATGACTGGATGATCAGAGCTCAACAGGAGAAGAAAGAAGGGGGCGGGAGTGAGAGAAGAAGATCCAGCTGATTCTATCTGATGAACTTGACCTATACCTACGAATGCAGTGACTCAAAAGAGGCGACAAATCCTTACAGCAAGAAACATTGCCACTCCCTCCACACACAGAGTAGACAGAGATGGGCAACTTGAACATTGGATACCCAAATGGGGAGGGAGGGACTACAAAGGCAAGAAGTAACTGGCTTACAAGTTTTCAAGAGGGAACCTAGAGCTAGGGGGCATGGAGGAAGGCAGAATCACCAGTGAGTACTATCCAATCTGTCTAGGTGGAGCTGATGAAATGAAATACAGATGGGTTACTCACGAAACTGTAGTGAATAATGGTTATCAGGATTGATTGTGAGGGTTGGAAGTGCAAAGGTAGATGTTGTGTAGCAAGGAAGGGAGTGATTATCTCTCCAGTCTAGGAGCAGTCTCTGGGACCACCAACGGAGAAGAGCTGAGAGCCGGACCCTACCCAGAGAAGCAGGGACGCTTGAAATGGAGACAGAGACGATGACATGGAGGGATGAAGCTGCTGGGGATTTTGGATCCAGAGAGGGAGAGGGACTGTGGGCAGAACTAAAGTTCTCTCATGTAAACTATCATATAATTCACAATGAAACATTAAAAAAAAAAAAAAGTTTATGGAAAAATTCCATTACCTTTTCATTTCATTTTCTCCATGAGCTTTTTGAAGCCTCGTCATGTAATAATGAGCAAATGGGATTAAATTTAGCTCACCCCATCCCCAAGATTGGCAGAAAGTTCTTAAATGGGGCAGTTTCAGTTCCTTCACCTTCCTTGGATCCCACAAGAACCCCAAGTTTGCAGGGTCCATGGGAAATATTGGACGTTCCGGTTCCTACATGGCTTCGGGCAGGACAGTGGGTCCCACCATCAACTTCTTCACTGTCCACCACCACGTGTGGACCCAGGAGCACCAGCCTGGGCCTGAATTCCTGAACCTCCACCCTCTTTCCCAGCCCTACCCTCTCCTAGGCCAAGCTTAAGGTCACAGGTTTGAGTAGGAGTCAGCTGGTAAGAAGACCTTGCCTTCCTTCTTTGTGTTTCTGCAGGGGTTAGACATCAGTTTCCGGGTTCTTTTTCAGTTTACTTGCTACCTCTCCTTTCCTCATTCCTTCTTTCCAAGCTACCAGTAGTCTCAGAACTCTTGCAGTTACAACTGGCAGAATCTGTTTAAACTAGTGTAAGAGAAAGTTTCGGGCTAGATCTGAGAGTGTGGACTTCAGGTCTGGCTTTCTCAGGATCTCAAATAATGTCATCAGAAACCCAGTTCTCGCTCCATCCAGGGATAGAATGTCTCCATACGGTGAGCCCAATACCTATGAGCAGCCAAAAGAGCACCAATTAAAAAATCCCAGAAGGACAGGCTAGAGATGCTTACCCTTCCTGAGTTCAATACGGATGTGGGACTTCTGATGGGCCCCACCTGAAATGGTAGTGGAAGATGAGAGCATCTGAGGCCCCACCAGAAATCAGAGGGCTGTGTTCCCCCAGGAAAGAAGCATTCAATTCCCAGATAAAGGGAGTTGGGAAGGCCCACTATGGATGTTTATCCCCATCCCCTTTAACACACCTGGTGTTGTTCTTCCCAAGACCGCCACTCCCAAAGTCATCTCAAAACCCAGTCTTCATCTGGACAGATGTGTGGAGGGGTGTGTGGAAGGGGTCAGGGTAGATCTCTGCAGGCTTTGTCTTGTTGTTGTTAAGTGCTGTCCAGTGGTTTTGACTCCCATGTGACAGAATAGAGCTGTCATGTGGGTCTGGCTTGGCTGTCCTCTCTAGTAGAGAAGATTTCCAGATCTTTCTCCTAGGAAGCGCTAAATGGGTTCAAACTTTTTGGTGAGCCATTGTGTGTTTAACTGTCACACTAGCAGACTTCTTGTAGGTTTCATAGAGGGCTCCTTGTAAGTTTCAGACAGCTATAGTGTATCAGACAGCTGTTACTGCAAGAATGCTGGTAACAAACCAAGCCAAAGCTCATTACAACAGCAGTGGGTTGAGTGAGCTCAGCTGATGGTGGCAGGTGGTGTCCAGGTCTGTCCCATGTGTTTCTGACCCTCCTTGTTCTGGTTCATCGCTCTAGATCATGTTGACCCTCTGTATATAACAGAACGAAATGTTCCGCAGTTCTGCACTATCTCATGATCATTGGTAAACAGACACTATTCTGTTAGGACCCACAAGGTTTTCACTAGCTGATTTTTTCACACACGACTACCAGGCCTTTCTTCTTAATCTGTCTTCATCTGGAAGCTCCATTGAAGCCTGTCCACCAGGGGTGATCGTCCTGGTATTTTAAACACTAGTGGGAAAACTTACAGCATCACAACACATGCAAGCCACCACACTGACAGACGCCTGATGATCTTTCTTCCCACCAGTGTTTTCCTGGGGCATGTTTTTCACAGCTGATCACAGGATCACAAGCGGCCAGCAAATCCGGCTCCAGCTAGCGGAAGACCGCAGCTGTGTCTATTCATATTCCATGGGCCAAAGCAAGTCACTGAGCTAAACTCAAATCAGTGGACCCGCGTAATAAATTCCGCCCCCCAGGGGGAGGGGCGAAGACAGTGGTTGCACCATGTGGTCCACTGGGGTGGGCGGCTCCTGCTGGAAGTGTCCTTCAGAGCAGAGCAGTGGACAGAGATCTGGGGCAGGCTGGCCGTGTGGTGCAGAAACAGTGAGCAATAAAGAGAAGATACACAGAACTCAGACCCGAGTGTGAGAATAAAGAGTGGAGAGTTAGGGGTCCTCCACCCCAGCAGGTCGGCTGGGCTGAGAGCAGAGCAGGGGGCAAGGGGAGACTGAGGATGTTCCTTCTCACAACCTGGTAATTGAATCCACTTTCCGCACCCTAGGGTGCCGGCGGTTGGCGGGGGAACCCCTCCACAGGCCTGCTGAGATAATGAAGAAGAAGTCTTTGGAAAGCTGGAGTTTGCCTTGTAAATGAGCCCCAGCGTCCCTGTGCACCCTGCCCCTTCCTGGGGGCGGGAAGAGCGGTGGAGGGAGTGTCTCTGACCCCCTCCCGGCGGCACCCCACTGTGATTGAGTGACAGGCTGGCAGCGAGGAGAGAGCAGAGTAGAGACACACCAACGTGCCTGAGGGGCAAGGGTGGGAGCTGATTTCATGGGAAAACTGAGGTTCAGAAAAGCGAAGCTTAGCACAGCCAGCATGCAGTTAGGAAGCAGTACTTCCAGCCTGGGTCAAACTGTGCTTCCAGCCTGGGTCAAACACAAAGGCCTCGCTTTGTCCATTTTGACTCACTTGCAGAAGTGCATTTTTACACACACACACACACACACACACACACTTGCATTGTGTTCTGGCCTGACCACCTCAAGAACCTGCCATGGCTCCCTATTACTTCTAAGAATCAAGCCGAAGTCCAGTTGCAAAAGGATTTGGCTCCACCTTACCTATTATATTCTTATCCCCGCTTCTCCCTCCCTCACAGATGAGCTGATCAGCTGGGCCCCTCCTCTGAGAAGCCTCCCCAGCTACACATATCCATTACAGTTCTCTATAGGAGCTCCTTCTGTGATAAGCAGAAAAAATGGCTTCCTAAAGATATCCACATTCTAATTCCGAAAACACAGCTAAGGGGAATTAATGTTGCAGAAGGAAGTGAGCTACTCAGCTGACTTTAAAATAGGGAGATCATCCTGGGTTATCTGGGTGGCCTTGATATAATCATCAAACCTAAACAGAAAGTGCTTCTGTCGAGTTGAGTCTGACTAAGAGCAAATGGTGTCATCAGAAATCATGTGTCACAGAGTAGAGTTGGGCTCCATAGGGTTTGCTTGGCTGTGATCTTTACAGGAGCACATCACCAGGTCTTTCTTTCTAGGCGCCCCTGGGTTGGTTCAAACTGCCACCCTTTCAGTTCGTAGTTGTTGTTGTTGTTGTTGTTATGTGCCGTGGAGTCGGATCCAACTCATAGCAACCCTGTACAGGGTTTTCGAGGCTGTAAATCTTTACGGGAGCAGAAAGCCTCATCTTTCTCCCATGGAACAGCTGGTAGTTTCGAACTGCTGACCTTGAGGTTAGCAGCCCAATTCGTAACCACTACGCTACCAAGTAGTCAAGCCCAAATCATCTGTGCCATCAGGGACCCAACACCCCACAACGATTACAATTAATGGTGACCATGAATAGGGTTTCTAAGGCTGCAAATCTTTAAGGGAACAGAAAGTCTTATGTTTCTACTGAGGAGCTGCTGGTAAATTTGAACTGCTGGCCTTGCAGTTAGCAGTCCAGTGCTTAGCCTACAGTGAAATCACAGGGGTCCTTAAAAGTAGAAGAAGTTAGAGTGATGAGAAGAAGTGTGAAGGAAATGGAAAGGGGCCATGAGTAAAGAGTGAGGCAGCTGGAAGAGGCAAGGAAAGGGATTCTCCCCTGGAGGCAGCAGAGCCCTGGGGTCCCTGTGTGACAGGATTGTCAGAGAACCAATGTGTGCTGCTTTTGCTACTCAATGTGTGTCCATTTGTTACAACTGCCAGAGGAAATTAATACACCAATGCAGAAAACCAGGCCACAAGTCAAAATTACCTGTTCCAGGGACCTTCGTCAAGACAGTTAACCCTTCTTAGCCTTAATTTTGACACCCACTGTTGTTGTTATGTGCTGTTGAGTCAGTTCTTCTGACTCATAGCAACCCTGTGTAGGGATTCCGAGGCCTTTTTTTTTTTTTTTTAATCTTTGTGGGAGCAGAAAACCTCATCTTTTTCCCATGGAGTGGCTGGTAGGCTCGAACTTCCAACCTTGGGGTACTTATCCTATGGAGCCACCATGCTCCCTTCCACACCCATTGTTGTTGCTGTTGCTATTAAGTGTGGTCAAGTCAGTTCTGATTCATAGCAACCCTGTATAGGGTTTCCAAGGAGCCGCTGGTGAGCTCAAACCATCAACCTTGTGGTCCAAACCAACCTTGTAGTACAGAGCATTAACCCACAGTTTCACACCAAGATTCCTCCACACCCATTGGTTGGTTGGTTATATACTGTGGAGTCGGTTCCGACTCATAGCAACCCTGCATAGGATTTCTGAGGCTATGATCTTTACAGGAGCAGAAAGCCTCATCTTTCGCAGCCCAACTTGTAACCACTACAATAAGACAGAAAAATCATGAACAGTCTCATGAGTCCTCGGGTGATGGCAATGGTTGAGGATTGGTCTACTAGCTGAAGGGCTGGTGGCTTGAACTCACCCAGAGACACTTCAGAAGACACAGCTGTCAATCAGCTTTGAGAACTCTGTGGAGCAGTTCTATTCTGCACATAAGGGGTGGCCATGAGTTGGAATCCACTTGACTGTGAGTAACAACACAACCTCACAACCTTGTCAGGGAGATCCTGGAAGGGAAATGCTCGTTTCGTGCTAAAGCAGAAAATAGCGCCTTCCGGGTTTTCTCTCTCCAGATCAGACATTCTAGATTCTATCCAGTGCTGCTCCTTGTGTTGGTAGCCGTGTAATGAACAGTCACAAGTCCACACACAGGTGATTAGCATCTCAAGAGATAGGATTGTCTTCATCGTGACATTTAAAACACCTTCTTATCATTGATGTTAAGAACCAGCGTGATCATTTCAGTGGCTCTCAACCTGTCACAATTTTACCTCCAGGGGATATTTGGCAACATTTGGAGACATTTTTGGTTGTCACAAATGGAGTAATGCTACTGGCATCTAGAGGCCAGGGATGCTGCTCAACATACTACATGCACATGACAGTTACCACAACAAAGAAATATCTGGTTCAAACGTTTGTAGTCCTGAGAGAGAGAGAGGAAAAAAAATGGACATAAAATTAATGCCAAGTCATGGTGACTCCATGTGTGTCAGAGTAGAACTGTGCTCCATAAAGTCTTCCAAGGTGTCTGCAGTGGACTTGAACCTCCAACCATCCATGTAGCAGCTGAGCACACTATTGCAGCTGAGATTGAGACACCCTTTGTTAGTCAGCTGCTTGCCACATGATCTAGGCTAGTTTTTGATATTTTGTATCCATGAGTTCAGCATTGGACAACAGTTGTACAAGGTAGCATTATCATCCAGCCAGAAAGCATCATTTAGGCTCAAAGAGGTCAAGAAACTTGTCCAAAATCACACAGCTAGAAAGAGACTGAACTTCAATTCCCTCTCAGGAATCCACAGTTCGCTCCTACAGTCAGGTTGGGGCCTCCTTCCTGACTCCACCTTCTGAAGATTTAGAGATGTAACAGCTGGGCTCAGGATCACCCTTTACTGATGAAGACCTGGGTACCAAGGCTTGTCTCATCAGAGTTCATGTCCTGGCTATGGGGTGTCTTCCACTTTAAGAATAAAAAGATTACACAGGAAGGTCTGAATGTTCAAAGATGACCACACACACACAAACACAAATTCCATGTTTTATAAAGTACTTCATTCATTAGATGGTAAATTTAATGGTCAATTAACAAAGCTTATCAAGCACCTACCATGGGGTCCTGGTGTGGCAATGTAGGATAAACACCACCTGTTTATACTTCAAGGCCGATGGTTCAAACTCACCAGCTACTCCTCGGAAGTCCTATACAGAGTCACTATGAGTCAGAAATAGCATATTGTTGATGACACTTAACAACAACAACCATGAACCATGCCCTGTCTGCAGCCCTCAGGATTACACAGGTCCCTGGATGATGCAAATGGTTTGCACTTGGCTGTCCATTGAAAAGTTGGCTTTTTGAACCTACTCGGCAGCTCTGCAAAAGAAGAACTCAGTGCTCTGTCCTGTAAGGATTATAACCCAAACCCTCTGGAGCAGTTCTCCATTATAACACAGAGGGCGCTGTGAGCCAGAATCAACTCAGCAGCATCAGATGTCGTTTGGCCTGAGGCACTATGTGGTCCCTGCCCTCTTGAGGGGGTCATCCGTGGGGAAGGATAGCTTCGAATGTGTACTCTGAAGTCAGCCTGCCTGAGCTTCAATTTTTAAAAAAAAAATTTTAAGTTTTATTGTGAGTTGAGTGACAGTTTACAGGGCAGATCATCAGTTTTACATTCAATAAATCGTATACCTTGTTTCATTGTTGTTGTT
>NW_006408594.1:7138383-7162496 GCF_000296735.1 Chrysochloris asiatica
GGAGTAGAAAGCCTCATCTTTCTCCCACGGAGCAGCTGGTAGTTTCAAACCGCTGACCTTAAGGTTCGCAGCCCGATTCGTAACCACTACGCTACCAGTTTCATTACAATGATTATAATCCCCTCTAAGCACCATCAGTTAACAGTATTTCTCTCTATTCACTTTAGCTCTTTTATTTATTTTTTTAACACTCAGGCATATATAATAATTTAAACTACCAAAGGGCACATTCTGCAAGTCTGCCTCCTGGCCACCAGCTCTCAGTCCCTCTCTTTCCATGAGCTTAACATTTGACTCGAGTTAACACACTGGAAGTTCTAAATTTGCTCTAAATTAAAAACAAACTCCTCCCTGTCTCCAACTCACCTGCCTACTGTGGTATTTTATTTATGACTTGTTCTCTTCCCTAGGCTGCTCCCAGGAAATGCTATACAGGGTGGCGCTATGGATCGAAACCCACTCGACAGCACTTAACAACAGCAAAATTTTTCCCTACAAGTCCTGGAGTGGTGATTTAGCATAAGCACTGGACCACAAGGTCTGTTTGAACCACAAGGCCACCAGTTCAAACCCACAAGTCACTCCTTGGAAACCCTATACAGGATCTTTCTGAGTTGGAACCAACTTAATGGCACTTAACAACAACATTCTTCCCTAGGTGTGGCACTGTACAATAAGCACTGGACTGCTCACCACAAGGTTGGCACTTCAAATGCACCAGCTGCTCCTCAGAAACCCTATACAGGGTTACTCTGAGTTGGAACCAACTTGACAACACTTAACAGCAACAACAATTCTTCCCTAGGAACCATGGTGGTGTCGTGGGTTATGCATTGGATTGCTAACTACAAAGTTAACAGTTTGACTCCACCAGCCACTCAGAGGGGAAAAGATGAGGCTTTCTGCTCCCTTAAAGATATACAGCCTTAAAACTCATACAAGGTTGCTATGAGTCAGAACCAACTGAATGGCACACACCCATCACCACCACCATTCTTCCCTGGTTACTAGACTGCGTGTGCTTCTTTGCATGCGTCTCAAGCCAAGACTGGACCAGGGAGCCTGGGTCCTTTTGGGGTTATGTTATTGTTGTTGGTGAGGAATCTGAGACTTGAAGAAGGGCAGTGATTATCTGCCCTCAGGTTATAGGACAAGTGCACAACAGGCTCTCAATCTTTGGTCTCCTAATTCTGATTTTCACATTCCAAAAGAAGAGTCTTTGTTTTTACAGCAGTCTTGGCCAAGCAAGTCAGATTCTGTGGGGCACCTACAGTAGGATCTGGGGTACAAAGCAGCAGCTAAGGATTACCCAGAATGCCCCTGACCTCCTGCTGCATACGCCGGGGCGTTCCTTAGCAGAGCCTTTGGCGCTACCACTGGATAAACTTCCCTATTAAACCAGTGTGGGGTTTTAGATGAACTTCACCCAATGAATTTGGTCTTTACTATCTATATTTGCATAGGGCAAATCTGCTGCACAAGACCTCTTTCAAGGGTGTAAGAGCAAAGATATCAGTTTGAGGATTAAGGGGTGCCTGACCCAAGTCACTACCATCTTCAATAGCTTCATATGCATGTGAAAGTTAAACAATGAATAAGGAAGACCATAGCAGAATTGACCTATTTGAGTTATGCTGTTGGAGAAGAATATTAAAAGTACCATGGACTGCCAGAAAACAAACAAATCAGCGTTGGAAGAACACAGCTACAATGCTTCTGAGAAGCCAGGGTGGCTAGCCTTTGTCTCTCATACTTCAGACATATTATCAGGAGGGACCAGTCCCTGGAGAAAGACACCATGCTTGGTAAACATCGAAGCAAGGAAGACCCTCTAACGAGATGGATTGGCACAGTGGCAGCAGCAATGGGCTCAAACATAACAACAATTGTGAAGATGGCACAGTACCAGGCTGTGTATCATTCTGTTGTGCACAGGGTCACTATGAGTTGGTACAGACTCAATGGCACCTCACAACAACAACAACAATCAGTATGGGATCACATTGACAGCAGCAACTCCAAAGTTACATAGGCAGTGAGTGTGTGTTGTTGACGGTGGTGGTGGGGTACGGTCATGTCAGTTCCGACCCATAGCAACCCTGTAGAGGGTTTCCAAGGCTGTAAATCTTTACGGGAACAAAAAGCCTCATCTTTCTCCCTTGGAGCTACTGACTTTGCAGTTAGCAGCCCAACACATAACCCACTATGACACCTGGCTTCTGTTGTTGTTGTCGTTAAGTGCTGTTGAGTCGGTTCCAACTCATGGCAACCCTGTATAGGGTTTCCGAGGAGCAGCTGGTGGGTTTGAACTGCCGACCTTGAGGCTCAAACTGATGTTAAAGTTGGGGATTGAGGGAACAATTCAGAAAAGGAGGGTGAGAATAATTGTCTAACTCAAAGCATGTAAACAGCATCACTGAAATGTACATGTAGAAAGTGTTGGATCGGTGGATGTTCTGTATATTTTAAACAACAACAAAAACGTATTGAAAATATTTTTTAATGAATTTAATCTTTGTCCTTGGTTCCTGAGAGAAATCTCTAAAACCTTGACATTTCCCCAGAGATTGTTGTTGTTAAGTACCGTCCAGTCGGTTCCGACTCATAGAGACCTTGTATAGGGTTTCCGAGGAGTGGTTGATGAGTTTGAACCGCTGACCTTGTGGTTGAGTGCTTATTATACAGCACCACACCAAGACTCCATATGAGGCCTCTCTAACACACCTGTGAGTTTATGTTAATGAGGTGACTCAGGTTGGAGCTAACCATGACTGGAAGACCATCTTCTGACAATAATCCTACCTCAGGAGCGAGGGCTGAAGGTTGGGTTCTACATTTGTGGTGGTGGTGGTTATATGCAGTAGAGTTGATTCTGACTCATAGTGACCCCCTGCATAGGGTTTCTACTGCTATAAATCTTTATGGGAACAGAAAGCCTCCTCTTTCTCCCTTAGAACAGCTGGTAGTTTCGAACTGCTGACCTTGAGGTTATCAGCCTGACTCATAACCACTATGCTACCAGAGTTCCTAGAGTTCCACAATCTTGCCTATATAATAAAACCCTGATCCCGGCTGTGGACATAGGAGTTCCTGGGACTTCCTGTTTGGTAAAAGACATCAGTACATACTCAGGACATGGGCGCTCCATACTGGAAACCCCCCGAGACCTCACTCTGTGGTTCTCTCATTTCTCCCAGTCCCAGGTTGTATCCTTTCAGCAGCAATAAAACCACAATCATAATTATGGTACCTTCCTAAGTTCTGTGAATTGTTCTAGCAAATTGTCAAAAACACAACAGAGTGGTTGGTGGGAGCCAGCAGGTCAGAAGTGAGGGTTCTGGGGACCCCTGCACTTACAGCTAGTCTCCAGAGGAGGCAGAGTGAGACGCTGAATTTGTAACCAACAGGTCAAAAGTGAGGGTGTCATGGGAACTCCAAGCTGCAAGCTGGCACCTGAGGTGGTGAGCAGACATGGCCGTCTGGAGGACTGTGCCCTTTAAGATGAGCTCTGGCCCATCTCAGGGAGGAAGAAATGCCGCGTAGACAGCTAATGTCAACAAGAAAGTGGAATCAAGAGCAGTAGAAATACTACATTGATTTGGTTTGATCAACACTTTGGTGCCCAAGAAACAGGACTTGATAGTCTCCAAGCACCAGAATCCTGGCTCAAGAGGTAACATGACTCTCCAGCCCCTCAGGTCTGCTGGCATTGGGTCCGCACCCTCTGCCCTCAGCCCCCTGGGATAGAATCAGGAGAGGGTAGGCACCCTTCCCTGCTGAAAGATGACAGGGGTGGGCAGGCTGCCAAGAACCACCGACGGAGTGTCTCCTTCTACACCCAACACCTGCTCATGAATTGTTCACCATTCCACACAGATCACCCAGTAAGCCAGGTAAGCACAGGCTGTGCTTATTTACTAATCTAGTGAATAATTTCACCGGGGGCTTTCATGTGGTGAAAAACACGTGAGCTGTTCACTAGAGATTAGTTAAGTAAGTATACTTCAGCCTGTGCTTCCCTGGTTTACTGGATGATCTTCCCAGATTCCCATAATTCCATCATTCAAACACACTGTCCTGTCTGTCTCTGCCTGATGCCTAAATTAGAAGAAACAGCACCAAATTCTGGTGTGAGCGACAGACTAGAGTTCAAATGAAAAAACAAACACAGTTACCACAGAATTGATTCTGACTCTTGACAACCCCATGTACATGTGACAAATCCATGTAAACCACAAAGTTCTGGGGAAAAGGGGAGGCGTTACTCACCCATTTGACAGAAGAGGAAACTGAGGCCCAAGGAGGAGGCATCACATAGTGGGAAGCTAGGCAAGACTAATTTGGAGATCCTTAATTTGTTAATCCCCTGGTGTGGTCTCCCAGCCAGGGCAGCAAAGGGAAAGGGTTTCTGGATGAGGAGAAAAAGGGGAACCTAGGAGAGGGAGGAGGGGGAGCCGTGGAAAGTCAGGAGGAAATGATACTTAGGAAAGCCCTGCCTCGTGCCAGGCATCTCCACGTGGTGTTCCATCTAATCCTGGGAGGCGAGTATGAGGGTTAGTCGCACTTTGTTGTTTAGTTGTACACAGAACTGGCTCCAACCTATCACAATCTGTATAACTGAAGCCCCCAGACACCCCATCCAGTGTGTCTGTCTCTCTGGGTCCCCTCTGGCTCTGTGTCTTCCCCAGGACCCCACAATCTCTTTCTGTGTTTCTTTTATATTGTCTCTTCTCTCTCTCTACACTCCTGACTTTCTCTCTCCTTCACTCTGATTCTTTTTTTTTTAATAAGATTTTCTTGTTTAAGGTGGGAGTTTACCCAGTAAACTAGGTTCTCATTTAACAATTTCTACACAAATTATTCCTGGTATAGTGCTGTGGGTTAATGCACTGGACTGTTAAATTGGTTTGAACCTCCAAGTCAGTGGTTCAAGCTCACCAGCTGCTCCTCAGAAACTCCTTATATTACAGGGTTGCTATGGGTAGCAACTGACTCGACGGCACTTAACAACAACAACACAAATCATTCAGTGACGTTGGTTACATTTTTCACAGTGTCTCATCATTCTCATTCATTCCATTCTGGTTGTACCATTCCTAGTATTCTAGTTTCCCTGTCCCCTTACCTTCTCATTTTTGCTTTGAAGTCATTTTTGACCATTTGGTCTCATATCGGTGATTT
Organism: Chrysochloris asiatica; assembly: GCF_000296735.1. NCBI lineage: Eukaryota > Metazoa > Chordata > Mammalia > Afrosoricida > Chrysochloridae > Chrysochloris > Chrysochloris asiatica. The sequence goes on from NW_006408594.1 coordinate 7,143,565, forward strand.
TGACAGGAGACTAATAGGTCATAGTCTAAAAGGCAACCTCAATGGATAATTCTGGTTCAAGGTTTAAAGAAAATCTCAGGGTGAACTAGTTTCTACCTGTTCAGTAAATTGGGACGGTTTAAGAATTTGAGTTCTGTTCTGTAATTTTCTCCCGTTCTATTGGGATCCATCTATTGTGGCTCTGCTCAGAATGGTCAAAAGTGGTAGCTGGGCACCCTTTAGTTCTTCTGGTCTCGGGGCAGATGAGGCCATGGTTCATGGAGATGAACCCTGTAGACATATTGCTTCTCTGCGTCTTTGCTTTCTTTCTTTGCCTTAGATGGCTGCTCCCTTGTTAATTGTTTCTTTTCTGTCTCCGATTGTTCTGTTTTTTATTTCTCTCTCTCTGTGTCCCTTAGTCTATATGTCTTTCTCATCCAGTCAACTAATTCCCAGCTCAAATCTCAGCCTTCACTGGTTCCCCATGCTAGCCTCTTAGCTTCTCCAAGTCTCAGTTTCCTCCATTGTAATACGAGTGAAGGTTCTCAGGGAGGTAACACCTGAGAGGAAGCCACCACAGGACCAACCACAGCGGTCAGGGCATGTGAGGTCCTCTCCCGGCCCCAGGGTGGGACTCAACAGCTATGTAAATATTTGTCCAATGAGGGAAAAAAAGCCATAAGTAGCAGAACTTTTTTTTTTAATGTTCTATTTGCATAATAGCTGGCCATGCTGGCACCACGGCCCAGAGTAAAGATTATTCTGTAGCACAAACACACACGTTCACACAGAAAGAGCTAACCACTCTCTGGAAAGCAGACCACTGAAGGGATGAAGAGCTGGGAGTCTCTTCCTGCCTGCTTCTTAAGCAATTTCTGCATCATTCCGAAGGAATTCAAGAGGAAATGGTCCACAGGGAAGGCCTGCCTCACATGAGGCCAGGCATTTCCACGTGGCATTCCATTAACCCTGGGAGACAAATATGATGACCTGTCTCCTTCTGTTGTGTTGATTCCCATTTGGTTGGCACCAACCTTATGCAGAACAGAAGGAAACATTCCTGGTCCTGAGTCACCTTCATGATTGCTGACAGGTTCAACTTCATTGTTGCAGCATCCACCCTGGGGACTCACCCTTGTACCTTACTGGACACTATTCTGTTGTGATCCATAGGTTGTCACTGGCTGATTTTCCAAAGTAAATCACCAGGCTTTTCTTCCTAGTCTTAGTCTAGAAGCCCTGCTGAAACCCGTCCACCATGGTGACCCTGTTGGTATTTGAAATACTGGTGGCATCACTTCCAGCTCACAACAACACCCACCCCACCCCAGTACGACACACAAACGGGTGGTGAATTGTCACTTTCCCGAGGAGGAAACTGTGGTCCAGTCCCTCATTCATTACCAGGTACCTGCACCTCACTGTGGAGGCAGACAATAAAACATAATAACCATTTCAGATGTGATACCAGCAGCAAGGCAACGTAGAAGGGTAGCTGATGGAGACCACAGTGTGTGAGGGGCAGGGAGAGGGTTCTTGGGAACCTTCTTGGAGAGAGCCCAGAATGGCAGGAAGACCCAAGGAGAGAGTGGTCCAGGCAGAGGGTTTGGACACGATAAAGGCCTAGAGGTGGGAGTCAGCTGAGGGTCTCTGGAGAATCAGAGAGGAGCGGGTTCCTGGGATAGTCTGTAGTCAGGTAGGGAAGGGGCAAGCGATTAAAACGTGAAACTCCAAGCCCCCGCTGTGAACTAGCGCTGACTGGAATCCAAGCCCATCTCTTTCCCTCAGGTTCCCAGTTTCCACAAGGTTTCTAGGACAGATTAAATCAGTTCTAGAAGAAATGCAACCAGAAGGATGCGAGAGCAAGGGCGGAGAGACTTCAACTCACATACTTCGGGCATGTCTTGGGAAAGAACATCTGCTAGAGAAAGACCTTGTGTTTGGTAACGTAGCAGTCAGTGACCTCAAACATACCAACGTGACACACGACAATGGCACAGCCAGGCAACACCTTGTCTGTTATACATAAGTTTGCCGTCAGTTGGGGGCCAACTCTATGGTACCTAGGAACAGAGGACAGAAGGAAAGAAAATGGACAAGCTGGGGGGGTGAGGCTGCTCAGGATGAATGCAGTGGACCCATGAGATCCATTCACCCTGCAACATCTGATACACTGAAAGAGGAGCCTGTCTCAGACGACCCACCCCCCACCCCCAGATGCTACAGGACCTCGGTTCCCTCTAAGTGGCCTTGTCTATGCAGGAATCAAATAGGCTAAGTTCCTCCCTCCTCTCACCTGCTCTCCTCCCTAGAGAGAAGGGGCTCAGTCTTCCAACCCACTCAGCATATGTTGCTGAGGAAGCCAGGCCAACTGGCTGCAGTGCTTGGGGGTGCAAAGCTAAACCACCAGGCCATTTACTACTGAATCAATTCCAACTTGTGTGGACCTGAGCATGTCAGAGTAGAACTGTGCTCCACAGGGTCTTCAAAGATGGATTTTACCAAAGGCGATCACCAGACCTTTCTTTTGAAGCACCTCCAGGTGGACCCAGACCTCCAATCTTGGGGTTAGAAGTTGAGTGTTAACTACTTGAGTCATCCAGGGATTTGGGAAGGGGATTAGGGATGGTGCCAAGTGAGGTGTTGAAAAATAAAACAAAACCTAACTCCCTGTTCCAACACTCCAAGCATGGAGACACAGGAGGAAACAAAAGACCACCCTGGAGCAGTTGAGCCTGGTGGGTGTGGAGCTGCCTTGCACAGGACTCTCCAAGGAAGATGTCGCAGATAAATAGCCATCTGAAGCTGGCGGCCATCAGGGTCAGCATGGCGATGACTCCAGCCCCATCCACGTAGCCAGGCGCTGGCAGCGGTGCCAGGCAAAAGGACCAAGTTGACTTAACTCATAAGAATAATTTTGACACCCTGAGGCCCACAAAGTTTGACTTAAATGTTCCAGTTGCTGTGGCAACGATCAAAAACCTGTGGTGGGAACTTTTTGCTTCCATTGGAAACTTACAGTTGTCAAGGTAACCTCTTTCAAGCATCCTGAGGATGCAGGTGAGCTGCAGGTGGTGGGGGAGATATCTATTGTTGGCCCAAGATGGCGGCATGGTAGAGGGAAGAGGGATCCAAGGTGATGGTTGTGTTGAGGTGGGGATGTCTGGGGTAGGACCTGAGGACGAGGATAATTAAGTCTCCACAAATGTGCCCATTCACTGACTCCCTCACTTGCTTCATTCATTTAGTCACTCAACTACAAGCCTATATTCTGTTTTCTCTTTTATGTCAGGGCCGGATGGCTGGAGGGATGGGCGAACCTCTCCTCATGTACACACGACCCTCAGCTATGGAATAGTGGGAGCAAAAATTGTGGCCTTTGGAGTCAGTCAGACCTGGCCTTCCATCTAGACTCCAAAGCTCTTTTCATTTATAAATGGAATGTAATAATAGAACCTGCCTCTGAAAATATTGGGAGCATCAAACAATAGCTTGATACCAAACAAGGCTGTAAATGGAAAAATACCCTGAGAGGCCCAAATGTCCTGTGTCCCCAGAACAATGCATTGAGACTGGTCCCCTCCACCTGATGGCAGAATGTGACAATGGTTCTGTGTTGACTCTGCAATGAGGCTGAAAGAGCTGACCCCAAGAGCTGGCAGGATGGGAATTGGGCTAAGGCTGTGAAGTCCTTATCCCCTTAGCTGAGAATCTTCCTTCCCTGAGACATGTGGAGGTGAGCAGGAAGGAGACACACAGAGAGGTCACAGCATCCTCCAGGACCACCAGAGGGACTTTGTAGGCACTCCTCATATCCTCCCCACCAGCCCCGACCCAGACAGTTTTCATTCTCCTTCTCAGATTCAGAAACCAAGGCTCAGAGAGGTGGAATCAGGCCACCCGGAGAGTAAGGAACCGACCCAGAATTCAACCGTGGGCCATGTTCTTCCCAGAATCCTTCCTTGAATTCTCACAGCAGGCCTAGGAGGCGGATTCCATTATCCCATCTGCTGATGAGAAAAACAGCTCTAAGAGGTTAGGCAGCCTGAGATCATACCCAAGCCTACATGCTTTCCCAGCCCCTGCTCAGCCCCCTATCTGCCCTTTCCAGCCCAGAAGTCACCCTTCTGGGAAGAGGGAAGGGAGGGGAACCAATATATATCAGCTATTTCTGTCCTCTCCCCAGCCTCTTGCAGCCTGGCTGCTGGCGGGGATGGAGACAGGGCCTTAAGCCCAGGTGGACTCGGAGCGCGGAGCCAGGCAGGCAGCAGGCGTGGAGAAGTCATGTTTCCTGCCCTTTCTCTGGACTTGTTAACTGCCAGGTCTCCTGGGCAGCACAGAAAAGACCAGGAATGCCCTAAAAGTGTGAGGGCTGTAGGTGGGGGAAGGGGCCGGAGGAAGAGGGTGACTCTGAGAGGTGAGGGGTTCATCTCCTTTCCCTATCTACCTTCCAGAGGAAACACCAACATCCAGAAATATTAAGTGGCACAACCACCGAGGGGCTCAAGTCAGGTTTCTGGACTCCATCTCCAGGATTCCTCTGGGATGCAGACTGTTAGGATGATGCAGGACCAGCCGGTGTTTCGTTCTGTTGTACACAAGCTTGCTAGATGGCACCTAACAACAGCAACCCAACAATCTGGAATGCCAGAAGGGCTGTTTCTATGTCTCCCTTTTCCCTCCTTTCTGCCCTCAGCTGGGGCATCCCGCTAGCTGCTGACCCTCATTCCTGTGTCCTGCCCCTTGGCTCCTCACTCTCCTCACGCCATCCCTAAAGACTGGGTGGACAGTTCCACAGAAGAGTCGAAGGCTCCATATGTTCACTTCCCACCTCCTTTGGGTTAGAGGCAAGACTGGTTCGGAAGCTCCAGCCCCATAGTGGGGGGTTCTCTTCTTGGATCCAGTGTGAGGCTGGTGGAGCAAACACATGTGGTCCTTGTGAAGGTGGCAAAATTGGGGACCCCCAAATTGGCTGGGGAGGAAGGGTATGGGGTAACACTCCCATCTGGGCTGTGTTTTGCAGTTTATAAAACAATTACCCAACACATGTCCCCGTGGAATCTTCCTTCAACCCTGAGATGCAGTAGCCATTCTCCCTCGTTTCGAGATGAGGAGACTGAGGCTTCTTGAAGGACCAGAGCTGGGGTTCAAACCCCAGTTCTAACTTCCAGTCCTGAGTCCAGTTTGCTCTCTCTAGTGAAACACCAGCTGCTGTTGAGTTGAATCCAACACATGCCCCCCACACACACACATGTTTCAGAGCAGAACTGTGCTTCACCAGATTTTCAATTACTGATTTCCAGAAATAGAGCTCTCCAAGCCTTTCTTCCCAGAAGTGGACTCAAACCTGCTACCTTACAGTTAGTGGTTGAGCATGTTAACCTTGGCACCCCCTAGGAACTCCTCCCCTCGTGATTTATAGATAATTGCTGAAAGAGGGTTTGCAAGGCAGACTTGGGTCTTAAGGGTGAGGGGAATGTTGAGACCCTCCAGGGAGCTAGCCACCCAACAGGGGAGTTTGGGGATCTGTCTTGTGGAGGAAGCAGAACTTTTAAAGCCAACTCTGCTTCAGAAAAGACTCAGAAAGATTTTGGGTTTTGAGACCGCCAGAAGAACTGAGACAAGGAAAGCTACAAGGAGGGGAGAGGGTGGAGCAGTGTGGTCACCAGGATACTCAGTCCAAGAGCTGAGGGGAAGCCAGTCCAGGAAAATTCTGTGGGCAGAGCCCAAGGAAGCTGCTTTCTACACCCTCAGACCGGAAGCCACTCCCTCCTGGAGGTGCCCATGGCACCCCAGAGATGACTCAGCACATACTACAGCACTCGGTGGTGGTGGTATTTTGTTTGGTGGCTTCTGCATTGGCCTCACTTACTGGAGATCAGCTGCTTTCTCACTCATTTGTTTATCCATCCATCCACCCACCTGTTCATCCATCCATTCATTCATTCATTCATCCATCCACCCATCCATCCATCTATTCATTCATTCATCCATCTACCCATTCATCCACCCACCCGCCCATCCATTCATCCATCCATCCATCCACCCACCTGTTCAACCATTCATTCATTCATTCATTCATTCATCCATTCATCCATCCACCCATCCATCCATCTATTCATTCATTCATCCATCTACCCATCCATCCACCCACCCGCCATCCATTCATCCATCCATCCATCCATCCATCCATCCATCCATCCATCCAACCACCTATCCACCCATCCACCCATACATCCATACATCCATACATACATCCATGCATCCATGCATCCATGCATGCATCCATCCATCCATCCATCCATCTATCCACACACCCTACCACCCGCCCATCCATCCACCCATCCACCCAGCCATCCACCTACCCACCCACCCATCAACCCATCCACCCATCCATCCACCCACCCACCCAGCCATCCACCCATCCATCCACCCACCCATGCATCCATCCATCCATCCATTCATCCACCTATCCATCTGTCCAGCTATCCATCCATCTACTCACAAACACTGACTTTTCACTCACCAGTACCTGCCTGGCACCTCTCTTGCTGTTGTTGTTTTTGTAGTTGTTAAGTGCCGTGGAGTCTGTCCTGATTCATAGTGACCCTGCATAAGGGTTCCGAGGAGTGACTGGTGGGTTTGAACCATCAACCTTGCAGTTAGCAGTCCAGTGTTTATCCTATGGTGCAACCACACCTGGCAGCTCTAAGTGCTGGTACTACAGCACTGAGGATGGCACACACACTCCTAGACCTTGGTGGTGTGAGAGGTGGAGCAGGGTCAGAACAGAGGGCTTTCCTTCATCCTATGCCTGGACACGTGGCTTTCTTGTTCCCATGGCCCCTGTGGAAGAACTCACTGCCGAGACTCCCTGGTTACTTAGTGCTGCTGTGACCCAAATACCTCAAGTGAGTGGTTTCAAAGAACAGAATTTTATTTTCTCACAATCCTGGAGGCTAGAAGTTCAAATCAAGGGCTTGGCCATGGTGATTCTGTTCTTGTCATTAGCCATGGGCAATGTTTGGTTCCTTGTTGTTTCTCAATGATAGACAACCCTCACATGGCATTTTTCTTCTCCGAAATAACCAACAGATCTGTGTTGGAAGAAGTGCAGCCAGAGTGCTCCTTGGAGGCCAAGATGGCCAAACTTCATCTCTCATGCTTCGACATAGTGTCAGGAGGGAGCAGTTGCTGGAGAAGGATATCATATTTGGTAAGGTGGAGGGTCAGAGAAAAAAAGGAAGACCCCCAACGAGATGAACTGGCCAAGTGGCAGCATCTACGGACTCAAGCATAGCAACAGTAGTGAGGTTAGCCCAGGATCGGGCAATGTTTCGTTCTGTTGTGCGTCGGGTTGCTATGAGTTGGCACCCACTCGATGGCACCTAACAACAACGACAATGTAACTCTGTGTGTATTGTGGTCTTTTTATAGCTCAGGAGTTATTAGGTTTAAGACCCACCCTACACTGTATGACCTCGTTGCCTTAATAAAAGAAACCCCCTTTTCCAAATGAGTTCATACCCGCAGGTATAAAGGCCAGTAATTCAACACAGAGTTTTGGAGGGACACAATTCAACCCATAACAAATAGATACAGATTAAGTCATCCATATGCCAAATATTTAAGTGAACACCTACTGTGGGCCAGGCAATGAGGAGGTGAAGATAAACCAGAGCCCCCATCACTGGCTTGGAAGAGTACAGTGTCTGGGGTGGGCAACAGACAGAGATCATGAGCTGCAATAAACATAATTAAGAACTACAATCTGTGTGGTCACTCCATTTTGCCAGTTCTTATATATCACTACTAAAGATATCTATGGAGGTGAATTAGACCAAATACCAAAAACATTATCAAAGCATATTGCATCTAACAGAATATTCTATTCTCCCTACATGGCCCAGAGTACCCACTAGGTCAGTGTCAAAAACAACTGATTCCTTCAGGAGTGCCCTCTATGAGGTAACTCTTATTCCCATTTAGCAGATGGGACAACTGAGGTTCAGGAAGGCCACAGAGCTAGCCTAGACTAGCATAAGCCCAGAGTCTATTCTTCCCACAACAGTCTGGTTTTGATTTCCCCAACAGCCTGGCCTTTCTTCTGCCCCATCTTCCTCTCCCCATCGACTGAAAGCTACGTTCCCTTCCTGGTCTTCCTCCGCCTATCTGCTGGTAGCTGGAGAAAGCCCATCTGCAGAAAGAAGAGGGGATGACCAGCGCAGAGACACACAAAGCCAAGAACTGGGCATCACACAGCAAAATAGCAGCTTTCCCAGGGATCCGTCTCGCAGATATCCACATCTCATTGGTCAGAAGTGGGTCACATGGCCAGCTTAGCTGCAAAGGAATCTGGGAGACGAATGTGCTACCTGACTGCCCAAGCGAAGCTGGCATTTTATTGAAAGGCAGAAAGAAGAGAGGTGCCCTTGCTGGGCTGCCTCATTCTGTACAATGTTTTATCATCATTATCATGAACATTTTCCAGTCCAGGTCAGGCAGGCATTTCCTCACCCCCAACCCTGATGTCATGCCACAAGAGCTCAAGATTCCAGGATTGGTCCAAACGGAACTCCCAGGCCGTGGGCCTCCACCAGTCACCGGCCTCCAGCGACAGCTATTTTGAGAGCAGCTGGCTGCCAGGTGGCACCTCATGACAGAGCAATTCTCACTTAGCTGGTGACCCTGACTGATACCCTCTGTTCCCTCTGCCTCCCACTTCACACCACCTGGCAGCCTTTGCTCCCCAACCTCTTGCCCCCTCTGTCCTCACCTCTCCACCCCTAAGGCCCTCCCCTACCTCTTCTCCTCTCCCAAGTCTGCCTCCCGATTCTATTAAATTTTATCAACCTCCTCTGAGCCCCTACCCAGGCCCACAGAGTACTGCTAGCTGCTGATGCACACTGTGCCTCTGCTGTTTGCCAGGCAGCCACGCTGAGGAGTGCAGACTTTATCCTCAGGCGATAGAGATCCCAGGAAGGTTCCTGAGCACAGAGCAACTGGATCAGATTGGTGAGGCACCGGACAGAACCTGAGGGGACTGAAGGGACAGAGAGGGGAAGCCACTCAAACCACTGTTGTAATATTAAAGGCCCTCTTGACACAAGCAAGAAGCCCAGTGTTATTGACTGACTTGTGTCCCCTATAAAGACATGCTGAAGTTCTGGTCCCTGGTACTTGACAATGTGGCCTTGTGTGGAAATAGGGTCTTTGAAAATGTTGTCAGTTAACATAAGGCTGTCTTGGAATAGGTTGGATCTTAATTCAACATGACTGGTGTCCTTTTGAACAAGAAGCGACAGATGGAAGGAAGAGACCATATGAAGAGGAAAAAGTCAGAGTTGGGGAGCTGATGTATCTACAAGTCAAGGAATGCCGGGTCCACCAGAAGCTGGGAGAGACCAGAAAGGGTCTTACTGACAGAGGATATCTGTACGTGAATACTTATCTTTGCTGCAAATATACCCATGAATGTGGTGAAGCCTACAGGGGGCAAAGCTACGAAAACTTAGACCAAACCAAACATTTTGAGTTGAGGGAACGAGAGGTTGGGCCTGGGAGCTCAGGGGGTACCAAGGCCAACTGGTATAACCAAGTCACAAGGATGATGTTCTACATTTTAACTTTGGTGAATAATAGCTGGGGTATTAAAAGCCCGTGAGCAGCCATCTAAGGTGTGATTATGGGTCTCCCCCTGTCCAGAGGGAAAAAGAGTGATGAAACACATTCTAGTAATCAGTCCAGTGAACTAATGGACCACACACACCAGTCCCCAATACCCTGAGACCAGAACTCCATTACTGAAAACAATCCCATTAGAAGATCCTGTATAGAGCAGGAGGAAAATGTGGAACAAAACTCAAAATCATGAAAAAGACCAGGCTTCCTGATCGAATAGAGATGGATGGAGCCCCCAAAACTATGATGGTGTTTAGTTATCCTCCAGGTCTGGAAATGAACTCACCCTCACTCACCTCCCGGCTCCATTTTCAGATAAGCAATAGACGAGTCTATGGCGGTGGTGGTGGTGTGCCATGGAGCCGGTTCCAACTCATAGCGACCCTGCATAGGGTTTCTGAGGCTGTAAATCTTTATGGGAACAGAAAGCCTTATCTTTCTCCCACAGAATGACTGGTAGTTTTGAACTGCTGACCTTGAGGTTAGCAGTACAACTCCCTAGGTTTACCAGAGCTCTTTATTTGAGATTTAGAGGGCAGCACTTGCCCAAGGGCAAAGTTCAGAAAAGTTAGGGAACAAGAAGGACTGGAAACAGGAAGTAAGATAGAGACGTTTCATTGTGAGGATTACCGTCAATGAGATGAAACAAAATGTGTATGAAGTCTTGAATGGAAGACTGATCTACTCTGTAAACCTCCACCCAAATTCACAATCAAAAGAGGGGGGAACAAGAGAGAGAGAGAGTGAGAGAAGGAAGGGTCTTGTCCTACAGCCTTCTGGCCCTGCTGGCACTCTGGATTTGTACTGCCAGCTTCCAAAACTATAAGACAATGATTTCTGTTGGCCCTTTGTCACGGACTCTAGGAGCCAGCACACCCAGGCTGAGGCTCTGGGTCTCCTCTGGACCTCACAGCATTGCCCATAGGCCCCGCTCCTCCACATCCATGTCACCTCCCCTCTCCCAACCCCAGCCCCTTCTATGGCCTGGCCCACCCTCACTGCTCCTCCCCATGCATCCTTCTTGACCTTCAGGATTCAGATCAAGGACACCTCTTCTAAGAAGGTGTCTCAGAGCTCATCTCACCGTCCTCTGCCCCTTTACATCCCTCAGCACCCCTGTCAGGAGGAAGACCCAAAGCCTGCGTCCAGATCCCACCCTCTCCTCTTCTAGCATGGGGCTTAACCCCTCAGCTTCCTCAGCTATAAGGTGAGAACAGGTAGCACCTACTCATAGGGTTATTGGAAGGACACATAGATAACAACTCACAGAGGGGACTTGGTGCAGTACATGTGGGCTCATGGGAAGTGGCCAGCAGATGTTAGCATCTGTCTTATGATGCCCCCTAGCTGAGAACCAGGAGGAGGGGTGACCTTCTCTAGCTGAGTGCAGCCTGGGGCTCGCCCCTTCTCCTGGCCTCTGTCTGGTCCCTCGCCCCAGCCCCTTGTAGGACACATGGAATCCCTCTTTCACATGGTCCTGAAATATCTGAAGGCAGTGATCAAGTCCCCTGAGCTTTCTTGCCTCCCAGCAAAGCAACTCAAACCTACCAGAGTATGGTTTCCAGACCCCTCTATACAGATGCCTGTTCAGGCCCAGCCACCTCCAACACAAGCCCCCTCTACCACATGCCCACTGGGTCCCTGTTGCCAGCAGGCCTGGCATGGGGCTCTCTGAGGATACAGAGGCAAAGATGGCGACGTGCAGCTGTTTACACCAGTGGAATGTTATCCTTTTCCCATATAAACCTGATGACCAGTGTCCAGTCGATTTCAACTCATGGTAATCCCACATGAATCAGAGTAGAACTGCTTCAAAGGGCTTTCAATGGCTTGTTTTTTTTTTTATTTTTGGAAATAAGTTGCCAGGCCTTTCTTCTGAGCTACAGCTGGGTGGACTTGATCCTCCAATCTTCTGGTTAGCAGCCCAGCACATTAGCTGTTTGCACAACTCAGGCACTCCGTTTTCTTTACATCTTGTTCTCTAGGAATCCTGGTGTAGCACTGTAGGACAAGCACTGCACTACTAACTGCTTGGTTAGTGGTTCAAACCCACCAGTCAATCATTCCTTGGAAATCCTATGCAGAGTTGCTATGAATTGGACCAACTCGAAGACACTTAACAACAATTGTGTTTTGTGGACCAGCTCAGAGGCCCAACTGAACTGTAAAGTTGCTGGGGCATGGTCCATGCCTCCTTCCCCCCAAAAGCAAATGTCAAGGCAAAAATAGTTCAGCTTAGGTTACGGATTCTCAACCCCAGAGCCTCAAGGGACTCAAGGGATGAGCTAGGTCAATGTTCCATATCACAGAATTTGTTTTGTTGTTGTTAACTGCCATGGAGTCAGTACTGACTCACAGTGACCCTATGCACAACAGAACCAAACACTGCCAGGTCCTAGGCCAACCTCACAATTGTTGCTACTTTTGAGCCCATTGCTGCTACTACTATGCCAATCCATCTCTCTGGGGGTCTTCCTCTTTTTCCCTGACCCTCCACTTTACCAAACATGATACCCTTCTCCAGGGACTGGTCCCTCCTGATAATATGCCCAAGTATGAGAGATGAAGTTTGGCCATCCTGGCTTCCATGAGAACCTCCATGAGCTTCTCTGGCCACAGAAGAGCCTGTTGATCTCACCCAGGCCTCTTTCTCCAAGCCAAAACCCAGTTTCTGTCTATAAGTTTTCACTAGTACCCTTTACCTTGCCAAAGTCTCTTTGAAAATCTCAATATTATGGTATGACATTAAGGAAGTGCTGGGATCCCAGACTGTCTCTATGATATGATTACAATGATATCTGCATATGAATTAGGACTGGGAAGAAATTTGAACAACTGACAATGGGTAACTAACAAGTGTATGTTGGTTTGCAATAAATTCATAAGGGTAGCAAGTGCAGCCCACACCCCTGTGTGTCCACTCTGCTGCAGGCCCCCTGCCAGGCTCTCCCATTACTGCGTTGTGTCATTACAACGACACTACAAAGCACTGTCATTGGCATGTTAAAGGTGAGGGTAATGGGGTTCAGAGATGTTTAGAAAATGAAGTTCCCAAGTTCAAATAGCAAGTAGCAGAGACAGAATTTGAACAAAAGACTTCCGAGTCCAAATGTAGTGTTCTCCTAAATCGAGAGTAGGAGAGAAGGGACAGGAAGGAGAGAAGGAGAAAATAATCTAAATATGATTCACTGTTTTGTCCCAGGTACACATAGTGTTTCATGTTTGTTAGGTGGTGGTGGTTTTGCGTGGAGTCAGTTCCAACTCATAGTGACCCTGTATAGGGTTTGTGAGACTGTAATTCTTTATGGGAGCAGAAAGCTTCATCTTTTCCCCTCTGTGCGGCTGGTGGATTCAAACTGCTGACCTTGAGGTTAGCAGCCGACTCGTAAACATCAGAGTTCCATTTGTTGGATGGATGGGTGGATATTGGATGGATGGATGGATGAATGGCAAGGCCTGAGGCCCACTGACCCAGTCCCCATTATAGAGGCTTTGTGTGAGGTTGGATCAGCAACAGTGACCTCCAGGGGCCAATTTTCAGGGGCAGGTGTCAGGTGATATTATCACTCAACACTTTCTAGTCCTCTCAGTAGTCACTTCTCTGGGAGTCCCAATGTCTGTGGCACAGCCTGTCTGCCCTTCCCCCAACCTCCTCCATATTCTCTAAAGCCCAGTGGCCCTGGTGAACCCTGGCTGAGACCAGAGTCTCAGAGTGCCCCCTGCTGGCTATGTGAAGTCAGTATGTTGGCCTGAAAAAAAAATGGAGCCTCACCTCCAACAAGGCAGAGATGACTTTCTAAAAGGGTCCTCCCTCCCGCACAAGGCAAGCCCATCCCCTCACCCCACAGTCCAAAGAACATTTCTCAAGTCCCGTCTCTTTTCTGTTTGTAACTAGAAAATCAGGGGGAAAATCAGTTGCTATTGAATCAACTTTGATTCATGGCAACTCCACATATGTCTGGGTAGGGTTATACTTCACAGGATATCTGTTATACATTGAGTTGTATCACCCCGAAATACGGATTGTAAATCCTAACCTTGTACACCTGTGGCTATAGTACTATTTGGGAATGAGTTGTCTTTGTTATATTAATGAGACATAATTAGTGTCTTTTTTTTTTAAGTTTTTATTGTGAATTATGTGATAGCTTACATGGGAGAACATTATCTTTACACTCATCCTATCGTGTTTCATTTCACCGCAATGATTACAATCTTAAATCAATCTTTTCTGAGATCTAAAAAGGGATTAAACAAACAAGGAGAAGTGGAGGGAGGGAGATGCCAGGCCCTATGAAGACCACCGAGGAGTAGCTCAGAGAGACAAGGACCTTTCTCCAGAGAAAGTTTTCCCTCACTCCCTGAATTCAGAATTCTGTTCGTAAGGAAACAACATTTTGACTGTTACAGGTATTCATTTGTGGTAGTTTTGTGAAAGCATAGCTAGCTAACTAAGAGCAAAGGAAACCAGACAGATGGCACAAGGTCAGGTCTTCCAAAGAACCCTGGGTGTGGGGGTGCGGAGTAGTGAGAATGACCCCATGCAGAAAACGTGAACCTGTGGGTTTAGACTCCGTGCCAGCTCTTGTACCATCACTTCTATTATCCATGAAGTCTGCAGAGTTTTGTGAAAACTGAGAAAGGGGCGGACCTCCACCCTCCACCCCCGACCCCCTGTTGAAGTTAGCTTAGTGGAGAAGTGAGTGGGGTGGGGGGCAGATCAGAAAACTGGATTCCGTCAGAGGAAGCAAAGGTCTCTAGAACCTACAGGGCCCCACGGGTGGGGAGGCCAATGGAGCAGATATTAGAATTTAAATGGTCACGGGGTGCAGGCAGAATCCTGGTCAAATAGGAACTAGACATTTTCTTTCCATTTGAGGAAGTCTAGGGTAAAAAACTCCTCCCCTTTTCATTCTCTAGAAAACAAGGTGGGGAGAGTTCATCCAGGGTCTAAAGCAAAGGTGGGACTAGAACCCAGGCCCTCACCTCTAGTCCAGGCCAGATTGCTGGGGAGCTGGAGAGGGAGAGGGTGAGAGAAGGCGGAGGTGGACCTGCAGGGCGCCCCCTCCCTCGGCCTGCCCTTTCCCACCTGGGCCATGTCCAGCTCTGACAGCTGAGCCATGGCTCCAGAGGACAGGCCACTGGACAAAGGCTACATACAGCAGGAGGGCCAGGGGACAAAGCCGCTGACATGTGGACCATGCTCCAAAATAAGCCCAGCTCCCCAGAGTCTGGTCACCATGGCAACAAGAAAGTTGTTCAGCTAAGCCTCTGCGTTGAAAGGCCCAGCTGCAGCCCGGCTCCCTGTTTCCTCCCCGCCAAGTCAGGAGCACCCCCATCCCCAGGAGTAGCTCCTGAGACCACAGGGTGGCGCCTTTCACACATGTGGTCCTAGGAGGGCTACCATGTTCGCTTTGCTTTGCAGATGAGAGGGCTGGGACTCTGAGACCAAGGCCTGAATCCAAATTCCCATCACCCTCTCTGTCTCTGGGCCTCCAGAGGACCCTCATTCCCTATGTCCCTTCCCCCAACCTCTCCCCACTCAAAGCACTGTCGTAGGTAGACAGGGGGTGGTTCTGTCCCCTTCCCAAGGTGGTAAGTGTAGGTAACAGACAATCACCAATGAGCAGACCTCTGGGAGACCTATAACAATCCCCTGCCCTCTGGGCTTCATTACAGCAATGTCTCCTATGGGATCTCTGAGTAGGTCTTCTCTGGGGAAGAGATGGTGTCAGACTGCTATGGTAGTTATTACTTTATATGTGTTCTACACGTTTTCATCCCCCTTCTCCGGGGAACAGGCCCTGCCCCCTTGCCGACACTGACCAATCAACTATCATATCCCATCCCTCTGTCAACTGTATTGGTCCAAGAGGTAAGGGCTGACTTTTCAGAGTGCTCCCCTGGGACTATAAATGGCTGCTGAGAGAAGGAAGATCTTCCTTTCCAGTGAGTTCTGAGGTGGGACTTCCAGTGACCTTGTCCTGAGCCCAATGGAGAAGGTGTGAAGGTCAGTCAGGGTTCAATGACAGAGAACAGAATCTGTTCTAGCTAGTTTAAGCAAAAAAGATGTATGTATATATGTATGTATGTATTTATCATATGAAGTGGCTGAACATCCAGGACCAACTGCCAAAAACACACTGCAGAACTGTGCTGCCATGTAGCTGCAGTTCTGACCCCCTCCATCAGGAAGCTGTGGGATTGGGAGGCCTCAGTTACTGCCACCATCTCTAGAACCATACCCATCTGCTACAGTCCACACAGCAAAATCATTGTGCTCTCTCCCTCTCTCCCCCATGAAACTCCATTCCAAATTCTAGTCTTCTGTGAATGCATTTGATGGTAGGATTTACATCTCAAAAGCTACCTACATTTTATTCCTGCCTTATCTAACAAGGGACAGCAAGTCTGGCCATACATCCCAGCCATATTTGCACCCTGCAAAACCCCAACATAAAAGGCAAGAGCCAACACCAACTACTATATACAAGATCAGTGTGTAAACCTAACACCTGTTAAAAACACACTCAAGGGAGAAGGATGCTGTGGATACAGAGAGACCTAACCGATCATCAGAGAAAAAAGTCTGAACAATCTTTCTTCCACTCATTTCTCATTCTCTGTCTGTGTACCTCCACAGCAGTGACTAGAGGGGGTGCCTGTGTGAGTGGACACCCCCACCCTCCCCTGAAGGTTTCTGCTGTGCACACACTGATCTACTCAGCAAAGACTACTGGACTAATTTGCTACAGGCTTTTGTTTTTATTTTTTATTTGTTTGTTTTTTTAGTTTTTGCTTTTACTTTTGTTTCTGGTTTTTGCCCTTTTGGTACTACTTTTTACCTTGGAGTGCAAGCTTTCTCTGCCTAACATACCCAAGAAGAGACAGCAATCATGGCCATATAGCCAAGCTACGAGCATACCCTATAATATCCCACCATCCAGGCAGGAGCCAATACCAGCTGCTACACATTACCTAGATAGCCAACATTTGCTAAGATTACTCACAGTTAAGTAATAAGTGATGTGAAAAGGGAAATCTATCTGTGGAACACATCCACAAGGAGACACTCAGTCAGCTTAATAATACAGCAACATACATTCATTTAATCATTGAAAACACATCCAACTATTCAAAATGTCCAAGAAACAACAAAAGATGTCAAGAAATAGAAAAGAGTAACTGAGACAAATGAGCTGGAGGTAGGCATAGACTTCCCATTAGAAGAAGAGCAGGCTTTGGATTTGCCTGAGAAGGAATTCAAGAAAATGATATGGAGACAAATCTAAATGCTTCACAGAGGGCTTGAGGAAAATAAGAAATCAGGAGAGTGCTACAGGAGCAATCAAATAAAATAGATATAGCATTGGAAACAATTCAAAACCTGCAAAAAAAAGGTCCAAATGATTAATATAAATAATAATAATAATAAAATGACAGAAATGGACAATACACTGAAAGGGCAAAGTAGTAGAATTGGAAGAAATAGAAGGCAGAACCAAAGATCTAGAAGACAAATCTCTCAATACTGCTAAGGTAGAAGAGCAAGCAGAAAAAAAGGATTAAAAAAAATCTGAAGAGAGTCTAAATTCATGTTGGACAACATGAAGAGGACTAACTTAAGAATTACTGGCATTCCAGAACAGGAAGAATCACACAAAGTCACAGAGGAGATAGTTAAGTATATTCTGAAAGAAAATTTCTTTAAGATCTTGAAGGATGAAAAGCTAAATATTCAAGAAGCTGAACGAGCCCTAAGAAGGATAGACCCCAAAAGAAAATCACCAAGACATATCATAATCAAGCTCTCAAAATCAAAGAAAAGGAGAGAATCCTAAAATCAGTCGGTGAAAAGAGAAGTGTTACTTACAAAGGCAAACAAACCAGATTAAGCTCTGATCTCTCAGCAGAATCCATGCAGGCAAGAAGGGAGACATATATAAAACCCTAAAAGAAAAAAAGTGCCAACCAAGAATCATCTACCCAGCAAAGCTGTCAATAAAATATGACAGTGCAATCAAAACATTCCAGGATAAATAGAGCTAAGAGACTTTGTCAAAGCCAACCCAACACTTTAAAACATCCTAAAGGGAGTTCTTTGAACTGAAAACCAACATGAACAGACAACAACCAGAGATTGATACACATGGCAACACCACCCAGAATTCAGTCGACAAAAGAGTCCAGAATAAAACAAAATTACAACAATGAATTCAGAGAACCTGGGAGGTCAGTCAAAGAGCAAAATAATTACAATGTTAAAGAAGGGAAAAATATAGAAACAGAGATACAGGTGGTGAGGTAAAATAGACTGTCTCAAATGGAGGGAAAAGTTAGTAAATCCCAGGGTAACCTCAAAGAAAATTAATACTTCACAGCATACCAAGAAAATGAAGATCCAAGAAGAACATGGAAACATTAAAACTAAGAAGAAACTGACAAGAAAGAACACTAAAAACATGAACTGAGCACAGGAAGGCATGCAGAACAAAGGAACCAGCAGCACCACAAAAAAACTAACATAATGACAGCAATTAAGTCATACCTATTGACAATTACACTGAATGTTAATGGATTAAATGCACCAGTTAAGAGACAGAGAGTGGCAGAGTGGATACGAAAAAGGACCCTACAATATGCTGCTTGCAAGAGACACACCTTACACACAAAGACAAAAACAGATTAAAAGTTAAAGGATAGAAAAAAATATACCAAGCTAATTGCAATCAAAAACGAGAAGGAGTCACAACACTAATCTCTGATAAAACAAACTTTAAGGCAAAAACCAGCATAAGAGATAAAGAAGGACACTATCTCATGATTAAAGGGTCAGTCGAACAAGATGATATAACCATAATAAATATCTATGCTCCCAATGAAAGAGCCCCAAGATATATAAAGCAAACCCTACTAGAATTGAAGAATAAAATAGACAAATCTATAATAATACTGAGAGATTTTAATACAGCATTTTCAAAAAGGATAGAACAACCAGAAAGAAACTCAACAAAGATACAGAGGAACTAAACAACAACACCAACCTAATGTCCTCATAGATATGTACAGAGCATTCAACCCAACAACACCACAATATACATTCTTTACCAGCACACATGGAACATTTTCCAGAATAGACCATGTGTTAAGTCACAAAAAAAGACTCCAAAAATTGACAAACATCAAAAAACTACCAAGCATCTTCTCATACCACAATGCTATAAAATTAGAAATCGACAATAGGAAGACCAAGGAAATAAAGTCAAATACAC
>NW_006408594.1:7167016-7168183 GCF_000296735.1 Chrysochloris asiatica
GGGTAAAAGAGGGGAAACAATGTTAAGATGCTTGTCTTATGAATATTCGTTTCCCTTGCCTACTATTGTAAAATAGACACTTGAGGGGGATAGAAAGGAATATCCGTAAACATGATTATAGAAAGCTTGTAAGCCCACCTTCAGCCTATAACTGATTTGTTGTTGTTGTTAAGTGCCATTGAGTCGATTCCAACCCATAGCGACCCTGTATAGGATTTCTGAGGAGAAGCTGGTGAGCTTGAACCGCCGACCTTGCAGTTCAAACGGCTTTGCAATCTGTCACATTAACCCACAGCGCTACTCCAGGACTCCCTATAACTGACTGGAATACCTAAATTTTAGGAATATCTAAAAGGGGTGCTAGAACTTGCCCAGTGAAAGAGGCCACTTGCAGAGCCTTTGTAGGATATAAGATCTTAGTGGAATCCTGATCCCCATCCAGAACCTTCTGAGATGGGAAATTCACACTTAAAAAGACAAGCAGATCAGCCTGGAGCAGCTAGTGACACAAAAGATACTTCTTGAAAGAAAGACCAGCAGGGAAAAACAAAAACCAGTCTGATTGACTACTACAAGAACAAGCAAGTTGTTCACTAGGGAGCCATCAAGGCAAGCAATCAAATCCCTCCAGAACAAACCCCACTCAAGGGAACACATGAGCAAGTATGTAAGCTTGCTAGAGACCACGTTGGTCTACTGGTGAGAGAAAATGGACGGAAAGCAGCAATGAAGATTTGGGCTGAATCCAACCAAGTTACATAGACCCCCATGGACCTGGAGTATGGTGAGAGCTCCTTGGCCCAAAGTACGGTGAGACCTGAGGACTCCTGAGCCCATGAACAAGGACATGGCCACAGGGGGCTACGGCTGAGAGTGAAACATCCAGTTGATATGAAGTGAGGGGAGATACACAATAACGCCCAAACTTCAGTGGCTGGATGTTCAGAACCTGACTAGAGGAAGGAAAAGAGGGGGAGGAAATTTATAATTTTTTTCAAAGAAAAGAAGTGTAAATTGCTACAATCTGATGAACTTGACCTATACTTATGGATGTAGTAGCTTAAAATACCAACCAAGAGGGAAAGAATCTTTATAGCAAGGATCATTCCCATCCCCTCTGTACACAGGGTTGATAGGGATGGGCAACTTAGACATTGGCTACCTAAA
>NW_006408594.1:7169160-7173447 GCF_000296735.1 Chrysochloris asiatica
AGGCACCTGGAAGGTTTATTACTACTGCTAGTAAATAAACTACTTTAACCCAGAGGAAGCTTAACCCAGAAGAGGTAAAATGACTTCCTCAAGGTCATCTTTTCATTCAGTAAAATGGAAGAGACTAAAACTCTAACCCTTCCTTAGGTCTTAGGGGCTGTGGGGGGAGGGGGACGGGAGGGGAAAGGGGAAGCAAGAGTAGGATGGTTGTGGGAGGTGGAGGGTGTATTAGTTATCTACGGTTGGTTATGTGCCGTGGAGTCAGTTCCAACTCATAGCAACCCTGTACAGGGTTTCCGAGGCTGTAAATCTTTACGGGAGCAGAAAGCCTCATCTTTCTCCAGTGGAACAGCTGATAGTTTCGAACTGCTGACCTTGCGATTTGCAACCCGACTCGTAACCACTACGCTACCAGAGCTCCTTAGTTACCTATGACTGCATAACAAATTACTGTGTACCTCTAACCTCTAAATTTAGTGACTTAATTCGTGCTATGTATTTTCTCACAATTTATGTGAGTTAGGAATCTGAGCATGGCTTAGCTGGGGCCTCTGGCTCAGAGCCAACCATGAGGTTGTAGTCCAGGTGTAGACAGCCACAACTCAGGCCTCATGTGAAGGTTCCACTAGAAGAAGAGCCAATCTAAGAACTCACACATGTGGGTGTTGGCAGGCCTCCTGCTGTGTGCGGAGCAGACCCAGGCAGCTCCCATGGTGGCAGCCAGCAAGTGAGAGACAGCATTCTAGATGGAAGCCACGTCTTTCTGTAACCTAGTCACGACAACTCCTCACTTCTGCTGTATTCTGTTCACTGCATGCCAGTCACTAAACCCAGCCCACCCTCAGAGAGCAGGTCATGCATGTTAGTGACCACCAGGAGGCGGATTGTGGGAGACCATCTGAGAGGATGCAGGAGGGGACCTACCAGAGTTCCTACCCCGGCACACTCTGCCTTTACAAAGGGATTGTGTGGGGTGTAGGAGGCTGTTCTCCAACTCTTCTTCACCAAATGTGCCCAAGCTGGTCCTCCCAAGGTGACAGCTGGAATAAAGTCTTCCTTGGCTGCTGTCCCACAAGGGGACATAGGTGGAGGTTCACACGTGCCAACAATGGCAACGAGACCATGGCAAACACTTACGTTGGGCTTTTCCAGTAAAAGAGGTGACCCCGAGGCTCCCAAAAGGCAGCACAGGGCCACACAAGGAGTACTAGACTAGAGCCCAGAGGGCTGGGTCTGGCCCTGGCTAAGTCTCTCCTTGTCTCTGTGTGTCTATGAGCAAGTCGCATGGCTTCTCAGGGACTCGGTCTCCCCATCTGTAACACAAGGGATTGCTATCTGATCGGGTGCTGACTGTCAAAGTTTTATTGTGCAAAGGGGATCAATGGAGACTGAATGAGGAGGCATTGAGGGGCTTGGTCTAGGCCTCTTCCACCTGCCCCCAGAGGTCCCCTGCCAGCAGCAGCCTGACCTTCCCCTGTGTCCCTTGGCCCCTGTCAAGAGGACTGACATCTCTAGTCTCATGCAGAACAGCCTTCATGCCCAGTCCCCATCCTCTTCTGTCCTCTAGTGGTTGGAGAAAGAGGTTGAATTTGGGCCAGGGCTATACCAGGCCCAGACAATGGCTAAGAATGATGCTCCTGATTCCAGTCTCGTCTCCCTTCCCAGGGAAGGTGGGGGACATGTCTCCCAAACTAAAGCAACTGTTTTCAGAAGCTGCTCATCTCCCTGCACTCCCCAGTTCAGCTACTAAGGAGGGGGCTCTATGAGGGAGCTGTAAGCAGGCCTGTCCAACAGCATTCTGGCTCCTGGGCAGGGAGGGGCATATGTAATCTATGGCTGCCACCACACCTAATCAGGCCCCCTGGTACTCCCAGGACAGTCCCTGACAGAGCACACCTCCATGGAACCCCTGCTCTGTGATCCCACCATGTTCTGGACCCTCTGACAGACCCTGCACGCTGCTGCTGACAAGACTCTTTTCTGGCTTTTCTCCCCCAAGATAGAAACATGCTTTCTTCTTTGTATCCCAGTGGCCCCAAAAAACGCAGGGAGGGCTCAGTCAAGTCAGCTGGATACAGTAAAAATCATATAGAAATTCTTTCATAGTCTGCACCAGGACCAGACTCTAAGAACTCGACACTTTAGCCTCAGACTGTATTACAAACAGCACTATTGTTCCTGGAGTCCCTGATGGTGCAGGTACCCAAAAGGTTGGGGCAGAGAGGTCAAGTCTGGAAGAAGGGTCTTGCAACCTGCATCCAAAAAATCATCCATTGAAAACCCGTCTACTCTGACATCCATGGGGTCGCCATGAATTAGAATTGGCTCAAAGGCAATCAGTTTATTATTATCCTCATTCCATGAACAGATCAATACCATATTGTTTCCATGGGACGCAATGACCCCAGATCAGACCCACTGGCAGGCATAAAGCATTAAAAGGAATGAGGATGAGTGGTAAGGTGATAAATATCTGGTCCCTCTGTCTGCTATTACAGTACCCCAGGGAAGTATAAAGAGCAAAAACCCTTATCATCCCCATTTCCCAGCTCTGTATTAGTCAGGATAAACAACAACAAAACAAAACAGTTGCCATTGTTAGAAATGAATCCCGATGTAAATGAATCCCGTGTAAAAGGCACTCGGTGAGATTAAATTTTCTTGGCAAAGTAAAATTTACTCCTGCAAGAGGGTGTGTGTGCATAGCCGTACAAACACGAACAGGTCAGCAAGCACACCGAGTGGGCAGTCCACTCGGGGTTTTAATCCCTGACGCGAGTCTCAAGGCTGTGTCTCACCCTATTGGCTAGGGTTTTGACCGCACAATCTATTCTCTTACCCAGTTGGCTAGTTCACATTTTTAAGGCGCACATTCCTACTTTAGGAAAAGAAGAGAGCAATCATAAAGTCTTTGCTCCAGGAAGTAGTTTAAGGAAAAAGAAAGTGATCGTAAATTCCTTACTCCAGGAAGTAGTTTAAAGAAAAAGAAAGTGATCATAAAAATATTTTTCCACACCATCAACTTAACTCCAATTCATGGTGATCCTATGTGTGCCAGAAAACTGTGCTCCACATACAGGGTTTTTGTTTCTTTCTTTTTTATGTTTTTGCTTTGTCTTGACTTTTCATTGTGAATTGGGTGAAGGTTTGCAGAGCAGATCCATTCTCCACTCAACAATTCAGACACATTTTGTTTCAGCTCATTGGTTACAATTCCCTTAATGGAACATCAATCATCCTACTTCCTCCCTGAGTTTCCTGTTTCCATTCCTCCTCCTTTTCTAACCTTTCTGAACCTCCTCCTAGGGCAGATGCAGCCATTTTTATCTTGAATGGTTGATTATTTTAAGGACTGCTATCAGTGTGGCGTTGTGGGTTAATGCGCCAGACTGCAAAGCCATTTGAACTGCAAGGTCCGTGGTTCAAGCTCACCAGCTGCTCCTTAGAAACCCTATATAGGTCACTATGGGTCGGAACGGACTCGATGGCACTTAACAACAACAACAAGCTCATTGGTGTTCATATGCAGGGTTTCAATGGCTGAAGGCTTCGGATGCAGCTCTCCAGGACTTTCTTCAAAGATGCCTCTAGGTGGATTTGAAAGACCAACCTTTCAGTTAGGAGCCAAGTACTTAACTGTTTACACCACCCAGGGATTCCTCATAGCCAAAGTTAACCTGTATAACAAACAACCCTCAAAGCTCAGTGACTTAAAACAGCAAAGGTTTGTGTGGGGACAGGATTCTGCTGCTTGCTCTCTGAGGGGTCCATCTGGAACTCTGCCAGCCACTGCCCAGGAGGACAGGCTGTCAGAAGAATCACAGACTAGCTCTTAATGACTTCCACTCAGAAGCCATGCTTCTGCTGCTATTTCATTGGCCAAAGCATGTCACATGACCATGGTGACTAACCTCTTGGGGCCAGAACCAACTGTGAGTTATGGCAACTCGATACATATGTGTCAGGGTAGAAATGTGCTGCCTGGAATTTTCAATGACTGATCATTCAGACGTAGATTGCCACGCCTTTCTTCCGAGGTACCTCGGGTGGACTCAAACCTCCAACCATCAATTAACCATCTAGGGATTCTAACTCAAGAACCAAACTCACAGAATCCAGCCCTCCCAGAGCACAGCATCTGCAATGGGGAAGCAGATGAACAGAAGACAATGACAATCAAACGATGGATCTGAATAAAACTTTCTATCATCGAGCTCTGGTAGCGTAGCGGTTACGAATCGGGCTGCGAACCTTAAGGTCAGCGGTTCGAAACTACCAGCCGCTCTG
>NW_006408594.1:7173547-7235291 GCF_000296735.1 Chrysochloris asiatica
GGGAGAAAGATGAGGCTTTCTACTCCCGTAAAGATTTACACCCTCGGAAACCCTGTACAGGGTCGCTATGGGTTGGAGCCAACTCGATGGCACTTAACAACAACAACAACAACATCGAGTCAGTACGGACTAATAGCGACCTTGTGCACAGCAGAACAAAACACTGCCTGATCCTGGGCCAACCTCACTACTGTCGCCACGCTTGAGCCCATTGATGCCAATCCATCTCATTGGGGGTCTTCCTCTTTTTCTCTGACCCTCCACCTTACCAAGCATGATATCCTTCTCCAGCGACTGTTCAATATGTTTGAAGTATGAGAGATGAAGTTTGGCCATCTTGGTCTCCAAGGAGCACTCTGGCTGCACTTCTTCCAGAATGGATCTATTGGTTCTTTTGGCAGCCCATGGCACTTTCAATATTCTCCTCCAACACCATAACTCAAAAGCATCAACTCTTCTACTGTCTTCCTTATTCACTGTCCAGCTTTCACATGCATATGAGGCTATTGAAAATACCATGGCTTGGGTCAGGCGCACCTTAGTCCTGAAGCTGAAATCTTTGCTCTTCAACACTTTAAAAAGGTCTTGTGCAGCAGATTTGCCTAGACTGCTGCTTCCGTGAGTGTTGATAGTTGATCCAAGAAGAATGAAGTTCTAGAGTACCAACTCGATGGTGCCTAACAACAACAACAACCTTTCTACAGCCCTCAAAACCATCAGACCAAGATTCAGTGATTCTCAGAGGCAGCTGGCAAAGATTTGGGAGACAAGCGCCCCTGCGTTTGAATGCCAGCTTCCTCCATCACTGTGTGACTTCAACTCCATGTGCCTCAGTTTCTTTATCTATAATTGAGGAGGAGGATGACTACTTCCTTTGCAGGATTCTAAAGCTTACGTGAGGCAGTATCTCTAGCATCCGCCAGTGTCCAGAACATAGCAGATGCTTTGTCTAAACTAAGCTTCTGGTGACTCCCCAGATCCTGGGGAAATCCTTGGGACCAAGATCTGAGTCCAAGTCAGGAAGTTTCCAGATTCCCAGGGCAGGGGGCTGTGAGGATCCTGGGAAGCATCAGGCAAGGGACCAGGCCTCACCCTAGAAGAAGACTGAATCAGCTGTGGTCCAGTGTGTGATGCTCTGGTGCCCCCTCATGGACACTGTTCTCCTCACATCCCTGGGAGAACATGGAAGCCCACTTTTATCACAAATCTCCTAACTGCTTGGGGTTAAAAAAAAAAAAAAAAAAAAGGGACAAGGTGAGAGTCCTCACTGGCAGGTGTGGAGTCCCTGTCCCAGCATACAGCAATCTGTAAATGTCTGAAAGCTCTTGACATTATCATTAACCATCACTCATCTGTCAGTTTGTTGTACTATAGAGGACTGATAAAGATCAAAGACCCCAGCCTTCAGCATGGGTTGCACCTCAATGTAAATAAAACAAAAATCCTCACCACTGGACCAATAAACAACATCCATATAAATGGAGAAAAGATTGAAGTTGTCAAAGACTTCATTTTGTTCGGATACACCATCAACACACATGGAAACAAGAGTCAAGAAATAAAATGACTTATTGTATTAGGTAAATATGCTGCACAAGACCTGTAAAGTGTTGAAGAGCAAAGATGTCAGTTTGAAGACCAAGGTGCCCCTGACCCAAGCCATGGTATTTTCAACATGCATGTGAAAGTTGGGCAGTGAATAAGGAAGACCTTAGAAGAATTGATGCATTTGAGTTATGGTGTTGGAGGAGAATATTAAAAGTACCACGGACTGCCCAAAGAACAAACAGGTCTGTGTTGGAAGAAGTACATGCAGAATGTTCCTTGGAAGCCAGGATGGCCAGACTTCATCTCTTATACGTCGGACCAGTCCCTGGAGAAGGACATCATGCTTGGTAAAGTGGAGGGTCGGAGGAAAAAAGGAAGACCCCCAACTAGATGGATTGGCACAGTGGCAACGGTAATGGGCTCAAATGTAACAATGATTGTGAGGTTAGCACAGGACCAGGCAGTGTTTCGTTCTGTTGTGCGCAGGGTAGCTATGAGTCAGGCATCTAACAACAACCTGGCTCAGTGTTAGAATTCGTCCCTTCCATGCTGGAGACTGGGGTTCGGTTTCCAGACAATGTACTTGATGCGCAGACACCAGCTACCTGTCAGCGGAGAGCTGCTTGTTGCTAGGATACGAATAGCTTTCAGTGGAACTCCCAGACTAAGGCTGATGAGGATAAAAGGTCTGCTGATCAACTTCTAAAAATCAACCAATGAAACCCCTACAGATCCCAACAGTGTGAGCTGTAAGCCATCGTGACCCGATGGTCCAGGACCAGAGAGTGGTCATTCTGTTGCACACGGGGTCACCAGGAGTCGGGCCAATTGGACAGCAGCTGGCACTCTCACCAACACCACTTGCTTATCCCCCAGCGTGGTTCCAGGGCCCCATGTACTCCAGGTGTGAGACTCAGTGAGTGCATGTTCCATTTATCAAATGCTCTTACTGTGATGAACACCCTGCTTACTGACGTCCACATGACAGGGCTTCAAAAAGTTTCTGGGCAAATGGAGCTAAAAGATATAGAAGGTTTCCACACAAATCTTAAGCCCCCTGGTCATTCATTCCTGACCACCAATCTTCAAGCTGGGCTGTATTTTCTCCCATTCTGAGGGTGACCAATTGTCATCCACTGAGCCTGGGTATGTGGTGCCGCGGAATAAATGCTGGACTGTAACCACAAGGTTGGCGGTTCAAACCCACCAGCCACTCCTGGAAACCCTATACAGAGTCACTAGGAGTCAGAACTGACTTCACAGCACACAACTGTTCCATCAGGATACGAGACTCCCAAGTGCTAAAATCATTTACAGACAAGGAAATTAGGATTCTGAGGAGAGCTTCTCAACGGCTCATTCTGGTCTGACACCCAGAGGAGAGTTTGCCTTTCCACCCCAGACACACTGAATCAGAAATGACATTTTAACAAGATCCCCTGGTGATTCTCATGAAGCCCTGATTCCGAGAGGGTGGGCCTTGTTGGTGCAAGGGTTAAATGTTCAATCCCAGCAGCCTCTGCAGCAGAAGGAGTGTCCATCTGCTTCAGTAAAAGTGATGGCGTCAGAAACCCTAAGGGGCAGTTCCACTCTGTCCCATGGGGTTCCTATGAGTCACAATCACCTTGATGGAGTGACTTTGGCTTGGCTAGCACAGTAAGCAGTGGGAGCTGCTGGCGGTGGTTGTTTGGTTAAGTGCCGTTGAGTCGATTCCAACTCATAGCGACTCTGTATAGGGTTTCCGGTGGGAACTAGAAGCCGTGTTTAGTGAGCCTCTGTCATGGAGCATGAATTCTACCAACTTCTTCTGTCTGAAAATGATCAACCATGTGGTCAAAAGGCATTGATAATTATTGGCAATTGGAATGCAAAAGTTGGAAGCAAAGATAGATAGTTGGAAAATATGGCCTTGGTGATAGAAATTATGCTGGAGATCACATGATAGAATTTTTCAAGACCAACGCCTTATTTATTGCAAATACCTTTTTTCAACAACAAAAATGGCAATATACATGTAGATCTCACCAGGTGGAATAAACAGGGATCAAACTGACTACATCTGTGGCAAGAGAAAATGGAGAAGCTCAGTATCATCAGCTGAAACAGAACCAGGAGCAGACTGTGGAACAGACATCAGTTGTTCATACGCAAGTTCAGGTTGAAGCTCAAGAAAATTAAAACAAGTTCCCAAGAGCCAAAATATGACCTTGAACATACCCCACCTGAATTAGAGATCATCCCAAGAACAGACAAGATGCATTAGACACTAATGACCAAAGACCAGAAGAGTTGTAGGATGACATCAAGAACAACATGCAGGAAGAAAGCAAAAGGACATTTAAAAGGCAGGAAAGAAAAGAAAAGACCAAATGGATGTCAGAAGAGACTCTGCAGCTTGTTCTTGAATGCAGAGAAGATAAAGTTACTGGGACAAAGGATGATGTAAAGAAGATGAGCAAAGATGTTCAAAGGTCAGCTTGAGAAGGCAAAGTAAAGTATTACAGTGAAATGTGCAAAGATCTGAGTTCGAAAACCAAAAAGGACGAGTACTCTCAGCATTTCCCAGGCTTGAAGAAAACATTCAATCCTTGACTAACAATATTGAAGGCTTCTATGAGCAAAAATGGAGTCCTGGTGTGACGCTGTGGTTTAATGCACTAGACTGCAAAGTCAGTTTGAACTCAAGGTAGGTGGTTCAAACTCACCAGCTGCTCCTCAGAAACCCTATACAGGATCATTATGAGTAGGAACTGAGTCGATGGCACTTACCAACAACAGCAACAGTGTAGCACTGTAGGACAAGCACTGGACTTCTAACTGAAAAGTCAGCAGTTCAAACCTACCAGCCATTCCTGGGAAACCCTATCCAGGGTCATTATGACTTGGAACCAACTCAACGGCACTTAACAACAACAACAATGGACAAAATACTGAATGATGCAGGAAGCATTAAAATAAGGTGGAAGGAATACACAGAGTCACTGTACCAAAAAGAACTGGCCAGTGGTCCACCATTTCAAGAGATAGCATGTGATGAAAATCCAATGAAACTGAAGGAAGAAGTCCAAGGTGCACTTTAGACACTGGTAAAGCACAAGGCTCCGGGAACTGATGGAATACAAATGGAATCTTTCAACAAACTGATGCAGCACTAGAAACACTCACTCAACTATGCCGCGAAATTTGGAAGGCAGCTATCTGGTCAACCAATTAGAAGATACCGATATTTGGGCCCATTCCAAAGAAAGGTAACCCAACAGAATGTGGAAATGATCAAAAATATTATTAATATAACATGCATGTAAATTTTTGCTGAAGATAAATCAAAAATTGTTGCAGCAGTACATCAGCAGGGAGCTTCCAGCAATTCAAGCTGGATTCACAAGAGGACATGGAATGAAGGGCATCACTGCTCACATCAGATGGATCTCGGCTGAAAGCAGAGAATGCCAGAAATGCTTGCCTGTGTTTTATTTATTATGCAAAAGAATTCAACTGTGTGGATCGTAACAAACTATAGATAACAATGTGAAGAATGGGAATTCCAGAATACTCAGTTGTGTCTTGCTGAATCTGTACGTCAACCAAAGGGCATTCATTTGAACAGAAGGGGTTACTGAATGGTTTATAATCAGGAAATGTGTGCATCAGGGTTGCATCTATTCACCATAGTTACTCAATCTATGTGCTGAGCACATAATCCAAGAAGCTGGACTATACGAGGAAAAACAGTATCAGGGTTGAAAGAAGTCTCATTAACAACTAGCCATATGCAGGTAATACAACCTTAATATAAGTACACTTGTTGATGAATCAATGACTATAGCCTTCAATATGGATTATAACTCAATGTAAAAAAAAACAAAATCCTCACAACAGAACCAATAAACAATATCTTGATAAATAGAGAAAAGATTGAAGCTGTCAAGGATTTCATTTGATTTGGATCCACAATCAATCCTCATAGAAGCAGCAGTCAAGAAATCAAGACATATTGCGTTGGCCAAATCTGCTACAAAAGATTTCATTAAAGTGTTCAAGAGCAAAGATGTTACTTTGAGGACTAAGGTGCACCTGATCCACGCCACAGTATTTTCAGTTGCCTCATATGTATGTGAAAGTTGGACAATAAATGAGAAAGACAAGAGAATTGATGATTTTGAGTTATGATGTTGGAGAATATTAAAAGTACCATGGACTGCCAGAAAAACAAACAAATCTGTTTTGGAAGAAGTACAACCAGAATGCTCCTCAGAAGGAAGGATGGTGAGGCTGTCTCTCATACTTTGGACATGTCATCAGGAGGGAACAGTCCCTGGAGAAGAACATCATCCTTTGTAAAGTAGTCATAGTATTTGTTGTTGTTAAGTGCCATGGAGTCAGTTCCGACTCATAATATCCCTGTACAGGGTTTTCAAGGAACGGCTGGTGAGTTTGATCTGCCAGCCTTGCTGTTGGCATTCCAGTGCTTATCCTCAGCACCACACCAGAACATCTAATAAAATCAAGAGTCAGCAAAAAAAGAGGAAGGCCACCAGTGAGAAAAGTGGGCTCAAACATAGAAACTGTGAGGGGGGTGCGGGACTGGGCAGTGTTTCATTCTGTTGTGCACAGGGTTCCTGTTCATCAGAAGCAATTCAGCACTTCACAATAACAACATCATACAGCCCTGGTGGCACAAACAGTTAAGTGTGCTGCTACTAACCAACAGGCTGGCAGTTTGAAGCCACTCAGCAGTTCCTTAGGAGACAGACCTGGTAAATCTGTTCCTGTATAGATTACAGCCTGGAGAACCCTAGGGGGCAGTTCTACTCGGTCATACAGGGTTGCTATGTGTCAAAATCAACTCCTTATTGTTGTTAAGTGCCGACAAGTCTGTTCCGACTCAGAATGACCCTGAATAGAGCTTCTGAGGTGTGGCTGGTGGGTTTGAACTGCCAACCTTGCAGTTATCAGTCCAATGTTTATTCTACAGCACCACACCAGGATTCCAAAATCAACTTGATGGCACCTACAAACAACAGCCATGACCCAGCATTTCATAGTGACGGTTAACTGGATAACACATGGAAAACCGGTAGACTGTACCTGATGCATGGCAAACCTAGATCCCAGGGGCCTTGAAGACCTTGAGTTCCTCTACTTGATCACCTACAGAGACAGGGCGCTTACTACTTCACAACACAGCCCGTCTGTTAAGAGGAGCCAATGTCTGCAAGGTTTGTGATGTGACTTCTACATCAGACATCTAGTGACTATTCTTCTGTGTCAGGTGGCTTCTAAGTGCTTCACCTTTAACTGGCTTACTCCCCACAGTGACCATCAGTAGCTGGACAGAAGGGCCGGCCGGTCATCAGAGCCAGCGTGGAGGGGTAAAGACTTCAACAGTTAAACTTTCTGCTTGGCCGTATGCCGGAGCTCATTGGTTCCCTCTAGAGAGCGGCTTGCTCAGATGAAGATTTGATTGGCTCCCTGGCCCCAGCCCCGCCCCTCACACACAGTCCCTCACACACACAGGCCTTAGAGTCACTTCCCAATTCAGAGCTCCTGTCGGCAGAGGGCGCCAGGCCCTTCCACTGCCGCGGTCCCACCCCTTCCCTCCCGTCCCCTCAGGCTGAGAGCCACAAAATCCTTCGGAAGCGGCTGGACCTGTCTGAGAACAGATCCCAACAGAAGTCTCAGGGCTCTTTAGGCCCCAGGGAAGCCCTATAGAAAGGACTCGCCCTGCAGTCTTCTGCTTGAATCGGCTTTCTGAGAATGGATAAGTTTCTACCCTTACCTGGTTCAGGTAGCTCATTCATTTATCCTGGGACTCAGAGGCCTGACTTCGGCCACACCTCTACCATTCACTAGCTGTGTGACTGGGCCAGTTCCTTAACTCCTCTGAGCCTCTTTCTCATGTGCAACTTAAGGAAAATAAACCACTAATTCACAGTGCTGTACGAAGACACCACAGAATGTACCTCCGGAGCTTAGTACATTGCCCGACGCTTAGAAAGAGCGTGGGGTATGTGGACTTGTATCCCTGTTTACTCATCCATCCAACAAGCATTGTGCTGGGGGGTGACACTCAGCAAGAGACATGTCTCCCTGTTCTCCAAGTCACATCTGTTGTCAACAGCCCCTCCCCTAATCTCTACATGAGGACCACTCACACTGTGATGCCATCATGGAAACTTGGTTCAACCATGAGCAAGAGGCCACACATTTCTGACCTCTGAGCCTCTGCTGGCTGAAATGCCTAACCCCAAAGGATGAAGTTTGGGGACCACCTCAGAGGTGGCTGACTCCATCCCAGAAGTTCACTGTGCCGCCAAAGAGGACTATTCACTTTCCCTCACTTTCCCCAACTCCTCCAACCCTCTCTGCCCCTCCCTACCCTCTAACTCCAAATGATCCAAAACAAATTGAACCAAAATAGGCTTTTGACTGAATTCTGATAGAAGGTGGTAGTTACTAATCTACTACTAACAGCCAATTCCAATTTCCCATAAAAATATCTCTGTTGGATCCTAACCAGAGAAGCAGCACCACCAGAGATGGAGGCTGAGGTGATGGCATGGAGAGATAAGACAGCAGAGAGATAGAGCTCATGGAAAGAGAAAGGCTGAGTGCTGGCAGCCAGGAGGTTGGCTTGCAAAATGTGCCCTTTGGTTGTTTAAACAATTATATATTCCTAAGTGTTTTGTGTACATAATTTTTTTTTTAATCATTAAAGGGAATAAAGACAAATACTGTTAACCAATGGTATATGAAGGGGATTGTAATCATTGCAATGAAGCAAAATACAATTGATTCACTGCAAAACCAATGTTCTCCCATGTAAACTATCACTCAATTCACAATAAAAGTTTAATTAAACATATATATATATATATGTTGTTGCTAAGTGTCAACTAGTTTGTCCTGACTCATAATGCCGCTATATAGGGTTTCCAATGGCTTGGTGGGCTTGAACTGCTGACCTTTCTGTTAGTCCAGTGCTTATCTTACCAGTGCCACAACAGGACCTCTATCTCTAAAGATGTGGGGAAAAAAATTATAAATTGCCTCTTGCAAGAAATTTCATTTCCAAATAATAGCATTTTCCACCAGCATTGTGCCAGATGTCTTAAACCCTCATAGTCCAAGATTAGAGCTTTTGTTAGGCACTGACTCATACATAGCAACCTTCTGTTTAACAGAACAAAGTGTTGCCCAGTGTGGCACCATCCTCACACTGTCACTGTGTTGGAGCCCATTGTTACAGCCACAGTGTGACTCCAGTTCATGGAAGGTCACTCTCTTTTCCATTGACTGGACTTTACCAAGGATTGGTCTCTCTGCTGATGACATGTCCAAATTCTATGAGATGAAGTCTCATTCTCCTAGCTTCTAAGGAGCATTCTGGCTGTATTTCTTTGGACAGATTTGTTGTTCTTGTGACAGTCCTCCAAATAACCAACATTCAAATGTGTTGATTCTTCTTTGGTCTCTGTGTGTGTATATATTTGGGTGAACGTTTACAGAGCAAATTGGCTTTCCATTAAAAAATCATACACGTTTAATAGGACAAAACACATTTAATATGATCAAATGATTAAAAGATGGAGACAGCCTACATGCCCATCAACAAATTGACACCAAGAAACAAGGGAACTATTGCTATGCAACACTGAAGGATAACAATGAATCTGCCTAGAAAAACACCTCATAGCATAGATGGACCTGGAGGACATTATGCTGACTGAAAGTGTTGTCAGGTACCAAAACATAGTGACTCACAGTGACACTGTGCACACCAGAATGACACTGACCAGTCCTGCACCATCCTTACAACTGTTGCTACACTGGAGCCCATTGCTGCTGTCATTGTGTCAGCCCATCTCATTGGGGGGTCTTCCTCTTTGTCACTGATCCTCCACTTTACCAAGCATGATGTCCTTCTCTAGAGACTTGTCTCTGCTGATAACACATCAGAAGCATGAGAAACGAAGCTATGCATATAACAATCCATGATATTTTAAATATTCTTCTCCACCAACATAACTCAAATGCATCAATTCTTCTATGATCTTCCTTATTCACTGTCCGACTTTCACGTGCATATTAGGTTATTGAAAATACCATGGCTCAGGTCAGGCATACCTTAATCCTCAAACTGACATCTTTACTCTTGAACACTTTAGAGTTAAAGTGAATCAAGGTCAATACACTAAGTTTAGAGTAGAATGTAATGATATAAAGTGTATGGTTTGCTGAATGCGGAACTGATGGTCTGTTTTGTAAACCTTCACTCAATTCACAATAAAAAGTTAGAAACAAAAAAACCCTTCAGATTCCTGAAAACGCCTTCTGTACCAAAGTCTCCCTTCTAGTTCTTCTACATGACAAGATGAAGCTCATCATCCTGAACCACTATTTACAAACCAGCAAAACACATTGGAAGAAGTGCAGCCAAAGCGTCCCCTGGAGGCCAGGATGGCCAAACTTCGATTCTCATACTTCGGACATATTGTCAGGAGGGACCAGTCACTGGAGAAGGACATCATGTTTGGAAAGATGGAGGGTCAGAGAAAAAGGGGAAGACCCCCAGCGAGATGGATTAGCCAAGTAGCAGCATCGATGGACTCAAGTGTGGCAACAATAGTGAGGTTGACCCAGGATTGGACAGTGTTTCGTTCTGCTGTGAATAAGGTCACTATGAGTCGGTACCGACTCAGTGGCACCTAATAACAACAAATACATCAGGAACCCTATCATTCAGTTTAACCTGGGGCTAGACTACTACTTCAGTACAGGGCTTCCCATTGGCACTGGCCCTAAGGGTCACATCGCCTTTAATGAGCCAGGCTCCAGTCTGGTGTCTAGATTCTTCGACGGAAATCTCTCCAAGGTGCCCACCGAGGCCCTGACAGTGGGTGTTAGAACTGTCATGAACGTTAGAGCGGGCTGATTCTCATCACAGGTGCCCACAAAGCATCTGCTTTGTACATGACCATCAAGGAGACCATGAGTCACATGTGGACCATGTCTGCCTTCCCAGCAGCATCTCCAATGAGGATGCCAGCCTGGAGCTGAAAGTGAAGACTGTCAATTATTTCCAAGGTTTGATGCTTTTTCAGAGCAAGATGGTGGCCCCATTGGACAGTATGAAAGATCAAAGCCAGCCTCCCAAAGAACCATACAGTGAACAGTCTGTGCTGGAATCCAATGTCAAGTACTTCACTGGGCAATGTAAGTCTTTCTAGAAATTGTCTTTAGAATAGAACTGACTTTTGGTTAGTATTGTTACTCCAAATAAGTGGGCAAACATTGCTCTTGATTAGGAAGTCTGAAGACTATCACATAGTCTAGCTACAAGGAGAATAACTTGATCAGAAAAAAAAAATCTCTGAAAAATATATTCTACCACCCTGATAATCCACCACATCTAGATGAGGAGTTTTTAACTTTCACTTCGGCCTTCAACACTGTTTACACACACAACACACTCCGGTTGGGAGCCTGTGTCATTACAGGCACTAGCTTTCCAGTGCCAGGGAATTAGCACTTGTATCTGTGAAACCCTGTGTGGCACTGTAGATCAGCACCAGACTGCCAGCCACAAGGTCGGCAGTTCAAGCCCACCAGCAGCTCCTTGGAAACCCTATACGGGGTCGACTCTATGGCCCTTAACAACAACATACGTGGGACCCAACCTCTCCAGAGTCCCTCTTGAGCAGGCCTGCCCCGTTCATTGTGAACTGGTGTCCTAGATTAAGAAACAAACTCTGTCTTCATCTAAACTCAGTATGAGGAAGCAGTCCCTGGTCAGTAACAGTGTCATGGAAAGAAAGCTCTCATTTCTCACCCCAGACCCCAGGTGTTTTTTCTGTCACAGCTGACCTTCCTGTAAACTGGGGGGACTGGACTCCCTGGGGGGAATTTGGGAGAAGACCTTTGCTGATGAGCTCAGATCCCCCAGTGTTCCCAGACACGTCAAATTCCTCTCCCTTGTGGCCCCACTAGCACCAGGAGGAGGATGGCGGAAGCCCTTTTCCCACCAGAGCCAAGTGTTTTTGTTAAAGGTTTCACTATGGCTCCTCTTATCCCACATTCAGGGAAAGGTAGGAAGTCCCTGGGGGAACAGACTCTGCTCCATCATCAGTGCCAGTGTCCAGCCCACGTGACACACTGCTGTACTCTGACGTTCTCAGAACATCAGGAAACGCCATTTCCTCCACTTATCCTTCAGCCTCTATTCAAGATGGGCCTATTGCTGTCTTCCCTCCAGTCTCCTAAACATCTGTGGAGCAGCTGCTCCTTCTCCGTGTTTGTGCCTGAGGTTGATTCTTCCTCTGCTTCTAGAAAGACCTTTCAGAGAGTGGCTCAGGACTCTTTTCAGTGCTGTGCTTGGTACCAGTGTTTCGTCTTTAGTTTGTTTTTTGTTTTTAATGTGAGTGTATTGTTGTTCTGTTTCAATCTAATGGGTTAGTGGACTTGTTTCCAACGTGATATTTTCTATTATATCAAAAAAACACCTTCAAATACTCCCTGGTTTCCCTTCCAGTAACTGAACCCCACCCCATCTTGCTTCATCTTTACTTGCCTCATCTAATTCTCTCCTCTCTTGTCTTCTTTCCTTCTCTTGTTAAAAAAAAATCATTTTGTATAGTGACGATGATGACTGCAACCCTCACACAATCTAACAACACTCCCCCACCTCCTCCATGTAGCTACCATTTTCCTTCATCCTTCCTTCCTACCCCTTTCTGCCTTCTGAGCTTTATCTTGGGGCAAAGCTTGCCCTTTTGATGCCTTATGGTCGACTCTAATGAGGGCGTGCCTCCCTGGTGGCAGAAGCTGTAGGGTGTGTAAGGTGGAGAGAACAAGACGCTTAGACGCCTCCAGCACATCTCCTTGTGCCACGCGCAGGGCTAGCTCTGACCCGCATCAGCTCCGTGAATCCTCACCGACACCCAGGAGGGAGGTTCCATTGTCAATCCCTTCACAGAGGAACGAATGGGTGCAGGACAGCAGAAGGAAGGAGAGTGGACAGAAAGGAGGGCTGAGAAGGCAGTGCTGTGAGCCACAGGTCCATGTAGTCTGAGGCCTGGCTGGGCAATGGCCAACTCCCTAGCCTGGCCCCCACTCCTCACAGCCCCCACTGACATCACCTCAGGAAAGTCTGGGTGTCTGAGAAGCCAGCTCTGATCCTTCCTCCTGCCCCCCACTACAGCCTGCTATCATGACCCCAGGCCTGCCCCCCACTCTCCACCTAGAACATTCTAGACACACAGCACTCTCCAGCCGGGACCACAGTGATGCCCCTCACTCCTCCTCTGGTCTCTCGGCCCCCAGGACACAGTTTCCCCACGGGAGCATCCCTTCTCCAGGCCTGTGTCTGTCCCCAGCACCCAGCTCAGGCCTGCATAAGGCCACCCTGTCACAATGTGGCAGAAACAGTGGGGTGTGGCGGGTCAGGGCACAAGCTGGGGCTGGGAGCGCACATACTCGGTGACAGCTGCCTCCATGAGCCTGAGTCTCCCCACCTGTAACTAAGGTCAGCAGTACCACAACCTATGGTGCCTGTCCCAGTTCACACATGTGGAGGGGCAGGGTAGGGAAGTTGCCACTGGGGACCTCTATTGGTTCAGGACCACCATATGCTGAAACCTGGTGAGAGTTCTCCCTGAAGACCCCTCTGGCCCTACACCGCTGAGGAAGGGGAAACGGGCCTGTGACATCATGACTCCCAGGAGTGGACGAACCTGGCCAGGGACAGACACAAAGCTACTGTTACCAAGTCAACGGCCAGTCTAGCTCCAACATTTAGCCAACAGGAGAGAGCTGAGCACTGAAATGGACGGCCACAGTGGCCACAGCAATGGGCTCCAACATTACAGTGACACTGATGCAGGACCGGACATCGGTACACAGGGTCCCTGAGAGTCATAACCGACTCGGTTCCCCCAACAGCTACCTCTCCCCACAATCACTACCCAAAGATGAAATCAGCTGAATGAAGAGGAACCAAGAATGATTTCTCTGAAGCAAAAATCCTTTCCCTTTCTGTCAACAGAGATTGCCACCCAAACCAAGAAAAGCTATTTAAAAAGTTCTTCTCAAAATTATCAAAATAGATATGAATTTA
Source organism: Chrysochloris asiatica (assembly GCF_000296735.1). NCBI lineage: Eukaryota > Metazoa > Chordata > Mammalia > Afrosoricida > Chrysochloridae > Chrysochloris > Chrysochloris asiatica. The sequence continues at coordinate 7,187,211 of NW_006408594.1, forward strand.
AGATGAATGAGTCAGAGAAAGTGGGCTCAATTCCTAACCCTCACCTCTCCATTTCCAGAAACACTTCCCTAAAACAGTTCCTGGAACGGTGCACTCAGAATCTCAGATTCAAACAGCTGGAAAATCTCTGCACACAAGGACACTTGTGACTCACAGTGACAACATGACACAGTAGGCTTTGTCATGCGTATCTCTACAAAGATTACGTTCTCGGTGATTAAATTACCTTCATTTTACATGGTGCTTAATCTTTAACACTTTACCTAGAAATGATTGCTATTTCTAAATACATTTTAAATATAAACTACATCACGCTGAGTGATATAAGCCAATCAAAAAGGACAAATATTGTAAGAGACCATAATTATAAAATGACAAAAAAAAGATTTTCACACAGAAAAAGATATTCTGTGACAGTTTCCAGGGGTGGAAGGACACACATTACATTGGGTTAATAAGAAGGAGGTCAGCAAAAGATGGCCGCCGGAAGACCCACGGGTAAGACAACAGAAATAACTTCCTGTTATATACGCAATCCTGCAAAAAATGGATGGGGGAGGAGGGAGAGCAGGACTACTGTGAAATGCCATCAAGTCGGTTTGACTCAGAGACCCTGTATAGTGTTTCCAAGCAGCTGGTGGGTTTGAACTGCCGACCTTGTGGTTCGAAGTCCAGTTCTGATCCTACAGCACCACACTAGGAGTAGGATTAAACCCACAAATGTATCTAGGCTTGACAAGAGGATATTTCTATACGTGTATTTACCGATGCTGCTAATATAGCCATGAATATGGTGGAGAATGCAGGCAACCAAGTTATGAAAAATTCTTAGACATAACTAAACACCAAGGGATTAAGCTGCTAGGCCTGGAGGCTCAAGACCATGGTCTTGGGGAACACCAGGGTCACCTGACAGCATAGTCCACAAAAACAGTAGAGTGCTTACGGATCCCTTTCTGTTGGAGGGAAGAAGGATGATGAAAATCAAAGACATATGCAAACAGTGAGTCCAATGGACTAGTGGACCTTGCAAACATCAGTTTCCATGACCCCAAGGTCAGAACTGGATGGTGCCAGGTTACTGCTACCAACTGCTCTAAAAGGGATCACAAAATGGAGGAAAACTGTGACAAAATGGAGAAAAACTGTGGAACAAAACTCAAAAATCATAAAATAAAAAGCAAGCTTATTGGTTGGCTAGAGACGGGTGCAATCCCCAAGCCTGTCTCTGATTCACCTTCAGGCGTGGAAATGAACTCACCCCTAAGGCTCAATTTTCAGCCAATCAACAGACAGGTGTAGAGTGTCCTGGTGTGGTGCTGTAGGATCAAGCACTGGGCCGCAAGGTCAGTAGTTCGGACCCACCAGTCTCTTCTTGGAAACCCTGCATCCAAATCGACTTCATGGCACTAAACAACTCTAGGGAGGTACCAACACCTTAGAGCAATCAACCATTTGAGATCAAAAGGGCAGATATGCACAGAAATAAAGTTCAGACAAGTTAGGAAAGGTTCCGGGTAAAGTTAGGAATGAAATAAGACAAATGGTATTATGTTGTGGATCCACGGATGAAAGAAAACATGAAGTACTGAATGAAAACCTGATCTGCTCGGTAAATTTTCACCCCATTCACTATCGTGGTGGTGGTTGTATGCTGTGGAGTCGGTTCCGACTCATAAAGATCCTGCATAGACTTTGAGGCTGCAAATCTGTATGCGAGCAGAAAACCTCATCGTCCTCCCCCAGCACTGCTGGTCATTTCGAACTGCTGACCCCTGGGGTTAGCAGTCCGTTTCATAACCACAATTCACCATAGAAAGTTTTAAATAACCACATATTTTACTTCACTGGTTTGTTTTCCTTTTATTTTTCGAATTCTCATTTTTGAACAAAAATTGCATTCATATTGGTATTTTGACACTGTCAAGTACCCTGGAGTCAGTTCCAACTCAAAGCAATCCAGTATAGGGTTTCGGCAGCTGAAAATCTTTGCGGGAGCATAAGTCTATCTCCCACGGAGCAGCTGGTGGGCTAGAACTGCAGACCTTGTGGTTTGCAGCCCAGGGCTTATCTTAGAACCACAGGCAAAGAAACTACCAAAGTACTGTTGGTTTTCTCCAGCATGGTCACTGCCTCCCACCAGTCCAGCCTCTGAACTCTGCGAGGGAGGATAATCTGGGGGCAGGTGGAGTCCCATGAGCGGATCCAGGAGGGAAATTTTGAGGGTCCGCACTGCCCGTACATACTTAGCACATCTCCCCTGGACTCTCACCACTGCCAAGCCCTCCCACACTTCACAAATCACCAGATGCCCGCCACTGTGACCCACGTGCTCCTGAAGGTTTCCAACAGCTGGTTTTTTCTTTTCTTCCTAAGCACCTCTATGCGAACTTGAGTCTCCACCTTTCCCAAGTGTGCTATTTGCATCACCCACGGACTTGAGAAACAGCTCATGTACCCTGACCACAAGCCTGTGAAATGAAGTAGAAATGTTTGCTCTGCTCTCTTCAGCCACGGGCAGAAGAGCCCCACCAGTGCCTTTTATTTTAAGGTAGTCTAGCCATCAGATTTGTCTTTCTCTCCCCTGCCCACCTCAAATCAGGAACGTGCACAGAAGCTAAGAATATAGTTAAGCATTTGTAAAATGGCTCTTTGTGTGAAGACAGGTGGGATGTCCGGGCCCAGCTACTGGAACCACAAGCCTCTGGAACATAAAGAAGTTAAGTCCACTGAGCTTGGAAGTTATACACAAGACACTCATTCCAGATCTGTCATTTGTATAATTTTACCTTGTGACAGGTTCCCAGATTTCCCCGAGGCCTTCCCGGAGTCCTATAAAACCCTCCCAACTCTTCTCCTCTCCAGTGGCAGAGCTCCCCGTCTCCTTGCTTGTTCCAAACAGCAGTAAAATCGACCCTGTTCTCTTAACCAAAACAGCCCTACCACTAGTCTTCTTGGTCTCACATCTGTGGCAGGCAGAGAGAGGGCTTGGGTTCTGTGTCACTTCCATTTATAGATTAAGAAATTGAGACCCAGAAAGGTGGTCTGACAAAAAACAGGATTCCTATCCATCCACAGACAGGAAGAACATCATACAGGAAGAAAGCAAAAAGTCATTAAAAAGACAAGAAGGAAAAGATCAAAATGGATGTCAGAAGAGACACTGAAAGTTGCTCTCCAGCGTAGGGATGCTAAAGCAAATGGAAGAAATGAGATTACAAGAGCTGAGCAGAAAATTTCAAAGATCAGCTCAAGAAGATAAATCCAAATATTACAACAAAATGTGCAGCTATCCAGAATCAGAAAACCAAGAGGGTTTCTCAAGCTGGGGGAGCTGAAGAAATAGTCAAGCTTCAACTTTCATTATTGAAGGATTCCTTGGGCAAATTATTGAATGATGCAGAAAGCATCAAAAGAATATGAAATGCATAGAGTCACTGTACCAAAAGGAAATGGTTGATGTTCAACCATTTCAAGAGGTAGCATGTGATCAAGAGCCAATAATACTGAATAAAGAAGTCCAAGGTGTATTAAAGGAATTGGCAAATAAGGCACCAGGAACTAAGGGAAAATTTGACATCTTTTAAGAAAGTGAGGCAGCACAGGAGGCACTCACTCATCTCTGCCAAGAAATTTGGAAGACAACTATCTGGCCGACTGACTGGAAGAGATCTGTATTTGTACCCATTCCAGAGTGACCCAACAGAATGTGGAAATCATTGGATAATCTCTTTAAGATCCCATGCAAGGAAAGTTTTACTAAAGGTAATACAGAAACAGCTGTAAGTGTATACACAGAGAACTTCCAGAGGTTCAAGCCGGATTCAGAAGAGGACATGAAACAGGGGATGTCATTGCTAATATCCAATGGATCTTGGCTGAAAGCAGAGAATACCAGGAAGATGTTCACCTGTACTTTATTGACTACACAAAGACCTTCAATTGTGTGGATGACAAGCTATGGACATTGCTAAGTATGAGTATTCCAGAACACTTAATTGTGCTCATGAGGAATCTGTACCTGGACCAAGAAACAATTGTTCGAACAGAACATGCCAACACTGAATGGTTTAAAATTAAGAAAGGTGTGCGACAGGGTTGTATTCTTTCATCAACTTATTCAACCTATATGATGAGCAAATAATCCGAGAAGCTGGGTTATATGAAGAAAAACATGGCATCAGGATTGGAGGAAGACTCATTAACAACCTACAATATGCAGATGATATAACCGTGCATGTTGAAAGTGCAGATACCTAAAATATTTACAGATGAAGATCAAAGAGCACAGCATTAGCTATGGATTGCCTCTTAATGTAAAGAAAACAGAAATCTTCACACTGGACCAATAAACAAAATTCTTATCAAGAGAAAAGGCTGAAGGTGTCAAAGACTTCATTCTTTTTGGATCAACTATCAACACTCATGGAAGCAGCAGTCAAGAAATCAAACAACATATTATTAGGCGTGCTGAACAAGACCTTTTTAAAGTGTTGAAGAACAAAGATGTCAGCTTGAGGACTAAGGTGCACCTGACCCAAGCCATGGTATTTTCAATAACCTCATATGCATGTGAAAGCTAGACAGTGAGTAAGGAAGACCGCAGAATTGACATATTTGAGTTATGGTGTTGGGAGAAAATTGAAAGCACCATGGGCTGCCACAAGAACAAACAGATTTATGTTGCAAGAAGTGCAGCCAGAGAGCTCCTTGGAGACCAAGATGGCCAAATTTTCTCTCAGTCTTCAGACATATTGTCAGGAGGGAACAGTCACTGGAGGATATCATGTTTGGTAAGGTGGAGGGTCAGAAGACCCCCAGTGAGATGGATTGGTCAAGTGGCAGCATCACTGGGCTCAAGCATGGCAACAATTGTGAGGTTGTCCCAGAACCGGGCAGTGTTTTGTTCTGTGTGCATTGGGTCACTATGAATCGGTACCCAGTCGATGGTACCTAACAACAATCCATCCACTGCCAGGGAACAATCGAGAGAGGTGGCTTACACACTCCACCAGACAACTTACACAGTGAGCAACTACCTTTACTGTGTCCATCAAACAGTGACTTACCCAAGAGCCTGGGTGCAGGCCCAGGTAAGAACCCAGGCCTGTTCATCCCCCACACCCACTTCACCAAGAGGATACACTGGAGGGCGGCAGGCCACCAAGTGTACAGCCCAAAGATATCCAAACATACTTTATTATTCCAATAAACTCCACAAAAGCACATTTCCGGAAGCTGCATCAGCAGATGTGGCCGCTGCTTGCTCCGGGGTGAAGAGCGCATGTGGGAGCTTGGAGGTGCCGGTAGAGACAGAGGAAGCGAGGCTGCGGGAGTCCAGCTCACTTGAGACGGTAGAGGACCTTCCGCTGCATGCGGTGCTGGATCTCACCCCGCCGCAGCATGAGCTGTAGGACCTTGTAGACGGCGTGCTCCGGGTATTTCTGCAGGACACAGGGCCACAGAGGGGTGTACGTCTCAGCGAGGACCAGGACCCCGACCACCCACACAGCCCTCCAGAGCCCTAGCACCCTTTCCGATGCAGACCAGGGCTGGCACGCCCTGTCTCCTTGGATCATGAGACGGGCTCTTTCCTCTAGACAAACGGGACCTGAAGCTGAGGGCCACCAGTGAGTGAGTGTTAGGGAGGAGCACCTCAGGAAGGGGGTGAGAACGACCGCAGAATTCAAAGACCACCATCGGTGTCACTACAGTGCACACGGAGAAACCGGTGAATTGGTGTAGGGTTTGCTGCGTATATTCTCAACAACAAAAAGTTCTTAAAAAGGAAAAAAAAAAAATACAGAATGGATCTTTTTTGCACACTTAGTCTATACCAAAAGAGCTCTGGTAGCGTAGTGGTTACGAATTGGGCTGCGAACCGCAAGGTCAGCAGTTCGAAACTACCAGCTGCTCTGCGGGAGAAAGATGAGGCTTTCTACTCCCATAAAGATTTACAGCCTTGGAAACCCTGTACAGGGTCACTGACTTGGAACCGACTCCACGGCACATAACAACAACAACAACAACAGTCTATACCAGGTCCCTCTCTGCCTTTACCTGTCCACACCGTCTCCACAACTCTACATCCGCCTCACAGGGAAGAAACTGAGGCACAGACACATTAACTCCCTCAGGTTCACAGAGCTGGGACTTCAGTCAAGTCCATTTGACCCAGCTCTAGACATCTCTAGACCTAAGCCTCAGACTGCACATCTGTGTATGAGGAAGGGAGCCAAGGCCAGAAGCTAGGATGGTGCCTGGAACTTTAAAGCCCAGGACAAGCTCCCCACAGCATCTGGAAGGCAACACCTGCTCCCAGGGGCCAACGCCCCCGTGCCTCCTGGCTGTCTTCCACCCTCACTGCCACTTCCTCAAGGGGAGGGGTAGGTGAGAAGGGCTGAGGCCCCCAGCAAACCCTGAGCCCACCGTGGAGCCGGGTGGCTGGGAGGTGCCCGGGCCCCGGGAGGCACACCTGCTTGGTGAAGTCCTGGATGATGCTGTGCTCTGACACCTGGGAGCCAATGGCAAAGCGACGTTTCAGCTGCTTCTCGATGCGGCTCAACATCTCCTGGTCCTCCTGACTGGTGAAGCCCTCCACCCCTGCGGAAGGCCAATGAAAAGCGGTAAGATGGGTGCGCCGGGTCCTCAGTTACCCACCAGGGGGAGCCCTCCAGCCCAAGGAAGACCAGCCTGAACCAGGTCCACAAAAGGACCTCAGGGAAAGAGGGACAGACAGAGGGCCAAGGGATGGGAGGCCTGTCTGAGGTGGTGAAGGTGGAGAAGCAAACACCCAGGGAAAGATGTTCTGGGCAGAGGTTGTAGAAGGCACAGGCACTGAGCTAGAAGTACCACAAGTCTGAAAGGCAGTTCTGGAGGTGGGGAACAAGCCCACAGGTCACAAGGTTGGTTAGATGAGGAGCTAACAGTACTCAGGAGGGAGGGCCTGAGCTGACATCATGAGAAACAAGCTAGTCACAGCACAGATGCCCCCTGGTGGGGCAGGCAGCAGAAAGTCACAGCCTAGGGAAGAGATCTAGTGACCCAAGGGGGCAGGTGGCCATGTGGACCACCTCTATGAGTGCCCCGAGCATCCCTCAACAAACAGGAGCTCCTGCCAGTGTCTCTCATGCTGACCACCCAACAGACACCCTGTGTACCAGCTGAGGGGGTACGGCTGTGGGCAGGGCCAGGGCAGGGCCAGGCAGGATAGAAACAAGGCATCTAAAAGGCCAACTCCCACACATCCTACAAGGCTGTCAAGTACCACCACCCCAACCACTCCACCTTCTGTGCCTGCAGCCCCGCTGGGAGCCCTCCTTTCCTGATCAAGTACTCCCCCCCCTCCTCCCGTGTGACAGGAAGTGGCCTCTCTCCTTTGGCAGGCTTGCTCTGTTCCTGTGCTGGTCCTTGAACTTGCCAAGCCCGCTCCCTCTGCTGGGTGACGTCACTTCACTTCACACTTACTGTCCCTAATGTCCCTTCCTAAGAGGTGGTCCCTGGTCCGCCCACCTGTAACAGCCTCTCCTTCCTTCCCTCACATGCCGGCCATCACTCTCCACTGGAACAAGCCTCTCTAGGCAGGGACTGTGTGACTTACTCACATTTACAGTCCTGAACAGACGACAACCCAGAACACTCGACGGGGCAGTTCTACCCTGTCCTTGTTTGTCGTTTAGTGCGGTTGAGTTAGTTCCAACCCACAGAGACCCTGTTTATGGTTCCCAAAGAGCAGCTGCTGAGCTTCAACCCTGTCCTTACGGTTCCTGTAAGTCACAATCAACATGACAGCACCTGATAGCTTCCCAACATCTGGAAGAGTGGCTAGGGCAAATATGAGGACGCTTCAAAAAGTTCATGGAAAACAGAACCACAAACTTTCTGAAACCCCCTCATACTGAACACCCAGTAGGTATTTGTTGGGGGAACAGAAACATTTATCCCCGGACAGCCTGGCACCTAATCGGGGCTCAGGAAATGTCTGCTGAAAGACTATGGTGGCAGAACGACTGTGGTGGGAAAACACAGGCCAGGGGTCAAGTCTGGGCGTCCTGAAGAGGCCTCTGTGAACATCCCTTCCCACCACCTGAGCCCCAGGGGAAGCTATAAAGAATTGGTGAAAAGATCTGTGGACATTGAAAAAGGTTATGAGTCCTACACAGGAGGGCTGACTGTTTTAATCATTTACCCAGTGATGAAAAATTAGAATTATTAACAAACACGTGTGTCAAGAGTCTGGAAAAAAGTGCTTCTTTTCATCATGGAGGAAAATGGCGGGAAGAGGATTCGAGAGAAGGAGGCCCAGAGATGTTCCGAGAAGCCACACCCCCTCCTCCCTTCAGGCCTGCCCCTAACCCGCTCACCTGACAGGGATCCGGACAAGGCAGCATCCAACGTGGACACGTGGAAAAGCCTCAGGGCCTCGTCCACGTCCGCCTCCGTGGCGAAGGGCTGCAACTTCATCTTGCTGAGGGCCTCAGCAATGCGCACTACAGCCTCCAGCTGCCTGCGAGGGGCAAGGGGTGATTAGGGCAGCTCTCCCCACTCTGCCCCACCCGACCAGGGGAGGGGACCTGCGGTGGAGACAGCCAGCTGTCCCCCTAACCAGTCTCCATCCTCCTTGGTCATGGTCCAGGCTTGCCCAGTGAACGGGAGCTTCTTGGGCAGCTAGGTGTGTCTGTGTGATGAGGTGCAGTCAGGCACCGAGTGGGGATTCCGAGTGTCCTCACAAAGGAAACCCTTCTCCTTGTATGCAGAGAGAGAGCTGGAGCTAAAGGGCCCTGCCAAGTCTCACCCCAAACCTTTCTATTTAAGGGAAAAACAAACTCTCAATAGGTTTAAGCTGCCGTCTGCACAGTCAAATCACTATGCTCAGTGCAGGAGACTGGGTTGCAAACCAGGGGCTCCCAGCTCTGATCCCCTCTACTCTGTAAACACAGAGGAGGGGCTCCTGAAAGAAACCACTTCCCTAGGATCCCACGTGGACCAGGGGCCGTCCTTCACCCTCAGGGTACCTGACAGTCCCCAGGGGGAAAGCCAGTCCTACTGTCAAACAGAGGGTCCAGAGGGTCCCAGCCTTTTCAACAAACCATGGAATCACGAGGCCACTGTTCTCTTCACTCAGACCTTCCTGGGCCTCGGTGTGGTCAACAACAGACCACAGCACCAGGCTCATGGACCACCCTGGCCCGCTCATCACACTGTATTAGGGACCCCTGGCCTGTCCCCCTGCACCGCCCTGGCCCGCTCACCGCACTGTGATGGGGATGCTGGAACGTCGGTCACTGTCCCTCTCATGCTGGCGGGCCCCACTCCGCATGATGATGTAACGGTTCTTCAGCTTTTCTGCAGCCTCTGCAGACAGCCGGGGGCCACACCTCCTGCAGGACAGTAGGGAGTGGCTGTTGTGAGGCCAGGAGCGATTTCTGGGGCACCCTGGTCCTGCGTTTTCCCACACACCACACCTGCATCCTCGCACAGGAGGCACCAGCATTTAGAACAGACCGGACTAGAAGCTGGGCTGTGGCTGGGGTCATGGGGATCGGAGTCGCAGAGAAAAGTAGGGGAGGTCAGGTACACGGCAGGGTGAACGGTGCCCCTTCCTTGCCACTGGACGCTGTCTGGAGTTTTGCCATGAGGTATGCACTGCCCCACCGCCAGTGACTAACAGGCAGTCTCGGGACTGATGCAGTGTCCGAGGACAGCAGCCCGACCCTTCTGCTGGGCAGGGACTTGTGACGGGTAGTACCTGGGGCAGACTCTCCCAGGAGGGTGGATGGCAGGACTTAAGAGGAGGCCTTAGTTCACCTAAGAATGAGGAGACAGGCCCAGAGGGAGGGAGGGACCTCCCCAAGGCCACTCAGGAACTCAGGGTAGAATCCAGAGCCCTCTGATTTGTAGACAAGCCTCTCAGGATGCACAACCCAGGAATTGTGGGGTCTCTGTGTACCATTAGCTCAGGCTAAACTGGGGCCTGCTCACTGGACACCTGAAGAGTCCTCAGTGGTCCTGGAGCCACTGAAAGACAGCAGAGGTGTCGTGTCTGTGGCTCCTCCTACATGTGACCATGGACAAATGACTTAGTCTTTACAGCTCAGGGTCACTGTGCCGACTTGACGGTACAACCTCACTATACCTACTCTGTAGGTTTGGGGGAAGTGTTAGAGTTCACTTTAGGAGCTCTGGTGGCACAGTAAGTGCTTGACTACTAGCTGAAGCGTCGGCAGTTCAAACCCATCAGCTGCTCCGTGTGAGGACATGGCAGTCTGCGTCTATCAGGTTAGGAATTGGGAAGCCTATGGGGCCGTCCCACTCTGTCCAATAGCATTGCTGAATCATGACAACAGACTTGAAAGGCGTGTATCCAGGCAGTCCCCGGGTGAGGACCATCTGACTTACACACAACCCCTTCTTGTATACTGTTGTTGGTCCCAACTCATAGTGACCTTGGAGAGGGTTTCCAAGGCGACACACCTTTACAGGAGCAGAAAGGCTCATCTTTCTCCTGTGAAATGACTGGTAGATCCAAACTGCTGACCTTGCAGTTAACAGCCCACGACACAACCCACTAGGCTACAGGCAACTGCTACCTGCCCTTTGTAAACGTGCCTTCACTCGGAAACCACTGAGGCAATCCTACCCGCAACAAACTTATCACAATCACCTTTCAAATCACTGAGCCTTTTTCTGCAAAGGACCACACACACCTCTCCTGAATTGCCTACCATCCTAATTTAAGGCTCTCGTTTGTACCCCGGGGTCAGTGTCCACTAACCAGAGTTCACACTGTGATCACTGTCACTGAGGGTCTCAGGGCAGCAACAAATGGTGCTGCCAGTTACTGAGAGGTGACTTGGTGCAAGACCGTGCCAAGCATTTACTATCTTGTCCAGGCAACATGGAACGGTGGAATCAAGCTCAGAGGTCACCTGGTTTGCCCAAAGACACACGGCACTGCCTGCCTGGCACGTTGAAGTGCAGGGGCTCTCCCAGTCATGCTGAAGACGGGAAACTGAGGCTCAGGAGGAGTAAAGCCACCCCTCTAAGGTAGGGTGTCATCTCAGACGTCCTGCGAGGGAAGCTGGACAAGGCCGCCCCAAGGGTTCCAGCCAGGACTCACGCTCGGCAGTAGGCGATGAACTTCTTGAGTGTGGCCAGCTCGATCTCGCCCTCCACGGCCTGAGTCTGTGTTAGCGCGCTCACGTGCAGCGTGATGACGTGTTTGGCCAGCATCTGGGGGCCGAAGGGACACTGGCTCAGTCAATAAGCCTTCCCCAGCCAGGGTCCCAACTTGGGTCATAGCAGGACAGGGATAGAATGGAGGACCCAGAATCACGAAGCCAGGAATGGCATTCAGACCTCAGGGTCATGCCTCCTGCTCACTCACAACAGGAGGGAAAACCCAGGACTCCTGCCCCTGCCCTCTCCAGCTGAAGTTCCACCCACACACCCACATCAAGGCGGGCAACTGGCCAGACTCAGCCAATGTCAACCACAGTCTCTGTTTTAAGGTGGGACATCAGACCTAATCTGGGCCAATCAGAGTCCACCTTGGGACATTTGCTACAATGACTGGAAAAGAGGCAGCTCCTCTTCCCTCTTGCCTTGGGGGAGGGGGGGGGGTTATCAAACTGGAAAGAGAAAACCCTGGAGTTGCCAGGGGCCACCTCAGGTACCACAGGTGACAAAGCCTCCTCCCAAGGATGCCAAGCCCTGAGATTGAAAGAAAGGATCCCCAACAATACTGAAGGAGAACCCTGATGCAGCTAGGCTTGGAGCCAGCACACGGGACATGTCAATGACATAGAGCCCAACGCTGCCTCTCACCCCAATCCAAGCAGTTCAGACTCCAAGCCGCTCTGCAGCCCTCACACTCGGAGCCCCACTTCATGGCACATCCGCACCCCCAGCCCGCCCTGGCCCTGGACGCACCATGTCCCTTTCTTCATTGTGTTCGTCCTTGACGATGAAGATCATGTCGAAGCGGGACAGGATGGTGGGCATGAAGTCAATGTTGTCCTCCCCCTTCGTCTCATCCCAGCGGCCAAACACCGAGTTGGCGGCAGCCAGGACGGAGCAGCGGGAGTTGAGGGTGGTGGTGATGCCGGCCTGGGGGGCAGAGGAGGCCGTGAGAAAGGGATCCCTGACCCTGGCCAGCTTGCAGGGGTGTGGGCACTCACCTTGGCGATGGAGATGGTCTGCTGCTCCATAGCTTCATGGATGGCCACTCGGTCGTCCTCACGCATCTGATGGGAGACAGAAGACGTCCATCAGACCCACCCAGGCCAGGGCGACGGGGCACACTCACAGTCCTGGCAGTACCCGGGGTCAGTCTGGTGGACAACCGTGGGGGCCTGGCATGCCTGCCCACTTTCCCCAGGTGGACACTCACCTTGTCAAACTCGTCGATGCAGACCACCCCGCCGTCAGCCAGGACCATGGCTCCGCCCTCCATGATGAAGTTCCGGGAAGAAGGGTCCCTCATCACTGAGGCTGTCAGGCCAGCCGCGCTGCTACCTTTCCCAGACGTGTACACCTGAGCCGGGGGGCAGGGCAGGGAAGGTGTCATGGCCTAGAGTTCCAGGTGGCCCAAAGTAACAGAACCAAAGTGACGGCTGCAGTCAGCGATCCTCCCTGCGCTTCAGTCTGGCCTTGTCACCACAGCCCTGGGAAGGGCCCACAGCATAAGACACGTGTTCACGTCCGACTCAAAGCTGCCGGGCACTCCTGACCCCGGTGAGTGCCGTCATCTGTATAGACAGCGAGGTCCAACACAGCAACCCCTAGAGACCTTGATGTGGGGGCAGGGAGCGGGGTGGGCACACTGAGACACACCAAGTGTGAGATACACACAGGTCTCAGACTTCGGGCCATCAGAGATTGTACAAAGAAAGTTGTTTTGTTTTATACTAAACATGTGGACATGTGGAAATACTACTTTGGGAATATTGGGCTAAATAGAATAAATTATACATATTCATTTCACTCCTTTCTTTTTAATGAGGCTACTGTTGTTGTTGTTAGGTGTCATCGATTCTGTAACAACTCATAACAACCCTATGTGACAGTAGTTGGTGGTATTTAGCAGATGAATAAACTGAGGCTAAGCTGGGTGCTACACAGGAACTTTATAAAGTGTTGAAGAGCAAAGATGTCAGCTTGAGGACTAAGGTGCGCCTGACCCAAGCCATGGTGTTTTCATTAACCTCATATGCATGCACAAGCTGGACAGTGACTAAGGAAGACTGTAGAAGAACTGACGATTTTGAGTTATGGTGTTGGAGGAGAATACTAAAAGTGCCATGGGCTGCCAACAGAACCAATAGATCTGTGTTTGAAGAAGTACAGCCAGAGTGCTCCTTAGAGGCCAAGATAGCCAAACTTTGTCTTTCATACTTCATATAGCCAGGAAGGACCAATCACTGGAGAAGGATATCATGCTTGGTAAGGTGGAGGGTCAGAGAAAAAGAGGAAGACCCCCAGCGAGATGGACTGGCCAAGTGGCAGCATCGATGGACTCAAGCGCTCAAGCGTGGCAACAGTAGTGAGGTTGGCCCCGGATCGGACAGTTGTTTTGTTTTGCTGTGCATAAGGTCGCTCTGGGTCGGTAACAACTCAATGGCACCTAACAACAACAAGCTGAGGGTTCGGTGATATGTTTGAGGTCCACAAGTATATACACACACACACACACACACACACACACACACACACTCCTCTCTCCCCGAACCTGCACATGCCAGTCCATCCCTTCTTGATCTCCCCACTGCCCTGCTGACTGCAGCCAGGAGCAACACAGAAGGAATTCTGGGTGAACCTGCCTGTCTAGGGTCTTCCACGGCCCTGCCCTGCAGACAGTAAAGGGAGAAGAGCTGTCCTGGGCCACTCACCCCGATGGGAGAACACTTCTCCACAAACTTCAGGAGCTGCGACTTGGCCGTCCCAGGGTCCCCCAGCATCAACAGGTTGATGTCTCCTCGCCGTGTGAGCCCATCAGGGAGCCTGGGGATGCAGGGTGAGAAGATGAGGTGAGAGTCCATCCCAGCAAGGGGACCCAAGGTCAGCCTATCACGGGGCTTGGAGCTGATGAGCAGGAAGGGGACAGCGGGGCTCTGAGACCCACTCCTCACCCAGCTCTATAGCCCCAAGCCTGGTAGCCTCACCTAAAGGTGAAGTGGGATAAAACCTGCCTGCCTCCCCAGGGAATGGCACCCACAGCCAACCTCCCTCTTGGGACACAAGGGTGAAGGCTCCCCAGGGGGCTGCCATGGAGCACAGTGGAGCAGGCACCACAAGGACAGCTCCAGCTGACTTCCCACAGCCTTAGCTCTCCATGCCTCAATGTCCTCATCTATAAAATAGGTATAAGAGTGTCTTTCTCTGGGACCATCAAGGGAGAAGGGCGGAGTGCAGGACCCTAACCAGAGTAACAGTGACGCTAGAGATGGAGGCAGAGATGATGACATTGAGAAATGGAGTGGCTGGGGACTCTAGACCCGGAGAGGGAGAGGGCTGGGTGCTGACGACTGGGGCCGGGGGGAAGAGAAGGGGAACACGCTTGCAGGGTATATATACCCTTTGGTTGGTTGATGATGCATGGAGGGGATTCTAACCATGGCAATGAAATAATATACAATAGGATGACTGTAAACCTAATAATGTTCTCCCATGTAAACTATCACGTAATTCACAATAAAACACTAAAAAAAAAAGTGTCTTTCTCACACAGTGGTGGTGGAAAGTGATGGGTTTTAGACACAGAGAGGCCTTAGAACAAAGCCTGAACATGAGAACTCAGTAAATGTTACTAACACACACAGACGACCCCTGTGTCACAAGAGGACTCGGCATCACAGGGTTTTCAATGCTGATTTTTTAGCAGACCTGTCAGGTACCTTTTCTTCCAAGGTACCTCTGGGTTCTGGCTCCAGAACCTCCAATTTTTCAGTGAGCAGCTAAGTGTGTCAACCATAGACAATACCCAGCCCTAGGCGACTTCCAATAATCAAGGAAAAAAACAGGCTTACTTGTGCTCACTTAGGATTCACTACAGATTAGTAAGAAGGCACTAGGAAGCCCAGGCTCACCTTGCTTATTGGGTAATCTGACACTACTCCCAGGGCCCCCCCAGTAAACATTAGCTACTAATAATCATATCACGGTTATGATTTTCTATCATTTCTATTGTCTTAGTTTCTGACCCAAGCCATGGTATCTTCAATCACCTCCTAAGCATGTGAAAGTGAATAAGGAAGACTACAGAAAAATCAATGCATTTGAATTACGATGCTGGAGATGAACATTGAAAGTACCATGGACTGCCAGAAAAGCAATCTGGTTTGGAAGTATGCTTGGATTCGTCCTTACAAGGGGCAACGGCAAGACTTCATCACCCATACTGTGCAAAGGTCAGGAGGGACCAGTCCCTAGAAAAGGACATCAAGCTTGGTAAAATGAAGGTCAGCAAATAAGACCCCCAAGACAAGATGGACTGACACAGTGGCAGCAGCAGAGACTGTGAGGATGGCACAGGACCGGGCAGTGTTCTGTTCTGCTGTGGGCAGGGGGGCGGAGTCAGAGCCACTAGCTGGCACCTAACACCACCAACAGTTACTAAAGCACTCGGGATGGCTTGACAGCCAGGATGTCCACCTGTGTAACTCACAGGGACACGTGGGCTCAGGGTCACACACTATACAAGGAGCACAGACCAGATGCTTCTGCCCCCAAGCTGCTCTCCACCTGCCCCCAGCTAGCTAACAGCCAGACTGGGCTGGTAGGAATCAGGGCTGAGGGTCCCAGGAAACACGAAGACACCGTTCAAGTCCCCATCGTCTGAGATCTGTCCTGCAGGCCAAGTGACCAGCCCCCTCCACAGGCTCCAGTGGTCTGTAGCCTGGCTCCCTACCTTTTCCGGGAGCCCCCAAAGAGTAGACAGGCAATGGCCTTCTTCATGTCCATGCCCCCAAAGATGGAAGGGGCAATGCTCTTGGAGATGACCTCGTAGACATTGGGCAAGGAGGCCAGGCGGCGGAACTCCTCCTCCTCCTGTGGCGTGATGGTCCCTGCAAAGCTCCGGCCTGGGTGGGTGAGGAAGGCAGGCATGAGAGGGCTATGAAGGGAACCCTCCCTGAGCCCACCAGCCCACTGGGCCCACGCACAGGCCTCCCAGCGGGAAGAGCCCTGAGCCAGGATGGCACAACCTCAGCCTGAGTGCAGACACCAGTCCCCAGCCTGCCCAGTGAGCAAGCGGGATCAAGATGGACACCAGAGCACCTTTCATCTAACAGGGAGAAACAGAGGGTTTCAGCCATGGAGCAGCATGGTGTGTTTGCTTTAACAGTATCAGCCACTCTGGCCGGTGTGGCAAAGGGGCAGAGGCTGGGACCCGTAAGATGCCAGGGCCCAGGCTGGGCTGAGCATTGGTCCTGCCCAGGACATCTCTGGAGGTAGGGACAAGAAATGAGAGGGAGCTGGAAGGGGAAATGGGCAGTAGCTGACGTGGGAGGTGGGAGACAAAGGAGCCAGCTCCTCAAGAGGGACGAGCATGGACAGGCAGCACCAGACAGACGTGTGGACGTGGGGAGCAGCTCAGGCTAGAGACAGATACTTGTGCTTGCCAGCACTGGGAGAGGGGGGCTTAGAACTGTGAGCAGAGCTCACCAGGGAGTGGGCACAGGTCCATGAACTGAGTCTGGGGACTCTTCCCTCCAATCAGCTCACAGCAACCAGTGTAGACACAAAGCTGGAAAACTGGGCAGTGCTTCTCCAGCCCCCAGGTGAGAACATGAGTCCTCACCTTGGCCCCAGACCACCCATCCCGACACCCACTCAGCACCCTGCTGCCTACCCTTCCAGCAGCCCCCACAGCCCTTTTCCTCCACAGCCTTCCCGTCAGGTTCCTGCTGCTCTCAGCATCCCACTTCAGCACCTGGCCGGCATCACGTCTGACAACCCTCACCCTGCCCCTGTCCCCCAGCAAGTTCACTGTCAGCGTCTCATTTCTCCCCCTGGCTGCGGCCTGCCTGTCCCTCTCTGGTCAGTCAGGGATCTGGAGACACGGCAAGCAGGAGGCTAGCAGCTACCATGAACAGATGTACGGATACCCAACGTCGGTAGGGCTGACTCACCAGAGCCGTCGGTGTCCACCTGGATGCCCAGGACCCGGATGTAGGAGCTCCGGATGCCCACACCCACCCTGTCAACACCTCGGCGGGAGGTGAGGCCGAATTTCTTGATAGAGTAGATGCCCATGATGGTGACTCGGTTCCCGGGGACCACCTTGTCACACAGGTACCTGAGAGAAGGCCGATAGGGGAGGGAGGAGCGAAAGTGACAGCCTGCTCCCATGCTCACAGCCACTTGAGCGCTAACTCCCATTCCATTGTGGGACCCAGGGAAAGGTCCCCGTCCATCACAAATACCCAGCCCCAGATGGCTGGTCGCTCACAGTGCTAACTCCCGGTGATGGGGTGGCTGCCCCTCGAGGTACGTTCAGCTGAGGTGTCCTAGTGTGACCAGCCAGCCTTCCAAAAGCCCCACCTCTCTGCTGTCTGCTGTCACATGCCTTCTGGTAGCCAGTTCTGAAGAAACCTCTCTCCTCATTCCCTCCCAGCCTCCTAGCCCTTTTCCTGGCTCCATGAGCTAACCTCTCGGTGACATTCCTCATGTGTAACAGGGGGGTTGAGGGGAAGCCGAAAGCCCAGAGGAAACATGAGAGGAACCACAGGAGCCCGACGCCCACCTGTCACAGTAGAGCTGCATGTGTCTGGGCATCTCGCCATGGGGCACCGCGTCAGGCAGCTCCTGCAGCTTCAAGGTTTGGAAGTCCACGCATTTGCACTTGTCGGGCATGATGAAGTAGGGGTCCAGCGGGCACTTGGGGCGCCCAGCCTGCTCCCTGCAGGGGGGGTGGTCAGATCCCAGTCACAAGTCGGCAACAACAGAAGGGGTCCCCAGTGGGCTGGGGAAGGTCTGAGACAGAAGGCTGCCATGAGGTGGGCCGCTGCCTGGTCAGGAGTTAGGAGGCCTACTGGAGGTCTGATCCTTCACGCTATCAGTCCACATAGGAAACCCAACCAGACCAGTGCTCGCAAGCTGAGCAACCCCACAGAACTGGCTGGCTGCCCGCTTTGTGGACGCCAACTACCATATCTTCCTTGCGCAGAGCAGCTGGTGGGCTCAAACAACTGACCTTTCAATGCCCTGCCAAGTGCTAAACCACTGTGCCACCCTAGGCTAAATTACCAAGGACCTTTCTTACAAACCCCACTCAAATCCCAACATCTTCTCCAGGGAGACTGGAAACACCTGTAGACTTTCTTAGGCCCCTCTACAGAACTGTAGTCATTATTCAACAAATACAAGAGCCCTGGTGGTGCAGTGGGTTAAGTGTGGGGGTAACCAAGATGCTGGCAGGTGATGCCCACCAGCTGTTCAGGGAGGAGGACATGGCGGTTTGCTTTCATAAAGATTCACAACATAAAGGGCACTTCTGCCCTGTCCTAGAGAGTAACTCTGAGCTAGAATCAGCTCGATGCCAGTGGGTGCTTTAGGTTTGGGGGCATCACAAATACTGGGGCAAAACACCTAGTAGGTGCCCGGGATTATCTGAGGTGCAGGAGACGCAGGAGCCCACATGAGTCCTGGTGTCACGGAGCCTGAGTTCTAGTCAGGGGAAACAGAAAGCCCAAACTGCCAACAACCACCTCATGATAGGTAGTGTACCGCAGACAGGGGCTAGAAGGGGAGGGGAGCCAGGTACGTGTGCGCCCAGAAAACACAGCAGGCCAGGGAGGAGTAAGCTGAAGAGAGATGTGCAAAGAGTCGAGGCACCAAGATGGTGTGTGCCTGAGCTGCTCCATGGGCCCCCAGGAGGCCAGGGAGCAGGAACAGCATGGAACAGGACAGACAGGCAGACGTGCCCAAGATGGTCTGAGTCTCTCCCCAGACATCTGACAACAGGACCAAAGCATGGTTTAGATGCAAGATGGGAAACATTTTGAGGCCCGGGACTGGAGCCTGAACATATGGAAAGACGGCATGCTTTTCCCTCCCAACCCTGGGTGATCCACACAGGCTGTCTGTGGTGGGGAGGCGGGGTAGAACTCAGAGCTCAGATCTCTGCCAATCCCTCAGGACGCACCCCTGCCCAGCCCTTCCCAGACATCCCCGACATCCACTCACATATTGCACTTCCTGGGCAGGGAGTAGCCCTCCAGGCCGGGCCGTAAAGCGATGTTGGTGACAGTGTTGCGGCAGCTCCGGCACTGGATCGCGATGCGAGTGGCCTTGGCCCTAATGGCAGTGGCCGCAATGATGATACCGGGGATCTTCACCAGGTGTGACATCATGTCCGACTGCAACAGAGCCACAGGGAGCTTGTCAGCTACAGGGAGCCAGGGACGGAGATGGGGGAACAGCATGGTGAACACATTTCACACGCCACCGGACTACATCGGCAAAGAGAGCCAAGACAGCCAGCAGTTTGTTACCTACGTACTTGCCACAATTTTAGAAACTCAATTTAAAAGGGGGGAGGGGATGACCATAGGACCTCTGAAACACCTTGGGGAGCAGCCAGGGGAGGGGGCACAGAGTAACAGGCAGGGCACAGCTCTTTAGTTCAGATGAAAACCTGTTTGCTGAGCAAAGTATCCCCCACTTTTCAACGCCTCTCCGCTCCTATGAAAGACCTACATTTACATCCAAGGAAGATTTTCACTTTAATGAAAAAAAGGCAAAGCGCAAACCTAGCATTCAGCGTTCATTCTGCAGTGAGCCAGAACACTCAAGTGGCTGTGAACAGCCTGAGAAGCGACAAGAGGGCCGTCCCCAAACTCTCCCTGGGAAGGACACTCAGAATCAAGCCACCAGGCTCTTAGCTGTTCTGTGGACACTATGTGTGTTAGTGGGATCTTAGGTTTCTGTGGCATTTGATACAACTGAGGAGGTTTTTTTCTAGTCTGGGAACATTCAAAAAACTTTCCCATAAAAGCGAGTGTTAATTGCTTCTAAGATTTACATCATTTTGGCTCACAAACGGTTTCGGAGAAAGTACTCTACCTTTGGTAGCGGGGAGACCTATACCAGTCTGCACTGAACACAGGGGGGTTCGCAGAAGCCTCAGGCAGTCCCTACTTAATGGGACCTCTCACATTGTGCCCGAGGTCACCTCCTCAGTAAAGCTTTCTCTATATTTTCCTAAGCGCCCTGCTTTCTCCTGTCATTCCATCAGCTCCTTTCCTTGCATTTACGTCCATGTAATGTTCTATGGGAGTCCTGGTCCAAGGTTGGCAGTTCAAACCCACCAGTGGCTCCTCAGAAACCCTATATAGAATCAGAATCGATTTGACAGCAGATAACAATAAGAACCTCCTATCACTAGTGATGCTGACTGGTGTATCCCATCTCCCCCCACTGGAGCGCATTCCATGAGGCTGGGCGCTCCTCACTGTGTCTCCAGGATCTGGAGCAATGCTTTGCCTGCACAAGGAACACAGTCAAGATTTGTCCCTCTCTGAGTTTTACGGTGGAGGAAACCAGCTCAGAAAGGTCAAACGGCTTGCTCAGGCCTGCCTCAGGAGTCCTCCCCTTCCCCAGGCGGACCCACCTTCAGGCTGCGAAGGTTGGATGGGCAGGCATCGGACTTGAGCATGACCTGGATGTCCTGAAGTACCTCCTCTCCGGCAGGTCGGGGCCGGGTCACCTCATCGGCCACCTCCTTGGCAGCTTCCTCTAACTAGAGAAAAAGTCAGGGACAAGCTGTCAGTGACTAAGACAGGGCCAGCCTTGAGGGGTCTGGAGTGGGGGGTCCCCACTTACCAGCTGCAAGTGCTCAGCCGGCTGCTTATATAAGTGGTCAGCCAGGTCCTCGTCAAAGCTGGCCAGATCCTCCATCTCCACCTCGATCCAGTACTCGCCCAGGTTGTAATGCCGCTTGAGTTCATCCCTGCGGCAGGCGGAGGCAGAGAAGGAGAGACCAACATTAACTAAGGGGCACCTGTGCATCAGCAATCTGCCACACAGCAGCCACCCCAACACACACCCTCCTCCAGGACCCAGAGAGGCAGCTTCCAAAGGGCCCGCGGTACTCCAAGGATGCTGAAGGGTCAGCTTGGGAGATGCTCACGTAGGACTCCACTCTCAGGTGCCAACCCCACCCTGGACAGCTCCATGGCAGCAGGGACTTTGGCCAACCACCAGCACTCTACAGAGCATCTCATGAAACTCTGAACTTCTCTTCCAAGAACGCATAGAACCTGTCCTATGTTGCTCCCTGACCTCGTCTCAGGAGCCACCCTCTTATACATTTTGTCCGTGAGTTGTATGACATCCTGAGAGTTCCTGTCCTTCTGTGTTCATATAATTTCTCCCACCTCGGATGGTGCCCTCTCCTGAAACTCTTTCCTCAGCTCAAGGGCAGCTCAGACCTCTGCCCCTCTGGAAGGCTTCCCCAAGGCCTCTGCTTTCCTTCCCCCATCATGCACTTGCTCTCTCCACCTCCCTCTACTGACTCAGGGGGGCTCCTTGAGGACAAAAACCATCTTCTCATCTGTACCTCCGTACTTAGCACTGTGCCTGACAGGTGGTCAAAGCTAGCTGGCATGTAAACAAACAGAAGCAGTAACACTTACAAGTCACTCAGTTAATAACTGCTGTTGCTATGTGTGGTTGAGTCCTTTCCAACTCACAGTGACCCAGTAAAGGGTTTCTGAGGAGTGACTGGTGTGTTTAAACAATCGACCCTGCAGTTAGCAGTCCAGTGCTTATCATACAGCACACACCAGGCGGGGTCCAATTCTGGGCTTGACTTAATATTAACCTCACATCCTGTGCATTTTAGGGTCTCTGGGCTACAGGCATCAACAGGACATCGCTGGGACGTTAAGATGGACCTTGTCCAGTATGTTGGGTGCTGGAACCAGTGACCAGTACTCAGCATTAGCGGGCACCGGTGCAATAGACCCGACAAGGCTGAATGAATGAACGAGGGACCCTAACTAGCTTCTTCCCCAATTACAATTGAGTTTCCAGGGGGCTGCCGAGATTACCCGGGAGAACACTAAGAAGCACCGCCTGTCCTAGCTGCGCTGCTGGAGGCACCCCTAAACTGACTTCCGCTGTGAAAGCGCCAAAAGGAGCGGCCCCACCCCAAGCCCTGCGGCGCGCCGGCGGGCGGCCCGCTCTGACACCTGTATTTGAAAGTGAAGCCGGTACGGTCGGTGCCCACGCGATACTGCCGCAGAAACTCCTTGAAGCGCCGCTGCAGCTGGGACTTGCGGTCCTGGCCGTCGTCGGCGCCGGGCTCCCCCCCGAAGCTGTCGCTGTAGAAGATGCCGGGGTCGTCAAAGCCCGACATGACTGCGCCTGGCAGGGGAAACCACAGCTACAGAGCGAAACCAGCAGCGGGGGACCCCGGGGCCTCCCCACGGTCCCACCCCCACGGAGACGCAGCAGACCCCCGGGGCGTCAGCGCCCCCGACCCCACCTGTCCCTTCCTGAAGTCCACAAACCGCGGGAGACAAGAACCTCCAAGGTCCGACGCCGAGTTTCGCGGGAAAAACGAGTCTGCTTCTTCGGATGCCGCAGCTGCTGCGCCCCTATTGGTTCGTCGGGGCCCAGTGGACAGTGATTGGGCCACTCTAACACCCGTGATCCAGCCCCTGCCCACGAAGCCCCGCCTCCCACCGAAGAGGATTGGCTGTGAGATGCATGACATTGCTCCGCTTTCTTCCGGGCTCCATTTTGTGTTCTGGGCAATTAATTTGGCGCGAAACTTCTGAGTGGGAAGGAGGCGGTGGCGCCGGCGAGAGCACGGGAGGGGCGGGCGCCAAGATGGCGAAGGGGCCGGTTTGGAGGGCCGAGGATGGACTTTTTTTTTTTTTAATAAACTTTTTTTTTTAATCTCTGATGGTGATTTTAAAACTTTCCTTTTGCAGCTCTGATTAACCCCTGAGCTGTTCAAAGGAAGTTTGGCGGTTGAACTGCAAGGTCAGATGTTCAAGCTCACGAGCTGCTTCTTTGTTGTTGAGTGACGTGGAGTGGATTCCAACCCCCATAGCGACCCTGTGTATGGTTTCCAAGTTCAAACGGCTTTGCAGTCTGGCTCATTAACCCACAGCACCACACCAGGACTCCCTGGAAACCCTATAAAGGGTCGCTATGAGTTGGAATCAACTTGATTGCACATAACAATCCATCCAGTAGCACTGTGGGAGAAAGGTCTAGCGGTCTGCACCCCTAGAAATTACTGCAAAGAAAGCTCTCTGTCGTAGTTTTACTCTGTCATATAGGGAAGCAAGTGGTCCTGGCACATGGCACTGTGGGTTAATCCGCTGGACTGCAAAGTGGGTTTGAAGCACAAAGTCAGTGGTTCAAGCTCACCAGCTGCTCCTTGGAAGCCCTAGGTAGGGTAGCTATGGGTCAGAACAGAATTGATGGAGTTTTGTAGTTATGTGCCGTGGAGTTGGTTCCAATTCATTGTGACCCTATACAGGGTTTCCGAGGAGCAGAACGCCTCATGTTTCTCCCGCGAAGCAGCTGCTCATTTCGAACTGCTGTCCTTGAACTACCAGAGCTCCTTGATGGGTATCAAGTCAAAACTGACCCAATAGCTCCCAACAATAACAGTGTGAAAATTAAAACTTTCAGAGCAGGGAGATGAAAGAATTAGCTCAAAATTTAGAGAGTCAAATTGGCTCATTTTACAATGTTAGTGCTGTGGAGTCAATTCCTGCTCATAGCAACCCATGTGTAGAATTAAGGAGGAGAGGGCTGATGATTTTGAACCGCTGACATTGCAGTTCAAACCAACCTTGCAGTCCAGTGCTTAAGAGATGAATCCTAGCATGGGACCAGGCCCTCTAGCTCTGAGGAGCCTTGGGGGGGGGGGGGTGAGAAGGCATATCAAAGCAACTGCCTGCATCCCTGCTCCGCCCACTGTAGTAACAACTATCCCTTTGGGATAGTTCCCTGGTTTATAGGAACCAGGTGTGGCACTATAGGATCGTGCCCTGGACCGCAAGGTCTGCAGTTCAAACTCACCAGTCACTCCTCAGAAACCCCATGCAGTATTTAACAACAGCGCATTGGATTAGACTCTTTGGCGGTGACTCAGCGCTCTGGTCTGGAAGTTTGTGAACCTTTGCCCTATTTCAGCAACCTCATGGAACAGATAAGATTCCTGGGTGGTTCAGTTTGCCTTAAGCTATGAGCCATAAGTAGTCAAGTAGTTAGCCTTCTGGGAGTCTTTCTGATGAATGTTTTTACCAAGTGCTGTGGATTCGGTTCTGACTCATAGTTACCCTCATAGGAGCAGCTGGTGGATTTGAAGCCCTTTTCCTACAAGGTCACAGCAGGACTCCTTTTATGGTTGATTGTTGGTAGATGCCATGGAGTCAGTACGGCATAGCGACCATAGACCTTACACACAGCAGAAGAAAACACTGCCCTGATCCTGGGCCAACCACACAATTGTTGCCACGCTTGAGCCCATTGATGCTGCCACTGTGCAAACCAATCCATCTCGCTGGGGTTCTTCCTCTTTTTCCCTGATTCTTCACCTTACCCAACATGATCTCCTTCTCCAGCGACTGGTCCCTCCTGACAATATGTCCAAAGTATGAGAGACAAAGTCTGGCCATCAAGGTTTCCAAGTAGCACTTTGGCTGCAGGTTTTCCAACACACATTGGTTTGTTTTTTGGCAGTCCATGGTACTTTTGGAGCTCTGGTAGTGAAGTGGTTACAAATCGGGCTGCAAACTTCAGGGTCACCAGTTCGAAACTACCAGCTGTTCCGCGGGAGAAAGATGAGGCTTTCTGCTCCCGTAAAGATTTACAGCCTCGGAAACCCTGTACAGGGTCGCTATGAGTCAGAACTGGCTCCATGGCACATAACAACAACATGGTACTTTTAAATATTCTCCTCCAACACCATAATTCAAAAGTATCAATTCTTCTACGGTCTTCCTTATTCCAAGATTTGTTGTTAAGTGCCGTCGAGTCAATCCTGACCCATAGCGACCAGGTGTAGGGTTTCTGAAGAGCAGCTGATGAGCTTAAACCGCCAACCTTGCCGTTGAAACAGCTTTGCAGTGTGGCACATTAACCCACAGGGCCACACCAGGACTCCAAGACCACAGCCTAGAAAACCCTAGGGAACAGTTCTATGCTGCCACATGATGTCACTTTCAGTCAGAGTTGATGGAATCAGCTTGATGGCACCCAACAATAACACTGAGAAGTTGTCAGTTCAAACCCACTCAGAAGCACTGGAGAAGAATGGACTGATGGTTTGCCTCCTTAAACGTTACAGTCAAAACCAACCAACCCAGGGAGCTCAGTGAGGGATTATGCAAACACAGAAAGTAAGGCTCTAGCTGAAAACAGCAGCGTGCTTTGTGTTCAAAGCCAGACTCAAACTCCTTTCTTCTCACTTCTTACCCTTGTGTCAGCTTTGTGTCTGCCCCATCCTGGGGCAACTTGTGCTGGAGGAAAAGTTAAGAAATCAAATAATGTGTTGTATTAGATCTGTTAAAGAGCAAAGAGGTCAATTTAAGGATTAAGGTGTGCCTGATCCAAGTCATGTCATTATTCAACTGCCTCATATACGTGTAAATAATGCATAACTAAAAGGGGGGGAGTCATTAATCTTTCAAGAATAGAGGATCCCAGGTAGAGCATGAGTGGAACATGAGACCCCTACCTAGAAAAGAGGCAACAGCAGAGATGGTGGCAGAGGTGATGGCATGGAGAGACAGGGCAACTGCAGGCTCTAGACCCATGAACTGAGTAAGACGGTATGCCTGTGGGCAGGAGGCTGGCTTGCAGAACGTGCCCTTTGGACATTTAAATGAATATATTCTTTGTGTTGTATGTGTACATAGGAGTCCTGGTGTGGTGCTGTGGGATAAAGCATCAGCAACTCAAGGTCGGTTTGAACCCTAACTTGGGTGTTTACACCCTCCAGCCACTCCTCAGAAACCCTATCTACAGGGTCATTAGTGAGTTGGAACTGACTCCACAGCACTTAACATGTACATAAAATAATTTTGCTTTCTTCATTTGGGAAATATAAGATGTAAATGGGGAATTAAAAAAGGAGGAAGTCGGGTAACTTGTTGCAGGGTAAGGGTGGTAATCTTTGAGATGAAACAAGGTATGTAATTTGTTGAATGTAAATCTTATGATATTGTCTGTGAACCTTCAATCAATACGCAATAAAAGGTAAATGAATACATAAAACCAAACCCATTTCCATCATTTCCAACTCATAGCAATCTTGTGTAAGATTTCTGAAGTTGCAAATCTTTATGGGAGCAGAAAGCCTCATCTTTCTTCCAAGAAGCAGTTGGTGAGTTTGAACTGTTGACCTTTCGTTTAGCAAAACTACATCACCTCCTGTCTACTATTCTCCAGTCCCACCCCCAACACAAAAATCAAAACCAGAACCAGACCTCAGCACGGGGCCCTGGATTGCAGCTGGTTCTGATGCCTGGACTCTCCCTGCAGCTGTAGAACTGGGTGTGAACAAAAGGAGACTTGAAGTGACTTATCCAAGGTCACAGTCTTCCAAGGACCTTGTCCCCTGCTCTGCCTGGGGCACCCTCCCAGAAGGGGTGTCCCTTTCCTGGGTATAGAGCTTGTGTGTTGAGCTTCTCAGTGGCTTTCAGAGAGCAGGGCACTAACAATCAACCAGTCCAATCATTTGACTCGTGGTGCCCTCCACAAGGGTCCAAGTACACCTGAGCTCCACAGGGTTTTCAATGAACAATTTTTCAGAAGTAATCTTTTAAGTCTTTCTTCTGCGACCCTCTGGGTAGACGCAAACCTCCAGCCTGTTGGTTAGCAGTCAGGCAGGTAACTGTTTCACCAACTGTAGTTGTCTCTGACTCATAGAGACCCTATGTAGGGTTTCCGAGGAGCAGGTGAGTTTGAACTGCCGACCGTGTGGTTCAGAACAAGGTCCAGTGCATTATCCCACAGAGCCACACCAGGATTCACTAGTGACACCTTAATGCTGGTCAGGTAGTAGTAAGAGCTCCTCACAGGTTTGCTTTGCAATTTGCTGAGGGTTCAGTTGTGAGGTGACATACACAGGAAGGAACCCCACCCCTTTCACTGCAGAGACTCATGTTATAGGGTGAGGAGCTAATGAGGTAGCGATTACTGAATTCCTGTCATAGATGGTAACACTGAAGAACTGACCTCAGATTGGAGCTAGAGTGGAGTAGCAAGGATTTGAAACTAGGACCTCTCTCCAGTGAACAGAACTTCTAAGTCTTATGTCAAAATCTGACCACCTCCACCTAATAGGGCAGCCCCACTCAGTAAGGAGTCCTGGTGAGGCGTTGTGGGTCAATACGCCAAAACTGCAAAGCTGTTTGAATTATAAGGTTCGTGGTTCACCAGCTGCTCCTCAGAAACCCTATACAAGGTAGCTATGGGGCAGAATCCACTGGACAACACTTAGCAACAATTCTCAATGAAGACAAACCTTGTTCCAAGGAGACTTCAACACGCTTCACCACAAAGGCCTATTACCCCCCCACCTCCACCCCCCTGCCCCTGTACCACCACCACATCCTCAGAACACAGGAAACCAGCTCCTACCACCACCAGGCATTTCAGAAACACGTGAGGAGAATGTCAGCTGCCCACAGAGTCCAAGAAAAACACTTCAGGTCTAGGAGGCAGTGTGGTTTATTGATTCACATACAAGTTAGAGACCAAGGCCACAGTGGTGTTAAACACCTCCCTCCCCCCCCCCAAACCCGTGCTATAAAAACACAACGGAACACAAAGAGATACCGCAGTTGAGGTGAAGAGCCAGGAACAAAAAGTGGCTCCAACCAAAACAAGACAAAGACAAGACACAACATCTTCACATGTTTATATAAAAATCAGCATGGCCTAAAGGGAAAGCGGTCACGGCTGTGTCAGCGTTTGGAGGGTCAGGACGTGGCATGTCCCAGCTCTGCTGCAGGAACAGGGATGTGGGCCCGCCCACTCTGGAGGTTCCGGTCACCAGCTGGATGTGTTTGTGGGTGAAGAAGATACCTCCAAATTCCTTCCTCTTTTGTAGATATAGAGAGGGCCCCAGAGGGAGGGCAGGGGCCCCAGAGCGACCCCCACACCCAGGGTAAAGGCCAGGCAGGCGATTGGTGGTCCCCATCAGGACAGAGTTCAAGGGCTCAGCAGACGGTGTATCTGCATTCACATGGCGTACAACCCTACAGCCACCGTGGTGACCAGAAAACTGAGAGTCAGGAGCCATCGGACAAGTGGACCCCGGGAGAAGATGTTTTGCTTGGGCTTCTCGCTGGGCATCTGGGTGGGAATGGACCCTGAAAGGGAAAAGGGAGATCTGTCAACAACAGCTGATGGGATGAAGATGTCTGATGAGAGGTCTCAGCGGTCTCTGGTACTATCCCTGCCCACTGCTAAGGCACCAAAGAGTGGCCCACTCGTCACTGCTTGAATACCTCCAGAGATGGGAAGCTACGATTCCAACTGCAGTCAGACCATAGAGTGAATGTTCGGGGTGGGAGAACGGAGGGAGGGCAGGGGGATGGCATGTTTTCAGACTGCTATCTCCCATAAGGGCATGGCCACACACAGCAGTTATGGGCAGGGCCTATGTGGAGCAGGTGCTACAAGGGGAGCCCTCGGGGGTCAAAATTCAGATTCCGTCTTCGTCCTGTTCCCAATCACCTACCCACTGTGGGTCAGAGCCAGCCCTGCCACTTGGGTAGACCAACCCTCTACTACCGCCCCTCATGCACAAGCGAATGCTCTCTGGGTCTTAAGTGGGAAAAAGTAAGGGGTAGCCTCGAAAGCCAGAGCACTGGGGTTAAAGGTTGGCTCCAATAGAAATCACCAGCTTCCCTCAGTTTGGAACTCATGGTCATGGACTACACAGGCCTGCAGGTGGGCCCCGGACGTCTGACACACACACAACGTACTAGTATTGTTACAAAACTAACTTTGACCTTGAGGACCTCTGGGAGCACTTGGACCACATATACTTCGAGAACTATTGCATTAGGGTGGGGTCTCCTCACCCCCCAGGTAGCCAGTCTCATCAGGAGTGACTGCATTCTAACCCTCTCAGGGACAATTTCCCATCAGAGGGGTCCATGTGAGCTGGACATGAGGCAGTGTACTGTCCTAGCCACACGTCCTGTCACAGAGACACGGCAGGGGTACATTTAGTCTTTCCCAAAATTCCCAGATATGCTCTCAGCATAGAAACAGCTTCAAAAGCTAAGAGGCCTAGGAGAGAGGCCCTAACAAGACAAGGGACCACTGACCCATTGCAGGTTAACAGGTAAGAGATCCCTGAGTCCTCACCCCATGGCAGAGTGCCTATGTTAAAAGGGGGCGGGGGACATCACGCAAGACTCCCGACACTCTTTCACCTGTATTTCGCTTCCAATCTGACACAAGCTTCAGAAGATGGTAAGGGCAGACATTGGGTACGTCCCTGTCCACCAGGAGCCCAGTGGAAATGCCCTTCCTCGAGGCCCTTACCTTGCACCTTGCTGTCTTCTCGCCTGCGGAGCCCTGGTGCAGCGGCAGGGGGGCTCTGGTCCCAGCCCTCGGTGTCCTGGGTCAGCAACGACTGTAACTCCTCAAACAGCTAAAAGACAGAAGCCAACACGCCCTAATCAGTAAGAGGTGGTGGGGAGCCCCAGGCTCTGTTATAAAATATTACTGTTATACATATATATTGACAGTCATATACCTTTACTGAGGAAAATGTTACAAGTGAATTTAGAATAAGAGACAACATGTTAAAAATGAACTTAGAATTTAGAATAAGGGTAAAATGTTACAAGTGAATTTAGAATTCACTGTAACCGTTCATGGCCACATCTGATGTCCTGATACGTGTCGATCCACTAACGTCTCAGGATGCCTGGAGATCTACTTCCAAAAGGTCATGACCACTGAAAACCCCATGGAACACAGTTCTACTTTGATACACACAGGCATCCCTGAGTTGGAATCGATCCCACAGCAAACGGTTTTATCCAAGCATCTGTGTTCTGCACCCCCACCCCCGCTTTCTACATTGGCTTCGTAGTATTTGTGACATTCATCCTGGGAGAGGTGAGTTTAATGATGTTTATATCAGCCTCGGTTCCCAGAGGAGAAACTGCAGCTCCCGGAGGCCAAGTGCTTTGTCCCAGACAAACTGTATGTCATATTCAAAGGCAGCCATCAGATAGCATTCTGCTCCCTTTCTAGAAGACACAGATTCTCTGCGGGACTGATTGGATTTCAGGGGAGAGTCAACTCTTCCCTAATGGGCACGAGGACCAATCTCTTCAGGGATCCAAGTGATCAGGAAGTGTGAAAGGTGAAAGTGACATTATTCTAGCATCTCTGGGTTACAAGGGACCCCACCCTATAGCTTCTGCCCAATAACTCATCCTTCAAGGGCTGGTCTAAGCCCACCTTCTCCCTGGATTGATGTATCATAGAAAGGTGTACTGGCTAGGCTGAGAGTCCCCAGTGAGCAGAGGCCAGCACCAGGAATTCCTGCAGTACCCACATGGCTACATACAAGCCCATACATGATTTATATGTGGTACACAGTGTTGAAGCATTCAGCTGTCAACCGAAAGCTTGGCATTCTCAACCTAACATCTGTTTCACGAAAAAAAAGATGTGGGTGGCAGTCTCATGTGGAAATTCCTAGCCCTGGAAACCCTACGGGGCCGGTCTACTCTGTCCTGTGTGGTTGTTGTTAAGGACTGTGGAGTCGGTTCCGACTCATAGTGACCCTGCACAGGGTTTCCGAGGCTGCAAAATTTTACGGGAGCAGAAAGCCTCATCTTTCTCCTGCGCAACAGCTGGTAGTTTCAAACTGCCGACCTTGAGGTTTTCAGCCCGATTCGTAACCACTACACTACCAGAGCTCCTTATAGTCATCATCAACTGGAATCAACTTAACAGCCACAGGTTCTGTGTGAAGTCTCTGGTGTATGCACTCCACTGCTAACTGCAGGGTGGGCCGTTTAAGTCTGAGACACCCAGACGTACCCCAGAAGAAAGCTCTGGCAATCTACTTGTGAAAGCTCAGCCCCAGTTCCACTCTGACACGCACACGGCCGCTATGAGTTGGACTCAACTTGATGGCAACATTATTTTTTTCCACTCCCAGTACGTGTGTCATAGAGAAATATAATTATGATTCTCAAACCCCAGAACAATGAGGTAGTTGTTACTGTTAAGTGCTGTCGAGTCAGTTCTGACACATAGCAAGCCTGCCTGGGTTTCCTGGAAGTGGCAGGTGGGTTTGAGTCACCAACCTTAGAGTTAGTAGTCCAGTGCTTACCCTACATATAGCACCACACCAGGACTCCACTGTAGCCAGGATAAAGTTTATGCTATGCAAGTCACTGCTATAGAGATTTTACCGGTATAAACACAATTCTCACCAACAACTCTGAAAGGTCGGTACTATTACCATTACTAGGAGTCCTGGGGACTCCATGGTCAAGCACTGGGCTGTTAATCTAAAAGCTTTCCACGGGATAAAAGACCAGATGATTTGCACCCATAAAGATTACGCCTAGGAAATCCTAAGGAGCCATTCCACACTGACACAGGGGTCACCGAGTCAGAATGGGCTCACTGGCACACAGCAACATTATTATTCCTATTTTACAGATGAAGAAACTGAGGTACAGAGAGTTTAAAGGACTTGCCCTAAATCACCCAGCTAGTAAGTGGCAGACTAGAACCCTGGATCCAGAGTGCCTGCATTTAACAGGACCACACAGCACCTCCCCCACAACAAGTGAAGTAGCCCTCTGAGTGGTGGCTAGGGCTGGGGGAGGTGGTGGCCGCCCTGGGCTGCTGATCCTCACCTGAATGTTGAGCAGGAAGGCAGTCTTGGCCTCTTCTATGACCCTCCGCCTGACCTCGGGGGTCATCTCTAGTGTGTTCATGCGGGCACGGTAGAGCTGCTTAAATTTGGTGGCACTGGCGATGTTAGGGAAGGTGAAGAAGGACAGACCCTCGCCGGAGCTGGGTAGGTCCAGGGCCTTCTGGGCAATCTTCTTGAGGACCTGGCCCCCAGACAGGTCACCAAGGTAGCGGGTGTAGGCGTGGGCCACCAGGAGCTCGGGCTCTGTGCGCCCCACGGTGTGGAGCCGCCTCGTGTAGCTCCGAGTGGCTGCTGTGTAGGGGATGGTCTCCTGCCAGTGAGGCCCGTACCAGAAGGCCATGTCCTGCTCCAAGGCGGCCCTGCGGTGCAACTCCTCCGGGAAGTAAAGGGGTGTGTAGACAGGGTTCTCCTTGTTCCGCTCGATCTCCTCCTCCAGGGCCACGTAGATGTGGTACAGGGAGGCCATGACCAGCTGAAACCAGAGCAGGAGATCATCAGGCCACCCTCCAGGTGAAGCTACACAGCCAATCCGTTACCTTAACCCCCTGACCCATGCTGGGTCCCTTCAGCCCTCTCACACAATAGCCAGAGAGCTGTCCCCAGAGAAAGACCCCATGGGCCCCTTTCTCAGCCTAATGGGTAAACATGAAGCCTGACTTCATCCAGATAAAACCCCACAGTGGAATCGCTGTTTCTATCTTACAGATAGAAACTAAGGTCTGAGAGGTTCTGAGACTTTGAGGTGGCATAGCTCAAAAGGAACTGAAGTTGCTAGGGACCTAGCACTGTCCTGGAGGCGGTAATCTAGGCGCCTCTTGAGCGCTGGTTGACCATCTGTAGGGTGAAATTCTTTCAAAAGGTGCACTCTGAACCCAGCCACCTCTGGACTCTGGGCTGGGGGAGCATGCCCTGTCTCACCGTGGCTCAGGGAACACTCATGTTACACATTAATAGTGCTAGTCTTAGTTTGAGGGAGGAAAAAGTCACAGCGTTTTGGATGAGATTTTTAAGCTATTTCTGAGTCATAAACATTTATGACAGCCTAGTGTCTTGAAAGGGCAGAGAGCCAAGCAGCCTTGGCTTTTGAGTCTGGCAGATCTGGTTCTAACCTCAGCTCAGCCAGTCCTCAGCTGTGTGACTATAGGTGAACCACTTGCCATTTCTGGGTCTCAGATTCCCTGCCTTGAAGCACCTAAGATGCTCTGAGGTCTGTACAAGTCACACCTTGGTCCTCTCTCCCATGCAAAGGGGCATGATCAGAACTGAACGGGGCTGCTGTAAGGCCCAGCAAGATGACACAGATAAGCACTGAGCACAGCCGGGCACTCACACCAGAGAGACAGTCATAAATGCCACCTCCATCAGCATACTATGAGGACCCTGTGCTCAGGTACAAGGTTCCCTAACAGATGCAGGTTCCCTGAATGAACTTGGTACCTGAGAAGTAAGACCCAAAGTCTAGAGTCTCTGGGGACAGGATACACCAGTGGCTGCTCCCTCCACCCACCAAGACACATGACTGCAACTCGCTACATGAGTAAGTCATCTTCCTGTGGGGAGCATTCAGGCTGCAAAAGGGGGTGCCATCATGTGCAGAGGGAAACATTTCTCCAACCGCCACACTCTCTATTCAGCTGGAACGAGGCTTTGGCCACACTGATGCTTTAACACCCAGACCTGTCTAGTTCTGGGCCAAGTGCACTTTCAATGAACATTCATAGCAGATGTCAGTGCCTAGCACCAAGCCAGTGCTGAAGAAAGCCCTGCTGAAACGGATGATCTGTTCTGTAAATCTTCCCAAAAAATTTTTTTAAATAACAACAACAAAAAAAGTTCTGCTGTTGAAGTTCCATTTCATCGAGAGGGAAAGGTGTCCCCCTCTGTGATGGGTTCCGGGGGTGTGTACTCACAGTGTCGCTGTTGGAACTCAGAGCCCAGAACCCTCTACTCTGGAGACAATTTAGAACTAGACCAGGAGTGTAAGCCCTGAAATGATTTCAGCCTTTTCTATTTACTTACTAGCTGTGTGACCTCCTACTAGTTACTTGATCTCTCTGAGCCTTCTCTTCTTCAGCTTCTTCATCAGGGGTTGAGGCATAACTTAGAAACCATATGTGAAAAATGGCCAGCACAGAATAGGTGCTCAGTGGATGGCACACCTGCCTCAGCCCCTCCACAGCAAGCACTGCAACCTATGAATTTACTGTGTGACCTCAGGTAAGTCACCTTACCTCTCTGATCCTCAGTGTCAACATCTATAAAATGATTCCCTCAGACAAGCCCATCTGGTCCCTTAGCATCACTGGCCCCAGTTCCCACTTAAGCCTGAGACCTGAGCCTTGGGCCTCACCCTTCACAGAGTTGGTCCCAAAGGTCACATACCTTAAAGCCATCTCGGGTCACTTGGCCCTTCTGAAAGTTCTTCATGAATTCTACATTTTCTGCCTGGGTGTGCACCTCCTTGGTGGCCTCCTTCAGGGCCTCTGACAAATCCTGGGGCATGCTGTGGAGGGAAAGGTGGGAGGTAAACAAGCGGGCGGCTCTGCGCAGGTCTCTCCGCCCACCTGTCTGTACACTCTCAGACTCTGCCTTTATCAGAATGTAAACTAGGTGCTGCTGAGTCCATTCTGACTCATGACAACCCATATGCGTCAGAGTAGAACTGTGCTCCGTAAGATTTCCAATGGCTGATTTTACAAAGGGAGGTTGCCAGGCCTTTCTTCTGACGCACCTCTGGGTAGACTTGAATCACCAGCCTTTAAGTTGGCACAAGCTGCACCACCTAGGATCTCCTATCAGGATGAACCTGCAGAAATAAGTCCAGCCATCCAATCTAACACACAGGTACGTTGCTGATCTCCTTAGCATGCAGACTTAAAACACTCTCCAGTCTTTACAATTGCAAACCATAAACTATAGTCCCCAGTCCACAGTGGGAGACCTGTTACCAGTTTTTCTCAACGGAGGAGGAGGGTGAGGACAACTCAGAGAGAGGAGGCAGTGTGAATATTCATATTCAACATTTTCATTGTGTTCATAGACCTTTAAACCCAATATTTAGTCCATTTTTTGTTGATGTTTCAGATACAAATCTCACAACCCCTCATAATATGCTCAACATACAAGTATTTGGGAAAAAAGACTGACTTAGATGTAAAATTACAGTTTGTTGGTTTTTTAGTGTTTTGTGTGTGTGTGTGTGTGTGTGTGTGTGTTTTGCCATATGTCCACATCTACCCTTCCAGAGAATTTATTTCTATTACTAGAATTATATCTATTCTCTCTAACAGCATTATCCCCTGTAAAGAGTTAAGTCAGCTTGCATGAAGGGAATGAACGAGACTTGGAGATGGAGAGGGTAAGACACAGGTTCAAATCCCAAGTCTGCCACTTGCTAGCTGGGGGCCCTCAAGCACACTGACTCCCTGAACTGTAAAAGCAGGGACCCCAACAGGTGTGGTGTCCCTGAGATAAGCAAACCATTTGCACTTAAGGAGCTCTGGTAGCGTTGTGGCTAGGAATTGGGCTGCGAACCTCAGGGTCAGCAGTTCGAAACTACCAGCTGTTCCACGGGCAGAACGAGGAGGCGGCTTTCTGCTGCCAGAAAGATTTACAGCCTCGGAAACCCTGTACAGGGTCACTATGAGTCAGAACCGACTCCACGGCACACAACAACAACCTAAAGATTGGTGGTTCAAACACCCAGTGCAGCTTCAGAAGAAAGGTCTGGCAATTTGCTTCCCTAAAAGAGTTCCCTAAGAGACTACCAGCCTTCAGAGAAGTTCCACTTGGCAACATCTGGGGTCGCCAGAAGTCAGAATCTACTCAATGGCAACTGGTTAAGTTTTTTATTTTATTTTGCTTTGTTTAACTGAAAACACCAGATGTACAGAACCAAGCACTTCTCACCCACAGCCCCTCCCATACACCTCAAAAGCTGGACACCCACTCTTCGTAGGGGCACGTCCTATGATGAGACAGTAACCCGCCGCCAGGTGCCAGGTGAGTAAATCACCCAGTAGCTCTCCTCTCTCTCCATCTCACCAGCAGAAGCAGGAAGCGTCACCCGCAGGATTCAAACCCAGCTCCGCCTGGCTCCAAAGCCCAAACTTTTAGCACCTCTTAGCTTAGTCGCTTTGAGCTCCCTGGGGGTCCCAGATCTGGCACGAGAGCGAGGCGACACAGAAGTGAGAAGGAAGCTAGCAGCGGCGGACACTTACCTGTCGGGCTGTGGGCGCTCCATGTGGCCGGTGGCGCTCGGGTGTCTCGGATAGCTCGGGACTAGTTCGGAGTCGGCCGTGTCACTCACTGAGCCTGCTGAACCGCGCCCGCTCATTTATCCTCTCCGAGGGTCACGTGGCCCGAGGCCCAAACAGCTGATCCCACTTTTGGGCCGCACGTTGCAACATCCACGGGCCAGCGCCCCTCCCGCCCAGGCCTAAGGGGAGGGGAAGGGGGCGGTCATATGACCTTTGGCAAACAAAGCCACAGGATGTGTTTAAAAAAAAAAAAAAACCCTTAAGGAAATCTCTGAGAGGCTGCTGGCCGGCTTCTACCCCTGCCAGAACCTCCCCCTTACCCAAACCCCAGGAATCTCGAAGGTTCTACAGAGCTGGGAGCAGCTTTCTCAGAGTAGGACCAGATGATGGGCAAATATCAGAGACCTACTGATCCCAAAACCTGGCAGATAGAGGTCAAGAGTCCACCCATACAGGCAAAGGTTAAAGTTTTGGAAACGGCCAGTCCTCTCTCAGGGTCACTTCTGTGAGCTTCTGCCACCAAAATGGAAAGGAAATGGAAGCGGAGGGGTTAAGCTGCGGTTTTAAACCCAGGCACAGTGGGGTTTAAGTCTTGGCAGGAAGATTTCAAATATTGTGGGAGATTAAGGTTGGAGTTGGGTGGGAGTGGAGGAGGACTCAGACCTCAGCATGCAGCAGGACTGAAAGAAACCAAAGGAACATGGCTATTCCCACTGGAGTCCTGAAGTCACCTCACTGGGGTCCCAACCGGACTCTACAAGAGAGACAGAGCCCAAAACTAAGCTGGGAGGGTCTTGGAAAGGCTTGCTGTGCCAAGCTGGTTCTCAAGATCCAGAGATCAGAACTAGAACCGTAGCTACAGGATTTCAAGAAGAGCTGCCAAAGACTTTATAGAAATGAGGAGTTTTAGGCTCCAGTGGCCTCTGTAGAATGTAAGTAAGCATGTGGCGCTGTGGGTTAAGGCACCAGACAATTTGAACTACAAGGTCGGCAGCAGTTCAAGCTCACCAGCTGCTCTTCGGAAACCCTATACAGGGTCGCTATGGGTCGGAACTGACTCAACGGCACTTAACAACAGCAAGAGACTCCAGGAGAGGGACCATGTCTGCTTTGTTTGTGAATCCCTGGAGCCTAGGACAGTATCTGGACTGACTGACTGAATGGAAGCCACAAGGTCTCTTTCTGGGGAGAACGATTATATTGCTAGGTTGCCAGAAAATCGGAAAAGCCTGGAACCAAACTGCAATGACCAGCTGTGGTCCTGATGTTCAGTTGTTAAATGCTGTCGAGTCGGTTCTGACTCATACTGATCCTATATAGGGTTTCTAAAGAGTGGCTAGTGAGTTTGAATTGCTGACCTTGAGGCTTAAACTGACCTTGTGGTCCAGTGTTTATCCGACAGCACTATACCAGGATGTCCTAGCCGACGTTTATTAAGCACTTACTATACGCAGACCCTTTATGTGGGAGATCTCATTCTGTCCTGACAACAGCTCTCTGCAAGGGGTTACATCTGTCATCTTCATCTCCATTTTGTCCTTGTAAACACTGAGTCATACCGCTAGTGATGGCAAAACCAGGATTCAAACCATGACACTTAGAAACCAGAGCCCAGGCTCCTGGCCACCGTACAGTACTGGCCCTTGAAGAGAGTATCATCCTGGACATGACAATCAGAGCCTACATTGACAAGGTTCTCCACATAAACCCGCAATTAACAAGAATGCTAAAATCCAAAAGATTCCCATCTGCAGGTGCAGACATTGTGCATCTCAGGTCCCCAAAAGGTCCAAGCTCCTCTAATCTCAGCCTTCTTATTACATGTGGAAGCAGGTCCCAGAGGTTGTGCCCCTACTGGAGATGGAACATTTAGGAACCTAAAGTCCTAGTTTTGCTCCCTGTGATTACCCTGCAGTACCTGCGAATCAGTTATTTACACGCAACAAATCCAGTGCCAGTTAGCCAGTTACCATTGAACCCATTTGATTCTTGGTGACCCCATGGGTTCCATAGGATTTTTCAATGGCTGATGTTTTAGAAGTAGACCGTCAGAGCTTTTCCAGAGCACCTCTAGGTAGACTAGAACTGTTAACCGTTAGATTAACAGTCAAACATCTCAACCACTTGTACCACCCCCAAAAAAGTATCTAAACGTGTTACAGGCTTTGACTTGATTCTGACTCACGGCAATCGGCAATCCCGTAAGTAGAACTGTCCTTGTGTTTTCACGGGTATCGTCCTTACAGAAGCAGACCATAAGAAGAAAAGCCTTGTCTGTGAGCTTGCCAACTGGGCCTCCCCCAGCCTTAGAACCCGGATTTGAGAAACACAATAAGTAATGATGATAATCAATAAATAGATATTGAGCATTTACTGTGTACCAGGCACTGTCTAGGTGCTGGGAACACAGGAGTAAGTTTGATATTTGCTGAAAATGAAACTAAACGAAAGAACAAGGGCAAAAGGTTACCTACTGCCCTGATCCAGGTGAGAGACCATGGCAGTTAGGACTTGATGTCAGTTACTATAGAGTCAGTGTCCATTCACAGGATTCACAGTGACCTTACGTATAATCAGTCTTAACTATTCAAGGGGCCTTCAAAAAGTTTGTGGAAAAATGGAATTAGACGATAATGGAATTTTTTTGTGAACTTTTTGAAGCTCTCGTGTATGTCTAATATATGATATACATATTATTATTTATATCATATGTTTAATTGGTCAATTTGAACCTCAAGGTCCACCATTGGAACCCACCAGCCGCTCCTTAGAAACCCTATACAGGGTCACTACGAGTTGAAACCAACTCAGTGGCACTTAACAAGAACAAAATCATATGTACTATTATTGTTGTTGTTGTTGTTATGTGCTGTGAAGTCGGTTCCGACTCATAGCGACCCTGTACAGGGTTTCTGAGGCTGTAAATCTTTACGGGAGTAGAAAGCCTCATCTTTTTCCCGCGGAACAGCTGGTAGTTTCGAACTGCTGACCCTGAGGTTCGCAGCCCGATTTGTAATCACTATGCTACCAGAGCTCCTTTATGCTATTATTAGGTATAATAATTTGTGCCAACGTCACAATCTTTGTTGTGTTTGAGCCCATCACTGAAGCTGCCATATCAATCTGTCTCATTGAGGGTTTTCCTTTTGCACTAACCCTCTGCTTTACTCAGCATGATGTCCTTTGCTGAGGAGTAATCTTTTCTCATGACAAAAAAAAAGTGTCCTTGTTGTGTTGTTAAGTGCTGTCAATCAGTTTCAATCCTGCATGGGGTTTCAAAGGAGCAACTGGTGGGTTTAAACCACCAACCTTGTGGTTAGCTAGCCAGTGCTTATCCTACAGTGTCACACCAGAACTCCAAAAGTGACCTAGAACTTAAGTATTTTAAAGGTGGCCCCATCAGGATGTTCGGAAGGCTAGAATGTGTGTTGGGACAGAGCCGAGTTTAGGATAGACCACTTAAAGGCATTACCAGGTTGCTAGAATGAAAATGACTTTGGAAAGGGCAAGCTTTAGGGAAAACTCAATGGTTCTGTTTAGCATGTGTTAATTTTCAGATAAGGTGCCGAGGTGGAGCAGTAATTAAAATCTCTGTTGCTAACCAAAATGTTAGCAATTTGAACCCACCAGCCTCTTTGAGGAAGAAAGATGTGGCAGTGGGCTTCCTTAAAGAGACCCCGTGGAGGCTCTATGTTCTTGAGAGGCACAGGGAGTTGGAATCTACTCTATGGCAATGGGCTTGATTTGGGTTTGGGTAATTTTGAGATGTGTGGGACAGGGCTTTGCAAACTATGCGTAAAGATTTAGAGATCAACAAGTGAAGTCTACCGTTTTCTAGAAGTTTCACTTCCTCCAGCCGACAGTTAATGCTGTTCCTTCACCATTGCCCCAGAGGTCTGAGCTGCAGCTGGTGACTCAGCAGAATCTGCCTTCCCTTTGTCTCCGAGTCCCCCCTCCCAACCATGACACAGCAGAAACGCAGCTGCACGAGGAGAATGTGGAAATCAGGACTCAGCACTCAAACCGGAGTCACCGCCTACAGAAGTGGTTTGGGCTGCTGGGAGGGGACTGGGCACCAGTGGAAAAACAAAGTCCCAGCCGTGGGGGAAGTGCAAGGGCCACAAGGGTGTCTCTAGTTCTAGCCCTCCCTCCCCACTGCCTTGTGAGGGGGGGGAATCTCGACAACCCACCTCAGTATGTTCACCAAGGTGAATTCTGGTAAACAAGGTCATAGAGAGTGTCCTGATCCCAGCACCCACACTCTCACAGACCCAGCAGGGCAGGTGCCCCAGCAGGGGGTCTGCAGCCTAAATGCAACCCAGCCTTCCTCAGTTAGGCAGACTGGCCCAAATCATAAAACACATTCACAGACTGGACCGCCAGTCACCACACCCTACTGGGTGGCAAGAGAGCCCCTAAATGGGCTAAGACATCCCCACGCCCCTCCAAACAGACTGGGAAAACATTCCAGGGGCTTCCAAAAGTTTGGGGTGGGCCACGGGAATGGAATGAAAAAAGAATGGAATTTCTCCATGAGCTTTTAAATGACACTCCCTCTAACTTGCCATACTTACAACTGACAAAGGTCAGCATTCCTAGTGAAGGAGCCCCTGAGGCAGTGAGACTAGACCAGGAGGAGACGGCAGCATTTAGCAAATGTTTGGTATAAAGCTGAAGCACACTCTGGGGCCAACTAAAGGGTCGAGGCTGAAACCTAGACTGTGGCACTGTGTGTGTTGGGGGGGGGGGGGGGGGCCTAGCAATCTACTATAAAAATTACAGGTTAGAAACCCTAGGTGATGGTGGCTGGTGTTGAGTGCTGTTGAGTCCATTCTGTCTCACAGTGACCCTGTATAGGGTTTCCAAGGAGCAGCTAGTGAGTTTGAACCACTGACCTTGTGGTCAGCAGCCTGATGCTTATCCTACAGGACCACACCAGGATCCCTGAAAACCCTATGGAGCAGTTCTACTTACTATGTACCAGGTACTGTTCAATTGTTAGTGCCTTCGAGTCAGTTTCTACCCATAGGGACTCTGTATAGTGTTTACATGGAGTGACTGGTAAGCTTGAACCACCAACCTTGAGGTTCAAACCAACTTTGCAGTCCAGCGCATTAACCCACAGCACCATACCTATTCTAGATGCCACCAACTCATTAACACTATCAACTGATGGCATATAGCCTGTACTGTATCATCTGATGAAATCCACCAGCAATTGCAGTCTTGCTTGCTGGAAGCTTGTTGTTGTTGTTAAGTGCCGTCGAATCGGTTCTGACCCATAGCAACACTGTACAGGGTTTCCGAGGCTGTAAATCTTTATGGGAACAGAAAGCCTCATCTTTCTCCCATGGAGCAGCTGGTAGTTTCGAACTGCTGACCTTGCAATTCGCAGCCTGATTCATAACCACTACGCTACCAGAGCTAAGAGGACTGAAAATGTTGATGAAGATCAAAGAATGTTTATCTTGAGGCAATAGAACAGAGGTATAGCTCTTTCATTTAGTTCTGTGGCCCAGTCCTGAGCTGAATTTTACAAAGATACCTTGGCAGAAGGACAAGAGAACATTCTAGATAGGAGGAACCACCTGAGCAGCAGTCCAGAGGGGCGAGGGCCTCGTTGGCTCAGGTGGAACAGTTCCCTGGGGGAACCTTGTTGTTGTTAGGTGTCATCAAGTCAGTACCTACTCATATCGACCCTATGCACAACAGAATGCAACACTGCCCAGTCCTGGGCTAAACCGCACAATTATTGCCATGCTTGAGCCCATTGATGCTGCTACTTTGCCAATCCATCTCACTGAGGGTTTTACTCTTTTTCTCTACCCCTCCACCTTACCAAACATGATATCCTTCACCAGCAACTGGTCCCTCCTGACAATATGTCCAAAGTATGAGAGACGAAGTTTGGCTATCTTGGCCTCCAAGGAACACTCTAGCTGCACTTCTTCCAACACAGATGTATTTGTTCTTTTGGCAGCCCAAGACACTTTCAATATTCTCCTCCAACACCATAAGTTAAATGCATCAATTCTTCTATGGTCTTCCATTTACATTGTCCAACTTTCACAAGCATATGTTGTTGTTGTTAGGTGCCATCAAGTCGGTACCGATTCACAGCGACCTTATGCACAGCAGAATGAAACACTGCCCGATCCTGGTCCAAACTCACTACTGTTGCCACACTTGAGTTCATCGATGCTGCCACTTGGCCAATCCATCTCGTTGGGGGTCTTCCTCTTTTTCTCTGTCCCACCACCTTACCAAACATGATATCCTTCTCCAGCAACTGGTCCCTCTTGACAATATGTCTGAAGTATGAGAGACGAAGTTTGGCCATCCTGGCCTCCAAGGAGTACTCTGGCTACACTTCTTCCAAAACAGAAACAGATCTATTTGTGCTTTTGTTAACCCGTGGAACTTTCAATATTCTCCTCCAACACCAGAACTCAAAAGCATCCATTTTTCTACGGTCTTCCTTACTCACTGTTCAGCTTTCGCATGCATATGAGGTTATTGAAAATACCATGGTTTGGGTCAGGCACACCTGATGCCCACCACTCATCTGTCAGTTTGTCGTACTGTGGTGGCTTGTGAGTTGCTATGATTCTGAAAGCTATGCCACCGGTATTTTAAACACCAGCAGTATCACCCATGGTGGACAGGTTTCAGATGAGCTTCCAGACGAAGACAGACTAGGAAGAAAGAGTAACGAACTACTTCCGAATATTTAATCACTGAAAACCTTATGAATAGCAGTGAAACACTGTCAGCTATAGTGCCGGAAAATGAGCCCCTCAGGTTAGAAGGCACTCAAAATGCGACTGGGGAAGAGCTGCCTCCTCAAAGGAGAGTTGACCGTGAAGACGTGAATGGAGTAAAACCCGCGGGACCTTCGTTTGCTGATGGGGCACAACTCAAAATGAAGAGAAACAACTGTAAACATCCATTAAAAATTGGAACATGGAATGTGCAAAGTATGAATCTGGGAAAACTGGAAGTTATCAAAAATGAAATGGAACACATAAACATCGATATCCTTAGGTATTAGTGAGCTGAAATGGACTGGTATTGGACATTTTAAGTCTGATGACCACATGGTTTACTATGCCGGAAATGACAAATTGAAGAGGAATGGTGTTGCACTCATTGTCAAAAAGTATATATCCAGATCAGTCATGAGGTGCAACGCTGTCTGTGATAGGATGATATCCATGCACCTACAGGGAAGCCCGTTTGAACGGCAAGGTCAGCAGTTCAAGCTCACCAGCTGCTCCTAGGAAACCCTATACAGGGTCGCTATGGGTTGGAACCAACTCAACATCACTTCACAACAACAACAACAAACAGGGAAGCCCCGTTAATACCACTATTATTCAAATTTACGCACCAACCACTAAAGCCAAGTGAGGATGAAATAGAAAAATTCTACCAACTTCTTCAATCTGAAATTGATCAAACAGGCAATCAAGTTGTATTAATCATTATGGTGATTGGAATACAAAGGTTGGGAGCAAAGAGGAAGGACCAGTAGTTGGAAAATATGGCCTTGGTGATAGAAATGATACTGGAGAACACATGATAGACTTTGGCAAAATCGATGATTTGTTCATTTCAAATACCTTCTTTAGACAGCATAAGAGACGACTATACACATGGACCTCACCAGATGGAACACGCAGAAATCAAATTGACTACATCTGTGGAAAGAGAAGATGGTAAAGCTCCACATCATCAGTAAAAACAAGGCCGGGGCAAACTATAGAACAGACCATCAATTACTCATAAGCAAATTCAAACTAAAGCTGAAGAAAATGAAAACAAGTCCACGAGAGCCAAACTATGACCTTGAATATATTCCACCTGAATTTAGAGATCACCTGAAGAACAGATTGGATACATTACATGCTAAAGCGTGCATATGAGGTTATTGAAAATACCATGGCATGGGTCAGGCGCACCCTTAGTCCTCAAGCTGACATCTTTGTTCTTCAACACTCTTAAAAGGTCTTGTGCAGCAGATTTGCTTAATGCAATACATTGTTTGATTTCTTGGCTGCTGCTTCCATGAGTGTTGATGGTTTATCTGAGAAAAATGAAATCTTTGACAACTTCAGTCTTTTCTCCATTGATAAGAATGTTGTTTA
This sequence comes from Chrysochloris asiatica, assembly GCF_000296735.1. NCBI lineage: Eukaryota > Metazoa > Chordata > Mammalia > Afrosoricida > Chrysochloridae > Chrysochloris > Chrysochloris asiatica. The sequence goes on from NW_006408594.1 coordinate 7,231,517, forward strand.
TTGGTCCAGTGGTGAAGATTTTTGTTTTCTTTACACTGAGATGCAATCCATACCGAAGGTATGGTCTTTAATCTTCATCAGTAAGTAGTTTAAGTCCTCTTCACTTTAAGCAAGCAAGGTTGTATCATTGGCGTAAAGTTTAAACACTTTTATTTGGAATAAACCTGTGCATGTATCATCTGATGATATCCACTATATAATATAATCTTACTTGCTGGAAGCTAAGAGGACTGAAAATATTGATGAAGATCAAAGACCACAGCCTTCGTTATGGGTTGCACCTCAATGCAAAGAAAACAAAAATCCTCACCAACAGACCAACAAATTACCTCATGATAAATGGAGAAAAGATTGAAATTTTCAAAGACTTCATTTTGCTTAGATTTGCTATCAACACTTATGGAAGCAAGTGTCAAGAAATGCAACAACATATTACATTAGGCAAATCTGCTACACAAGACCTCTTTAAAAGTGTTCAAGAGCAAAGATTCAGTTTGAGGACAATGGTACGCCTGACCAAGCCATGGCATTTTCAATCGCCTCATATGCATGTCCTGGTCCAGCACTTTAAAATAAACATTTGACCATAAAGTGGGTTTGAACCACAAAGTCAATGGTTCAAACCCACCAGCTGTTCCTCAAAAACCCTATACAGGATTAAAATAAGTAGGAACCAATTCAATGGCACTTAACAACAACAACAACATATGCATGTGAAAGTTGGACAATGAATAAATAAGATCTTAGAAGAACTGAAGCATTTGTGTTGGAGGAAAATATTTCAAAGTACCATGGACTGCTAGAAGAACAAACAGGTCTTTGTTGGAAGAAATACAGTCAGAATGCTTCTTAGAAATCAGGATGGCAAGACTTCATCTCTCATACTTTGGACATATTATCAGGAGGGACCAGTCCCTAGAGAAGGACATCATGCTTAGTAACATGGCGGGTGAGTGAAAGAGAGAGAGGGAGACCCCCAACAAGATGGATTATCACAGTGGTAGCAGCAATAGTCTCATGTGTAACAATGATTGTTGACACAGGTCCAGACAGTGTCTCGTTCAGTTGGGCCTTTGGTCTCTATGAGTCGGAACCTATTTAATGGCACCGAACAACAACAATGGGGTCCTCGTGTGGCGCAGTGGGTTAATGAAGTAGACTGCAAAGTCGGTTTGAACTGCAAGGTTGGTGGTTCAAGCTCACCAGTCGCTCCTTGGAAACCCTCTACAGGGTTGGAACCAACTGAAGGGCACCTAACAGCAATAACATGTATCATCTGGAGACATACTTTCTGACTCACCCTCCTATATGACTGGCAATTAAGCACATGAAAAGATGTTCAACCTCCGTTTTGTAGTAAAAGGAGGGGAGTGGTTGATCCTGCCATCCATGAGCGGAGGTCCCTGGAACCATCAAGGGAGAAGAGCAGAGTGCGGGACCTTATCCAGAAAATCAGTGATGCCAGAGATGGAGACAGAGACGATGATGTGGAGAGATGGAGCGGCTGGGAACTCTGGACTCAGGGAGGGAGAGGGTCTGTGTGATGAATTCGGGGGGCAGGGGGGCAGGCTTGCAGGGTGTACACTTTGGTTGTTTGATGATGCATGGAGGGAATTGTAATCATTGCAATTAAACGAATTACAATAGGATGATTGTAAAGCTAATGTTCTCCCATGTAAACTATCACTTAATTCACAATAAAAACTTAAAAAAAAAGATGTTCAACCTCATAGGTTATTGTTGTTGTTAAGTGCTGTCCAATTGGTTCTGACTCATAGTGACCCTGAAGAGGGTTTCTGAGGAGCAGCTGGTGAGTTTGAATTGTGGTTCACAGTCCAGTGCTTATCCTACACCGCCACACCAGCAGTCCCATAGATTATAAGGAAAATGCAAATTAAAACCAAGAAATTGTCGTTAGGTTCTGTTGAGGCAGTTTTCCTACTGAAAGCAACCCAGTGTATAGCAAAAGAAAACATGTCCGGTCCTGAGCCACACAAGCGCTGCTACATTTGAGTCCACTGTTATAAACACAGTGTCAACCCATCTTTAGCACGTCTTCCTTTTTCTGGCTGACGCTACAGTTTATCAAACGTGATGTCCTTCTCTAGGGACTGGTTCCACCTGACAATATGTTCAAGGTACAAGAGACAGTCTTCCATCCTGGCTTCTAAGGAACATTCTGTCTGTACTCCTTCCAACACAGATTTGTTCAATTTCTTTACAAAAGATTGACAGGTGTGTCAAGCTCTAAAGCCTGTCCATGTTCCACAACAATCCACTGTCTAGAAGCAGTGAGAAATATAGAAGAACAACACCTTTATCAAACATTGTCCCGCCTCCATCAGCACTGACACCAAGATCTACAGTCAGAAGAGTCCAGTCTTCAGAAAGCTCAGACCATCTTACCAATATGGAGCCTGACTGTAGTTGGTTTTTCCCAATCAAGGTACTTCTGGTGTAGTGTTGTTGTTGTTAATTATTGTCTAGTGAGTTCTGACTCACAGCAATATCACGTATAACAGAACGAAACATTGTAGGCAGGGCCTGTAGCATCTTGGTGATTGTTGTTATGTTGGTGGTGGTACAGTATAGGTTAGTTAAAGCAACAGACTTACAGCAAAAAGGTTACAGTCAAAACCAGGATCCATGACTTTGTACCTGTGTATCCTTTGGTTGGTGGTTATGTGCCATGGAGTCGGTTGCAACTCATAGCGCCCTATATACAGTTTCCAAGGCTTTACGGGAGGAGAAAGCCTCATCTTTCTCCCACGGAACAGCTGGTAGTTTCAAACTGCTGACCTTGCGGTGTGCAGCCCAATTCGTAACCACTATGCTACCAGAGCTCCTTTAACCCCTCTTATATTCTCTTCCAACAGATGAAGGATAATAACAGCATTAACTCAAGGGGATGTGGTAAGGATTAAATCAGTTTACCATGTGCAAGAAGTTTAGACCAGGGCCTACCACAGAGAAGACACACGGTAAGATCTGTCTGTTAGATTTGGTCAGGGAGAGGAAATGCAGTTCCTTTTCTGGATGCACTCTGAGCCTTATTCTTATCTAGAAATTTCTGGTTCGTTCTGCCATTGGGTGGGGCCACAAATATCTGACAAAGTTTGTTCTCAGATTGGGAGATTTGAACCTCAAGCTCTTCATCTTTATTTTTTGTCTCAAAAAGTAAACTTCTTGGAAATAATTTCAAATTTACAAAACAGTTACAAGAAAGGACCAAAGAACTTCTGTATTGCTTTATCCAAATTGACCATTTTTTCACTTCTGAGTTATCACTCATGCTTGGCAAAGTAGAGGGTCAATGAAAAAGAGGAAGATGCTCAATGAAATGAATTGACCAAGTGTTTGCAACAATGGACTCAAACATAGGAACGATTGTGAGACCCACAGAGTCAGCGAGTGTTTCCTTCTGTTGTATATAGGCTCTCTATAAGTTGGAACCAACTTGTAGCCACCTGGCTATAATGTTACATTCCGTTATACAACATATATTAAAAAAAAATAATAAAACCAAACCTGTTGCCCTCCATTCCATTCCAACTAACAGCAGCACTATAGCACAGATTAGAACTGCCCCATATGGTTTCCAAGACATTAAACACTAAAGACCGAAGACCAGAAGAGTTGTGGGATGACATCAAGAACATCATACATGAAGAAAGCAAAATGTCATTAAGAAGACAAGAAAGAAGGAAAAGGTCAAAATGGATGTCAGAAGACCCACAGAAACTTGCTCTCCAGCATAGAGATGCTAAAGCAAATG